>NW_016107342.1:10665620-10710361 GCF_001604975.1 Cebus imitator | reverse complement strand
AAGACTGTTTAAGAGAAGGGGGGAAAAGCCTCCTTGACACAAAGCTTTTGTTATCCAGTTGATCAGCAACGTGCTTTAGATACTTGTAAGAGGGGGGAAAAAGCCCCACAACAGACATTGATTTTAGAAAATCAATAACCAACATTTAATAAAAGGAACAGAGGAAACACAAGAGAGGAGAGGGGGACATTAGGTGTAATTTTAGTGTCTACTAAATTACTCAGAGATTGGGAAGGGGAGGTCTCCTGTGTAAGGACCACCTTAAATAATGCCAGACACCAGAGTGAAAAAAAAATTAAATTAAGAGAGAGAGGAAGAGGGGGAAAGAGAGAGGGAGAGACTTAAAAAGCAGCAGCTTGAACTGAATCTTAGGGAAGCAGCTCGGAATATATTATTGTACTTGTTTTTCTGTAATACTAAGCCAAGCAAATAGATCAAAGACAGCACAAAGGGGAAAGGCAGGATAACGTAACGAACAGTTTCTGACTAAAATTCCTCTATCACTCCCCCATATGGCTCGACACCTCCACCACAACAAGCAAAAGACACACAGACGCACACACACGCGTATACACACACAAAATCTAGAGAGAGAGAGAGAGAGAGAGAGAGAGAGAGAGAGAGAGAGAGAGAGAAGCATCATTTGTCTCTAATCAAAATTCTCTCGTCTTTGTGTTTTGCTCCTTCCAGCACCTCACACTGCGCCCCCAGCCGCCCCCTCCCCGCGCCGCGCAGCTCTGGGGTAGGCCGGGGGCGCGCACAATTGTCTTCTCTAGAGGAAAGTTGCTCCAAGTGGGCCCGGGCGGTCCCCGCGAGGCGCGGGCTGGGGCTGCGGAGGCCGGGAGGCCGGGTGGTCGCTGCGTCCCCGCGCCTGCCTCGGGAGCGTCTACGCGGCCCCGCGCCGGGTGATCCGGCTGAGAGCGAGGGGAGCGAGAAGTTTCCTTTCCGAGTCTGGGCTGGCGCTTGTTCGCTTGTTTGTTTTCGGGGGTTGGTTTCTTTCTTTTTAAACTCAGTTATCCTCCGTCAGCTCCCCCACCCCCCCGGCACCCTCGCTAGTCTCCAGCCCTCTCCCCTCCCCCAGGCTCCTTCCGCGCTCTTGCCAATCACTTTTCTCTTTTATTCCCACGATTTTGTTTGGGGTAGTACCTAGGGGGTCTCTCTCTCTCTCGCTCTTCCTCTCTCTGTTTCTCTCTCTGTCCCCCCCCCGCGCCCCGTCCCTTCTTTGGCTGTCTCCAAGATGGACCTACCAAACTGTCACCACCCCCCCGCTTTAATATCCCACCTCGGATCTGCGTGTGCCCTTCGCACCCCCATCTCCTTCCTCCTTCCTGACTCAGCCTGGATAACGGGCTCCTCCAGACCATGTAGAAACTGCCGGGAAAAGTCTCGCTGCGCCCTGCGACTCCTAGTGTCCCCGGCCTGGGGGGCCAGAGCCTGCTGGAGAGGAGTCACCCATCCCCGAGCCGTCACCGACCTCGCCGGACCCCGCGCGGGGTCGGCCGAGTCCCTCCCACCCCGGGGTCTGGGCGCGCTGGGCCGGGCCCCGCTGCCCGCGGACCGTTACTTGGCGCACCGAGAGGCGGCCGGGCGACTCCGGCAAGAAACTTTCAGCCTCGCTGAGGCGCAGCCCCGGTCCCCTCTCCTACCCTCGCAGTCTCTCTGCCACCCCTGCCCCCGCCCCAGGATCCTGCGCGACCCGGCGCCCGGGCCCCCACCCTGCCCTCGCCGGACGCTGCCGAAGCCCGGCCGGAGACCAGGCGGGCCGGGCGCGAGCGGAGCGGGAGGCGGAGGCGGAGGGAGGGCGGAGGCAGGGGCTCGAGGGGGGCAGCGGGGCTGGGGGCGCGGGGCCCTTGCAGGACCCCCGCGCTCGGAGCCCCCGGGCGCCTGACGCTCACTTTGCCCAGCACTTCCCCAACTGCCCCCCGGTCCAGCCGCCTCGCGCGCCGGGCTCCGGCGCCGGCCGCGGAGGGAGGCTAGCCCTGGAGCCCTGGGCGCCGCCGCAGCCGCCGCCTCTGTTCCTTTTCCCTTTCCCCCTCCTTCTCACTGGGTCTCCAGCCGCGGAGTGGCCCGGAAAAGTTTGGTTCGGGCCGCTTCTTACCGTTTTTCCTCCTGGGATTGGCTTGTTTGCGCCTCTTGCACCGGGGGCCATCCGCCATGATCGGCTGCTTCATTGATAAGAGCGGATCAGATGGCAGTTCGCATGGACTCGGCGCCCTGCTTCGGCAGCACGCAGGCTCGATCTAGCAACCAAACACAGCGACAATGTGGGCATCGCCCGCGCCCATTGAAACGCGCGCGGGCCGCCCAGGGGAGCCGGGCCAGGGCCCCGGCGAGCACCCATCCGCGCCCCCCAACGCCAAAGCGAAACTTCGGCGGCCCCCTCCCCGCCCCCCACCCCCAGCCTTGGCCCCGAGGCGCTTTGTGTTTGTTACTGTTTGGTGTGTAGCACCCGCGAGGGGATCAGAGAGACAAGAATTACATCTTCAAAATGAGTCATAACTCCTGACCGTATGAGGGAATGCACACGGCGGTACAGTAAGACCGCTTGACTCAGGGCTAGGCGGACCCTTTCCTCCGAAAAGTCCTCAGCCCCCGGCTCGGGAACTTGGGGTGAGGCGAGGTTTTCTTTTCGCTCTCATCTTTTCTCATCCCCCCACCCCCCATTTCCCAGAGGAAACAAACAAACAAACAAGGCGAAACAGCCCCCTGGATGAAGCACACTCGGGCAAATTGATAATAGTAATTATAGGAAGCCCACTCGCCCAGCGCCCCCTCCCCTCCCCTTTCGGAGTTTATCGAGGCACTGTCTCTTCCCCCACCCCCGCCCCCAAATTAAGATTTCCCGTTTTACGCCGCAATAAGAAATATAATTATAAGCCTCTTTGGACACTGTCCCTTACCCCCCACCCCCGCCACTTTGACAATATTTACTTAAGTATTTTACCCCACCTCACTCACACACATGCTCCCCCACACTGGTTCCCTTAAATAGTTCCAGTAGAAAAAAAATTATTTCCCTCAAGAAAGGAAAGAGAAAGTCCAACCGCTACGGCAATACTTTTAAGCTCTACTAAATGATCGTATCCTTTCTGGCTTCGAAACTTTTGTACCTAAAAATCGAGAGAGGCGCTGCATTTTTTCAGCTGAAACTGTCAAAACTTGGAGAAGGGGAAACTCGGAGGCAGGCAGGAGAGGAGGAGAATCCTGAAAACTCGGTGGAGGTAGGGAAGATGCTGTGCCTCGAGGATTAGTTTAAACAGGGGGCTATAAAAGATGTAACAGATGCAAACTGTAACACAAGGGCCATTAACCCTTTCTCTGCCGGGCATACTCAGTCCCCACGCCCCGCACCTATTGTCTCCTGTGCTCGAAGCTTTGCAGAAAACCTGGAAAGTGAGTATCAGTTTCCACACGTTTGCTGAGAGGGGTGAAGGGACGGGGGCAGAGAGAAAGGGAAGTGGATATTTTAGAAAGCACCTTAAATTTACCTAGGCATACATAATAGGAGACTTTTAATTTAAGTTTGACATATTTTATCATTTCTTTTCTTGTCCTATTGATTTGAAATTGTTGGGGGAAATCCTGAAATAAAGAAATGGTCACACAAGTGTCTGGGATGAAACAGCTGGCCTGTCTGTATTCACCCTGAGACACATGATTGCATATAAATACATGTTTAATAAAGAAAGTTGCTAGTTTTATGAGCATGTGTGTGTGAGAGAGAGACAGGACATTTGTGCTGTAAACTTTATCTTTGCCTGTTACTCCTAAGTCTGGAGTTAGTAATCTTACCTTCATCATTACAGGGGGAGCATGTAAAATATATCAGTAGGTGGGAGATAAACACATTCATGTTAGCCGGGCTCATCACTGTTCCTGGGAACTCCTGCTATCTCTCTCTCGACTTTTCAGTGCCAAAGTATGGAATGGGATATATGTGTGTATGTGTCTTCTATTAAATCCAGGTTTATATCACTTTGCCATTTAAAATACAATTTTAAAAGTTATCCTAATTTAATACCCTGATATCCTGACAGCAGTTTTCTTCCCAGCTGTAGTGCCCCCCCCCCACTTTGGTGAACGACTCAAGTTCCATGAGGACTTTCACTTCTTTATTTATAATCACAGAAGTGAGGTGTTACTTCACACACATACACACACAAAGAATGAAATAAAGAAATGAAACTCGCTAAGCAGACAAAAACAGACAACTTTCTGCTTAGAAAACAGCCTTCTCGGTGGGAGAGGATGAACTGCCATGTCTAAGAGAAAGAATTGCCCCCGAATTTTTAGGTCTGTAACTGACCAAGTTTTGTAATTATTAACAGGTATTTGCCAGGTCCTAATTGCTGAATATAATGAATTGGAACTAGATGCGAAAATAGAGCAGGACCTCTCCCCTTGATGAGTTTTTATTCCAGCCATATAATTCTCAATAAAACTTTTCCTAGGCTGGGTAGCAAAGAGCACCTTTGGTTACCTGAATGGACAGGTACAGGGGAAATTATTTGGGGGAGGGAAAAAGGAGAGAAAAGCAAGGAGAGAGAGAGTGTGTGTAAGAGAAAGCGAAGAAGCCACTCTTGGGAAAAGCTTTCCATAAAGGAGCTAAACCCACCTGAAATTCCTACCCACGGACACCCCTTCTCACTTCAAACTCACATCCTCACTCAAAATGAGAAAATTAGAAAAGGAGGATGGAGGACGAGCACACCAAAAAGGGATAAAATGAGAGAAAAGGGGAGGAAAAAAAACCTACCTGCGAAGTCTTGTTTGTAGTTTTGGCCAGAAATGGTGAGAAGAAAAAGCATGAAGAAGCCGCGAAGTGTGGGGGAGAAAAAGGTGGAAGCGAAGAAACAGCTCCCGGAGCAAACTGTACAAAAACCTCGCCAAGAGTGTCGGGAGGCAGGACCGTTATTCCTGCGGAGCAGGTTAGAACTGATCTCTTTCGGCCACTCCAGGAAACACAAACCTGGGGACGGACTGACGTGTTACGCCTCTTCTAATGACATTTTTTTCTTTTTCTTTTCTGTAGGAGAGAGACGAGAGACCCTGAAACACGCGCCACCTATCTTTGTGGGGAGGGATAATTGAAGCGCCCTGAGCGTGAGCATCATGTGAAAACGTGATCGCCAAGTTTCTCTCTGGGAAAGGATCTGGGATAGATTATACCTTGAAGTCTCCGCAAACGCTTTAGTGGAAGAAATGAAATTCCACCTCCCTCCCTTCCTCTCTCCCTCCCTTTCGCCTTCGCCTCCCTCCCCCCCTCCCCCCCCCCCCCCCCCCCCCCCCGCCCGTCAAGCCTTTGGCATCATTATCCTCATCACTAAATCCTACAGAGTACAGGGCGGAAAACCGTGCACACCATTCACAGAACTGGAGAACTCTATGGGGCGAAAGT
Organism: Cebus imitator; assembly: GCF_001604975.1. Taxonomy (NCBI): domain Eukaryota; kingdom Metazoa; phylum Chordata; class Mammalia; order Primates; family Cebidae; genus Cebus; species Cebus imitator. The sequence continues at coordinate 10,704,963 of NW_016107342.1, read as the reverse complement.
TAAAGGGAAAGATCCCGGGTCCTCAAATCTCAAATCCAGATCGTCTCTTCTTGTACAGATATCTCTAATGATCAGATTTGAGATGCACATCAAATTGTGTGGATATCTCAGCACAGCTTCTGGAACAAAATTATCTGCCCTTTCTCTTATTATTATTATTTTTTTCTTTTTAGGTACCAGAGCCAGAAAAAAAAAATGCATGAGAGCTGCATCTTAGGGCATGTGTGTTAGGGTGTGTGTGTGATGAATTTTTGGATTGGATCCTAATATTAAAAAGTAGTTTGGCATTTTAATAAAGGGTCTCTAAGTAAATTAACATAGAACACTCCCGATCTCTGAATCTCTCTACATCTCAGGGAGACCTCACTATAAAGTGAGGGAGAGAGTGTAAGGAGGCAGGAGGAGAAAAGAAAAAGGCCACAGAGAAACTTAGCAGGGAAGGAAGAGAATGATATTAAACGGCATGGGGTCTAAGTTTTGGAGTATATATTTTTTGATATTACAATTAAAGTAAAATTAAAAAGAAAAGACTCCACCTTTGCTCTGAAGGGATTGGTTATGCAAATATGGAAGGGATTTCCTGGAGAATACAGCTTTCTACTGTATGGTTAATTAAATAATCACTCAAAAGCTTCCAACGTGACGCTTCTGTCGTAATCCAATCAGGTTACATAGGTCCTAAACAAGAAAGATATTTTCCACATCTGGAAGTCAGCAATTTAGCAAGTACTGCACATTATTAACCAATTCAGAGCCCACTTCCCAGGGGAATTTTTTTGAAGTTTAAGTGTTCTTAACCAATGCTCTGCTGTTTTGTTAATCAAAAAGCTGGTTTACACTGCACATAATTGGAACTAATATAGAAGTAAATAAAGACAGCCAAATTTGAGGATGCTGAGCACAGGCATTTATCGGAAAAGGAAGAAATCTCCTATCCTCGGATGGTTCAGGCTCAATTTCTTAAAGAACTGTAAGACTTTTTTTTTTTTCCTCCCTAAAGAGTGAAAGTGCTTGAGAACCTCAGAGCACAAATAAACTTCTAGTCTCACAGCATTTAGGATCCTTTGGAAAGGTAAAGGTGGAAGAGGTGTGAAGACCAGAGAGGTGCCTCACACCAATTTTTAAGCTTTAATATTGTTAAATATGTTACACCCTCCTGTTTCCAGTCTGATGAAATCTGAAACAAATAATACCCTGATCCAACACTATATTAAGATAAACTGCTTTGAACTATGCTTTGAATGTGTGCCTAAAGCAAGACTTTGAATGCAAGAGTCACTGGCAATTGCACTCAAAGGAGGGACAAACCACCACATGGGTTGCCACATCCACATTCCCAGAGGTACACGTCTTTGTATTTTGTATGTTTTTTGGGGGGGTGGGGTGGGAGGGGGGTGGTTAATAGCTACCTAGCACGACCACAGCTAGATCTTGTTCTAGAATGCAAGAAAAGATTTTCACAGTTGGTTACAGACTCACCTCTTTCCTAATTTAAATATTTATTATAATGAACATAGCAGCTGGGTAAATTAACTCTCTCCCCCCACCCCATCACAGATAGAGTGTCTATAGAAGAAAGGCATTCAGGATCTTCAGCTTAAAATTTTTGATAAATAAAATCAAATATTTTCAACATGGGTCAGATACATTCTGAATTTTATATTTTACATTTCTTTCACTATTATATAGCTATACTAAATATATGTGTGACTTATCAAGTTCCTCTTCTAAGATTTAGCACCACTGTTCATGTCCATTTTTCTTCTCCTTTTTTTCTCTTTTTTAATTTAAAAAATTGGAGTCCAGCTTTCTCTAGAAGTTTGCTTTATAGCCACTCCTCTTCCACTCCTAAGGAAGAAGGAGCCCATTGCATAGAGTGATTCCAGGCAATACTCTTCAGGCATCCAGGTAGCCATTGGAGGCTTACAGCCCAGACGCACACAAGCATAACCTCCGGTCAAAGGATCTAATCGAATAGCTAACAAAACACTTGTCTTTATTATGTATATTAAATGTCAGGTTACTTAGGATCTGACTTAAAAAAAAAAGACCCTTAAGTATTTCCACTAAAAACACCTAATCATCTGATTACCCTGGACTCAGTAATCGTTCAAGTGGCAGCAGACAGTCCTCAACATTTAGCACTGGGAGTTCCGACTGGCTAAATGTTGTATTTGGTTTGGGGTAAAAAAGCAACCTTCCAAGTTCCCATAAAGGTGGATGTTTGGATGTTGGCACGGGAAGGGTCTCTCAGAGGGGTGAACGCGCGGCTAGGTTGCCCCTCGTTCCTGACTGGCACGCCCCTCCCCAGGCATTTGGCCGAGAGAGTTCCCAACGTGGCAGAGGTGATGGGGTCCGGAGGAAGCCGGAATATAAATTTGTTCCGAACATTATCTCAGTCCGAGGGCCAGGTCCGGGGACAATGGGGATCGTGGGATCAGGGGGATGCAGGAGCGCAGGACGCAGAGAAAAGTCGAGAGAGAACTGGGGGCTGCTGGCTTTCGGCTCCTCACACAGCAAAATAAGTCCTGCAAATGAACCGCTCCTTCTGTCTGTCTTCCCTATTAATAATCCACTTCGAGATTAGCGTAGACGAAAGAGATTAAAACAACAGATACACGGAAATGTGAAATAATATTGCATTCAACATTGAAAGGGGAAAAATAATTGTTTAGGGTTTCCATGGGCAAAACAAACTGCCTCCCTCAGGACTCCCTTCACCCAGGCAGGGTGAGAAGGATGCACTTTTGTTTTCCAATTCCCTCCAGCCAAGACCTGATGCCTGTCCCCCCATTCACCTCTCAGTCTGTCAATTTCCTCAACTTTCACAGCCGCTCCCCCCTCCCCCCGCTCAGCTTGGCGGCCCAGATGCCCGAAGAGATACAATGTTTCTGCCCTTGAACACACAGGCTGTAGCAGGAATTCGAATTTGGCCATAGTTAATGATTTTTTTTTTTTTTAAAGCAAATTCTGTTTATTTTGTACCATGTGGAGAAAATAAAAAAAGGAACCTATTCTCGTTTTGAAATGGAACTGATCTTTCATCTGGAGGAATTATTCGACCTTGTGTTGTGACTCAGGAGGTGGGCAACTTCTTTTGGAGTTCCAAGCAAAGGGTGATAAAAGGGACCCTGGATTGGGTGTGTGTGGAGGGGGTGGGGGGCGGCAGGGGTCCAAGCCAAGCCAAACGGTTTTCTCACGTGCAGGCTCGCAATCCAATCCATTCGGAGTTGAGCCTAGGATAGGAGGGGAAAGTCTATTAAAAAAAAAAAAAAAATCAGGAGCATCTCTCTGAGAAGCCCTTTCAAACAAAACCAAAACAGGACCAGAGAAGCTCAGACCGTCCCTAACATCCCTGCTGCGAGACCCGCAGGCTGTGGAATCTCGCACGTCACCTGGCCCCAGCGGGGCGGCCAGCTGAGGGGTTGATTTTATTTTATTTTTTTGAAGTAAAGGCTGAATCTCGGCTTCAGGGCTTTTGCCAACGTCTCCACTGACAGGAACCAGCAAACTTCAGGACCCAAATGAGCATCTTAATTTATTGATGCTAAACAGGTCTGCTTGTTGTCCCCAATTTTCCGCGCGCTCTGCCCCCACCCCCCCCACCCCGCCCCAACCCCCGCCGCCAGCTTCGGTCCCTGCATTTGATCTCCAGGAAAGGCCCCGGTACACTGGCGGAGGAGCGCGGGGTGGGGGGGGGGTCGGCCCCCTCCCACCCAACCGCCCTCCCCCAGACCTGTCCCCGCCCGGGAGCCCGCGACCCCCGCCCGCCGCCCGGTCAGCTGACCTGGCTCGCTCGCTTGCTCCCCGCCCGCCGCCCTGTTTCCGGTCCCCGGGGTCCGCTAACCGCGCTCCGAGCGGGAGCAGCCGCGGCCGGGAGGTGATGCTGGGGGCTGATTACCATGAGAAAGGCTGTGCCTGGAAAAGCCTCCTCCACGCGACTGTCAATCTCACTAAGGGGGGGGACGGAAAGGGGCCCTGTAGGAGTCACCAGAAAACTTGGAGTAAGTTGGATGCGACGCAGGCCCGAGGAGGTGGCTTTCGCCACAACTTGGAAGGCTGGGGCGTTGAGGGCGCGGACGCCAGCAGCCTCACCAGGGAACTGAGAACCAAAAATCACCCTACTGCTTTTCCTCTCTCTGGCCCTCCTTTCAGCCCTCCCTGCTCTTTATCCTTATTATCTTGAAATTCTTTCCTAGTTGCATTTCCTACGTTCTCCTTTCTATCTGATACCTCACTTTTGCAATTTCTTATTTTCTTTCTTAACATCCCCTCTTCTCCCTCGCTGTGATTCTTTTTGTGCCTCTTTTATGTGTCCAGATTTATCATTTCGTTTTGAAAACACAACGTTTAATGTGTAATTAATCTACCAGCAGGAGGGCAGGGACACCCTGACTAAAATAACTCCCCGGGTCTCAGAGACGACAAGTTCACCAGGTGTCAGTGAAGAGTAAAATAATAATGATAAAAATAAAATAAATCATATTGCAGTGACCATAATGGTTTATTCTTCTATATTATCACATCAGCTCAGACTGATGATTTTAAAAGACAAGATACAATCTTCCTGGAAAAAAACTAAATAATACTTGGCATAGGGGCATTCTTTAGAATTAAGGCAATGTGAAAAATTTTGTTTACAGCCATATTTTAGTAATGCTTAGCTTGCTAACAGACTTCAGATATTACAATAGGTAATTTTACAAAACTTAAACTTTTCTTCTAATGACTATTTGGAAAGGGTAAAGGAATTCCCAAAACACTCCCCATGAACCCCAACAAAGACTGATCGATTCAGAGAGAAACATCATCATGTCAGGTAGTTTGCACATTGCTAAGCAAATTCACAACTTGGGTTGTTGGGTTGTTTTCTTGGCTAGGCTGGGCTGCTGTCCATTACCTAGCAGGTGAGTGAGCATGAGGCCACATATGTCATAAACATAACTGTTTTTGTTTGGTTTTGTTTTCTTTGTTATGATTTTTTGCTCTCCCCTTCACTTTGGGCATATTTGTTGTTCTCATTAAAATTCAGAGTTTGCGCTTGTTTACAATTTGTTTACTTTGTTGAATTTTAAAAACTTGTTAGAAGTCAATTGAACATGTATATTTAGCCTTTTTTAGGCCAAGAAAAATAAAGATGCATTAGAAAGATGCCTTTTCTGCTTCATAATTATTAATTGACATTTTGTGATGAATAATTAATCATTTGAATAATTTTGGTATCTCTGATCTGAACACATATTTGCATATCTAATGCTTGATTTTAAATGTGTTTTTTTTTAAATTCATTCTCTCAGGATGAAGAAACAAAGTCACATTTTAATGTAAAATTTGTCTTCTACACTTGTAAAAGTTTATTTATTGAGCGGTAATATTCTTTCTAGGTATCCATAAACTTCTTAACAATTTGTAAACCATTTATGAGGCAATCACATACAAATATGTGGCAGACTACAATTAATTAGGAAAAACAATACCCTATATAAAATGAAGTCACGCTCTGCCCCAAATCCAGAGACGTGCACTAATTATGCACTATGGTTTCTTATTGGAATTTTGTCATTTAAATTTTTAGTTATGTCTATTAATTCAAGTCTAAAAGTGGAAAATTGTGGCAATTGACAGATAACTCAGGCCTTGTATTTAAGATCATTTTTTATCTTTTACTTACCAATATATGGACTTTAAATTATTAAAAATGATTAAGTAAGCATATCTCTGATATTTTTATCCTCCTGTGCCAGTTAAAGTCCAAAGTGTTAATATCTATTTTAAATACTAGCCCTGCAGATGACTACCTGTGTGATTATAGGAAATCTCCTATAAGCTTGTTTTATTTTTAGTCTCCAATATGAGTACAATAATAATGCCTATTCCTTGGGATTTTATTGAGAATTAAATGAAGTAATGCATAAAGCTTCACTATATTGTGGCTTTATTATTATAATGAAAGGTTTAACGAATAACATACAGATCAACTAAAGATAGCACAAATTAATTTTTATTATTAAAAACAACTATTTACTTTTCAGTATTATTTTTTTAATTGAAAAATCAGTGTTGTGTTATTAAGTGAAGAAAGAAAATGAAAAGCATCATAGGATTTATGGCTGGTTTATGATTCTTTCGAACTGTTCAAAGGATGTGTAGCCACGGAAGTGAAAATAAATACAGTATTTCCTTTCTGTTAGTTAAGCGGTTAATTTAGTGTATTCAATATGGTCATAATTTGGTTATAAATATTAGACTTCTTTTGAAAAGGAATTTAGTCCAAATGTATGAAGTTGACGTTTCCTATGTTCTTTAGTAACATGTCTTGAGTGTAAGAGTTAAATGTGCAGAAGCTGAGAAGTGGTCTTGAGTAAGACTTGTGAAAAAAAGGACAAACTTACAAATTTGAAGACCAGGAATTTGGCTGTCAGAGTACTATTTGCTCTAAGACCATTCATAATGAACTGAGCATTCCCTTTTGGAATCGTAGTTAGCCTGGAGTTTGTGCTAATTTCAAGTACCTAGAGTGGTGGAGAAAATCAGTTTATTAAGTGGAAAATGAAATTCCCTAGTCTCTTAAATGTCCACAAGACCAGATTATCTTTTTGATGTAAAACTGAAAAATCATCACAAATGTTAGGGAGAAAAATTATGGTGATGTAATCCTAACACTGATATTTTTTTGTTGTTCTTGTTTTCTTTAAGACTCCTCAAAATACTTATAACTGTAGTTCTTAAAGGGTCTGTTAATTGTTTCTTTTCTCAAAGCATCCATTCCTTGCTCTTTTTAGGTCAAGACTAACCAAACCAGACATTTGGACATCAGCATAGGAGACTGGGTGTGACCTGTACCTTTTTTCTCCCTCTGACAATGGGACCAGAAATGGTTTGCACCTGCAAATTGTCTAGTGACCTGGAAATTACTTCATGCTTGCTTCAAGGTCTTCTTTAATATTCTTTATTTCGTTAAAAGGCTCAAATTATAAACTTTGTTCTGTACTCAGTTTTAATTTTGTACCATTCTAAGGGTGATTTTTTTTCAGGGTTCTTTCAGGTACTTAAATATAAAAACTTTACTCCCAAAAATTATCATCATCTCCATGGCAATCACAACTGTAAAGTAATAATAGCTAAGAAAAAAAAAAAAACTGCTTTTCTAGCCTTGGCACAAAGCTAAATCCCTTCACATATAATTTAGTTCTGATAGCAGATCTGAAGGGGTTACAACTGGGTCCATTTTATTAGATAAGAAAATTGTGGCCTAGGGAGTGTCAATGACTTTCTCCAGAATTCAAGCATTTGGTTCCTGGTGGGCTTTTGAATCTGCCAGGTCCATCCCCAGGGCCAACACCATATTCATGTGACATCCAACATCTTTTTACCTTTCCCAGATGTGTTTCTGACCCACTTGTGCCCACCCGCTCTGCACACTGCTTTGTGACCCATTTCCAGGCCTCCTGGATGCTGTGGTTGGCCCTTGTTTTTCCACGTATGGCTTATTTTGCCTTTTGGACCTAACACTTAGGCTCATTTTTCCAGTTACAATATTGGCTCAAGTCCTTGAGCCAAAGTTTCTCTGGCTTTGGTGCCTCTGGCTTCCCAGATAAAGTATGTTTTCTGGTCCAGTCTCTTCTCCCAGGCACCCGCCTCAGGAGAAGCTCCCATGGGAGGTTCTTGCTAGCTCAACCGGCTCCAACACTGGGCCCAAGCACAGGACAAGTTAGTGATGAAGGAGACATCATGGTCCAGGCATGTCATGCAATAGTTTTTATTCCTTATACAACTTCTTTTAGCACTTGTTGACTGGAAACTAGACATTAGTGTATTTGACACTAGATCCTCAGTGTTAGCATATTATACTGGTAAAGATACAGGTTTTGGAATTAGATAAACTGGATTTGGCTCCCTGCTTGGTAAATACTGTGTATTGAGGATAAGTTACTTTACCCATGTGAACCTCATTTTTAAAATAGGCAAAAGAGTACTTAGATTCAAGCCTGTTGTGGTGAAGAAAATATGACTGTATACAAAATGTATGGAACAGGGCAGGTGTATCAATAAATAGTAATTCCTACTACAATGAATTACCTGAAAAATACACGAAGTTAAATTATGGAAAGGCAGAGCGGATGTAACATGTCTTTTAGATGTTGTTTATTTTATATTATTATTTTTAATGATTTTATTGCTACTTATTTGTTTTAATGATTTTGTTTTTAGGAATTACTATTATTATTATTATTGAGACAGAGTTCTGCTCTTGCTGCCCAGGCTGGAGTGTAATGGTGCCATCTTGTCTTACTGCAACCTCCACCTTCCAGGTTCAAGCGATTCTTCTTCCTCAGCCTCCCAAGTAGCTGGGATTACAGGCACCTGCCACCACGCCTGGCTAACTTTTTGTATCTTTAGTAGAGATGAGGTTTCACCATGTTGGCCAGGCTGGTCTCGAATTCCTGACCTCAGGTGATCCTCCCACCTCGGCCTCCTAAAGTGCTGGGATTACAGGCGGGAGCCACTGCACCGGCCAGGAATTATTTAACTGGTTTCTGCATTATACAGAAATCAATGTTTACTGATAAAGTTGGAAAAGTAACATGCTCAGAATTTCTTAAGTTGTAGAAAACCTGGGGTGCTCATGATTATAAATATGATGTCAACAGCTGAGATGAGGACATATGCACACTTTAAAATTTGATGACGTATTTTATTCTTTCATTTGCAATTGTAAGGAAAAAACCCTTTTTTCAGTGTATTCTCCCTATATGACTTGCTATAGGAGGAAGCACTCTTCCAGGCAGCTAAGTGTAGTTAAGAAGTGTCAAAGATCCTGTTTGTTCAAGGTAAACATAAGAAGGTCTCAATATTGTTCAGAACTCTTTACTTAGCTTTGCCATAACTTCAGAGGCTTGAAGGAGTGGGGAGGCGTAGAGGGATGGAATAGCACTGAGAAAGTTTGCCTGCAATATCTTCTTCCATTCCTCAACCCCTTCTGTCCCCAGTTGAATGCTGAAACATCTACTTTAAAAAAGAAAAGAAAAAAGGCTATGTATAGAGTGGAGACATTGCTTCACTCTCCTGCCTGCAAATTTGGGAGTAGGGTTGTGTCAGCAGGTCCTGGCATGATCTACTGTGTATGTGACTTTTCTACCCTATGCCCTAGAAAGGAGGGTGTCCAGGGAGGATTGGGCCGTGGACACAGGGAGCATATTGTTCCAATGGTTCTGCTACAGTGCAAACCAGGCTTCTTTCTTTCTCTCTGGAACTAACTTTGCTACACATGCAAAAAAATCTGTTCCTATTAGGTTTTTCCCTGGCCATTGTGGAAGCATAAGTATGGCTCCTGTGGCAAAGGCATAATTTTTCTGGGTTGAGGGACGCTGGCTTACCTGTTGCTCTTGGCACTCAGCTAGCACCCTTCTAGACAAGAGAGACAGAATGAAGCTGAAAGTTCACAGAAAATATCTGGTGTTTTAAAACAAGACGGAAAAATTAAAGCTCCATTTTTTTAAAAGCTTAATTTATCTATCTGCTAAGAATTTGGAATTTCAGTTTAGAGAAATTAGAATAGTCCTGAGTCATATTATTACGTACTGTCACGTAGCTCTATAGGATATTGAAACATTATTTGTTATAGCCTAACGATGATCTATAATGAAGTTTTGCTGCTCCCAAGGAGGATTCTTACATGGCTGGAGAAAACGTTCAGGGTTAGGTGAAATATGATGTGAATGTCACTTGAAATCACCTTGAACTTTGAATTTGAGGGACAGTAATGCTTTTATGATATTAATGCAAAGCACCGTCACTTGGAAAAATTTAAACTGTTGCTTCATTTATGATCTCCAAATAGTAATTTATTTGACAAAGGAAGTTGATTTATCACTGATGTCTCTTTTGCAACCCCCTGGAACAATGCCTATTATATAGTAATATTTGTTGCTATTTGTGGAATCTGTCATTCATTTAGAAGGTTTAGGGACATATAAACTGATTTCCTACTTAAAACTTATAACTTGAGATAAGAATGAGGACAGATGAGGGTAGCAGGCAGAGACCATGGGTACATAAGACACTATAGCCTCCTTTTTACAAAGTTATGTACTTGATTACATTATTTAACACAAAGTGTTTTACTCCTCTTTTTTGTGTTGCTTTTATACACAGCCTAAAAAAGAATTGAAGGAGCCAACACGGAACTGCATGTATATGATTGTCTCATTCTTTAAATAAATGACTCTGATAAGCCTTCTTGTAGTTTGCTTTTAAGCAAACACATTAAAATATAATAGGTTTTCTCTGGCCAAGGAAAAAAATCATAAGGAGAGACTGGAATGAACTAGAAGAGATGTGTTGCTTATGAAGGGAAAGTGAAGTAGTAATTTAGGATAAATGATCCCTTTCCCCTCCAATCCCACAAAATAGCTAAAGAAGGAAAGCATTTGGGAGGCTGAGGCAGGCAGGATCACGAGGTCAGGAGTTTGAGACCAGCCTGGCCAATGTGGTGAAACCCCATTTCTGCTAAAAATACAAATATTATCCAGGTGTGGTGGTGTGCACCTATAGTCCCAGCTACTTGGGATGCTGAGGCAGAAGAATTGCTTGAACCTGGGAGGCAAAGGTTGCAGTGAGCTGAGATTGTGCCACTGCATTCCAGCCTGGGTGACGGAGTGGAACTCCATCTCAAAAAGAAAAAAAAAAAAGAAGAAAAACAGAGAAGATGAACTTTGTTTTGTTTTTCCTTCTATAAGTAGACAGCTCCACAGCTGAGTTGGATGATTTTCTTGCCAGCAGCTTCATTTTCATGTAGAAAAGCAACTGGTTGTCCAAAGGTATTAAGGGAAAAGTTTGAGCTCTGATTTTAATGTTTTCTCCAATACCCTTCCTGTCCTCCTCTTGCCTCCCTCTGCTTTGGGCCTTATTTCTTGGGGCCTTCACCTCTTCTTACTTTTCTTTGATATTCTGTATTTAGAGGGAAAACGCTTACAATGCTAGGCTTGTTCACAGCCTGCAACATGCTTAGCCTTTAAATAATAAGATATGATCCTAAGATTTGAAAATTTCACTGTGCTACAGAATATTGCCTGGAGGAAATGGAATGTTTACCTGAAATATGTTATGACAAAGGACAGTTCAATACTATTGCTACATGCCCAGTACCTAGCATAGTGCTTGGTTTCTGAGAGGGGCTGTGTAAATCTCTGGTGAATGAGTGAATGAATGTATGTATGCATAAATGCTATATAAAAAAACCGGACTTAAGATAACAAATACCATTTGTTCTACATGGCAAATTAAAGTTAAAAGGTATGAATGTAGGTGCAGGAATCACCTGCGGGCACAAACAGAATTCTGATATTATTTTTGAATTCTGGGTATGATATTTTATTTCCAAAATGAAATACCTAAATCATTTACAAAGCGATAGAGATATGCAACAGTCCCTCATTCGCTCACTTGCAAAGGAAATTTTCAATACAAATAAAGTCATACATATTTATACTAGGGTAATTCAAAATAACTTCCTCACATAAGCACTGCTACGTTCAAATAAAATCTTGCCAACACTTCTGAGTACATTGCTTTAAGGAAAAAAAAAATGCTCCCCATAGCGTCCGAACTATTTAAAAATCTCGCAGGCTTCTTCAACATACATCAGTTATCTCTTTTCAAATCACTGACAAGAATTTAAAAACTGCTTCATCAGAACAAATGCTACCCTTTCTCATACTCTAGTTAGAACCTGATCTTCTAAAAAGGACCATATTTACAGCTTCTTTTGAAATTTTAAAACCATTTGGCTGATATGTTTTTGCTACATTTTTTCCTGATTTAATTACTGGGACATTTGCATGAAAACAGGAAAATAGGGACATAAGATTTTTGTCTTGTGACTTCATCTGTTTCTGATGCTTACTCTCCACCTGAGATCCCTTGTCTGTTTTATTGCAATTGGGAGACCAGGAGCTAGATTTGAATTAATAAAGATATTGTTAGAGGAAAAATAAAGTTCAAAAACAGGGACTCAGGAGGCTAAGGGATTGATATATGATATGATAATGAATTTTCTTTTGGGTTACTTATTTATGAGCAGTCTATATTGTCAGTGACACATAGTGTTGCTATTGAAAAGCTTAAAATCCAGGGGACAATAGAGAACTAGTGGGTCAAGACTTCTCTGAGAAAACCACACCCAGGTAGTTACTGCTTGTCGTGGGTTGACAGACATCAGAGAAAACAGTGAAGGATCTGAGTCCAGGTCATGTATGAACTCTGGAGATGGCCACTGCAAGTTGAAAAGAAAAAGAGCAAGGTACCTGTCTAATTCTGACCACCTTGCAAATGCTTGTGAGTTTTCACTAGGAGAATCAGAGAAGAATATCAGAATACATTCTGAGCATCTTCACCTGGAGATCCACGGCATGTAGAAATTTACATTTTCAAAGCTGAAGTCATAATCTTGTTCTAACTTTTTACTGCCTCCCACATACTCCAACTTGTTCAGTGGCACCAGAGTCTAGCCAGTCTTCCAAGCCCCAACTCTGGGTTTATCTGTGACTCCTCTCTTTTCCTTTACCTCCACATTCAAGCACTCCATATGGCTAATGAGCATACCTCTGCCTGTTTCTTAAAGCGTTGCTGTCCTCCAGTAATCCCTACCCTGCTTTAGCTACTCATCATCTCTTTCCTGGAAGGCTGTGCCCGCCACCTAACTGGCCTCTCTGTTTTCAGTCTTTCCCCCTCACATCTGTTTTCCACACCGTCACCAGAGTGAGTGATTCTTCTAAAACAAGGGCCCCAACCCCCTAGGACATGGACCTTGAGGAACCAGGCCATACAGCAGGAGGTGAGTGGGAGGCTGGCAAGCAAAGCTTCATCTATTTACACCTGCTCCCCAAGGCTCGAATGACTGCCTGAACTCCACCTCCTGTCAGATCAGCCTTGACATTAGATTCTCATAGGACTGTGAACCCTATTGTGAGCTGCACATGTGAAGGATCTAGGTTGTGAGCTCCTTATGAGAATCTAATGCCTGATGATCTGTCACTGTCTCCCACACCCCCAGATGGGACCATCTAGTTGCAGGAATACCTGCTCAGGGCTCCCACTGATTCTACATCATGGTGAGTTGTATAATTATTTCATTGTATATTACAATGTAATAATAAGAGAAACGAAGTGCACAGTAAATGTAATGCTCTTGAATCATCCCAAAACTATCTCCTCAACCGCATGCATCTGTGGAAACATTGTCTTCCATGAAACTGATCCAGGCTGCCAAAAAGGTTGAGGACCACTGCTCTGAAACATGTATCTGCTTATGCCACTGCTAACAATAAAACCATCAGTGGTTTTCTATTTCATACCTGCTGTGTTTCTCAAATCTTTCCCAAAGTAACTCCAAGGATGGGAACTTTAATATTTACAAAGGTTGTTTTGAATCAACAGTACTTCAACTTCAACTTTGTTTCTCTCCCATACTGTTAGGCAAAATCAAAAATCCAAGAAGCTGGGTCATGTTAATCCTCCTTGTCCCTAGGGTTTGATTTGCACGGTGTGAGAAGCAGAGAGCCAACTGGAGAAGCTATAGGTTCTTTAGCAAAGCATTTGAGCACCCCCCACACCTTTTTTTAAGCCTTGAAATAGTGCTTTTATAAAATTTATTTTTAATTGTTTTTATTTCAATAGTTTTTGGAATACAGATGGTTTTTGGTTATATGGATGAGTTATTTAGCGGCCAATTCTGAGATTTAAGTGCACCCGTCACCCGAGCAGTATACACAGTACCCAGTATGTAGTCTTTTATCCCTCACTCCCTTCCTAACCTCCCACCCTGAGTCCCCAAAGTCCATTATATCACTCTATGTTTTTGCACCCTTATAAATTAGCTCCCACTTATAAATGAGAACACACTGAATTTGGTTTTCCATTCCTGAGTTATTTCACTTAGATTAATGGATGAGGCTCTTTTAGGTGAAACCTTTTCATTTCTTCAACCTCCCCTCGCACAACTCTTCAAATGGCTTATACAACTTTTCTAATATTGTTTATATTTTTTCATGAACAAAGCATGTTTTTTTTTTTCCAGTGTTAGGGCCTTTGCCTACCCTATTTACTCTACCTGGAATGTTCTTTCCTTCTCCCTTCATGTGGCTGATTTCTGTTTACTCCTTAGCTCAAATACTGTCTTCCCCTGGTAGCCCCAGGCCAGCTCTCTGTGTCCAGTCATTCCTTTATATATCTTCCCTTAGCTAGACTATGACCTTCCCTAAGGACAGAGACATTGTCATTTTCATCAACATATCCCCAACTCCTAGCAAGTATCTGGCAGAGTAGACACTTAAAAATACTTTTTGAACTGAGTATGAATATCATGGTACAAACTAATTTTCATCACTGAACAAAGAACCCCACATGGAGGCATGTTTTACTGACAGTGCATTCAGCCACAAGAAGGCTGTAGCATTCCCTCACTTCTTATTAATGGGAGAACCAAAAGTTGGAACTGTCTCATTGTATTTTTGAATAATTTACATTTAGTTTAGACATACATTTGCAAAAGTATTGAAATAAAAATACCTTTTACATGTGAAACATTTTCAAATTTCAAAGCTTTTTCACATGCATGATCTCACTTAATCCTTAAAATAAACCCTCAAGGTTGGCAGATATTATTTTGCCCAGTTTGGAAAAAGAAGAAATTAAGATTTTGATGGAGTAAGACAAAACGATCAAACCCGTGTTGGAAGTCCCAAGTATGTTTCATATGTAGACGCATCTTTGTGAAACTGATAAAGGGAAAATATTATTCTTCTGCAACAGGTGAGGAAATAGGGTGCTGAAAGAACTGGATCAGAGTCATTTGGGACCACTGTTCTGAAGTAAAAGTTGAACCTAGAGTCCTGTGACTCAATTTAGTTTTGACACAGTTCCTTGTTCAGAGAAATGGTATGAATACCTATTAGAAAGGAAGCCTTGGTTTTAGGAGAGCAAACTGAAGGAATTATTTTTTTCTTTTCTTTCTCATAACTGATTTGTTACTTGTCCTGGGTGCACAAAGATATCAAACTATAAATAGAGTTGTTCAAGAGAGTAGTTTGGTAGTGAAATTGGAAAGCTACTTGGGTTTATTTGGGAATAAGAGAGTAGGGCAGCAAGGATCCTATAGAGGCAACATTTTAAAAAGTGTCATTTTTGTGATAAATTAATAAAATTCTTTTAGTTTTAAGTAAGCATAATAAGACTATCTGAATATGTTACAGTAATTTTCTTTTTATGTATTTATTTATTTTGAGATGGATTCTCACTCTGTTGCCCAGGTTGGGGTGCAGTGGCACGATCTCAGCTCACTGTAACCTTCGCCTCCAGGGTTCAAGCAATTCTCTTGCCTCAGCCTTCCGAGTAGCTGGGATTACAGGTGCCCACCACCACACTGGGCTAATTTTTGTATTTTTAGTAGAGACGAGTTTTCACCATGATAGCCAGGCTGGTCTCAAACTCCTAACCCTGTGATCCACCCATCTTGGCCTCCCAAAGTACTCTACTGAGATTACAGGCGTGAGCCACCATGCCTGGCTGTTACAGTAATTTTCTGGAATTTTTTTCTGATAATGTTAGTACCCCAAAAACATATTTTTTGTAGTTCTGTTGTTGAGTGTAACACTACCTCCAGTAAAAGGCTTTTGCCTCACTTTACTCAGAATTTTGAAAAGCAAATTTAGCAAATACTCTTTTGAAGGGAGAACAACTTCACAGAAGCTGTTTAATATAATTATGCTTTAGTTCACTCTTGAGAGGGCAGAGATGCAAAATAAACTCTGCATATACTATAAAGCAACCTGAATGCAAAGATACTTATAATCTTCTTGTCTATCCCTAGAAATTGGTTAAACAGTTTTTCAAAATATGCTTCTATGCATGAGTATGTTGAAGTTAAAGTAAACATGTTGGCTAATGCATTAGTATTATCAGCCAATTAATAAATTCAAGTATGTGATGGGACTAACTTTCCCTAAATTCGTGGTTGCTTGACAGTTGCACATGTGTATCCTATATTTATCTATTCAGCAAGAGTTTGTTCATCCTTTCTATATGCTGGCCTCCTTGCTGGGAATAGCATAAAACAGTGATCAAGACAGACTTGGTTATTGCAAGCCAGTAGGGAAGACAGACTGTGTATGATGAATGCTGTTGGGAGTATAGAAGGCAGGCTCATCTAGTCAAATGATAGCTACAAAATAAAGTGAAGGCGAGAGTAGATCTTCCTAATGCACAGGAGGTCAGGTCCTTGAAATCCATCAACCACCACTGAAATTAGTTTAAATCACCTGTGACGTGTTATAACCCTTCCAGGCTGGGGTAAAGACGTATTGGGACCTCACAGTAGGCTGGAAGAGCGAGAGAATAAAGCCTAGTATCAGAGCTACAAGGAGAAGGCCAGTGTTTCAATGATAATAGCTAAAGGGCCTTGGTGAACAAAGCTCTCAAGAGGCTGATCTCAGTACCCAGGAGCTCACATTGCTGGGCGGGAGCCCTTCTTGCCAGTATGAGGCAATGTCTCGTCACTTGCTGCAGGGCCTCCCTCAGTTGGAATAGGACCCCAGTCAGCTGGGTGGGTGGGGGTCTCATGAACAGCCTTTAACTCTTGATAGGAGAAGACTGGCAAGGACTAGACAGATTATCAGGGGAGCAGTCTCAAACTGGGTGGGATTCAGGCCAGGGAATTAGTCCATGAGAAAACCAGAGTGCAAAATGGGCCCCACAGCAGACACAATGAGTGTGTCAGAAGGGACTGGAGGTTTGGGGCTGCTCCTTTTGGGTTTTAGGGTCCCTGACATCCTCCTAGATGTCAGGCTCAGTACAGCAGTCTCTTTCTCACTCCTCATCCCCCTCTTCCTGCCACCACTGCTCCTGTCTCTGTCATGTTTGTATCCCAGTTCTATCTGTCATGGCTAAATATCAAATAGGGCTTCTGTTAGCAACAAGCGCTGTTAATAGCTTTTCAATGTGAATTTGACTTTTGTTGGGAGAATATTATTTTCAGTAATTGTCAGCTCATTAAAATATACTATAGGTAAGGTTTGAGTTTTTGCTATGAAAGGTATGATGCTTAAAATATAAATAAATAACTTGGGTATTTGGATGACTAGATGACTCTAGTATTTGTACATTTTTTTCTAACCAAAATACAAAAAATAACAGAAATATAAAGAAATCATTAGTGACTACAATAATTTTTTTCTTAAGCATCTTTTTTTTGAGATAGTGTCTTACTCTGTCATTCAGGCTGGAGTGCAGTGGTGCCATCACAGTTCACTGCAGCCTTGACTCCCCTGGCTCAAGTGATCTTCCCATCTTAGCCCCCAGAGTAGCTGAGTCTATTGGGACATACCACCACAGCCAGCTAATTTTTGTATTTTTTTGTAGAGGTCAAGTTTCCCCATGATGCCCAAGCAGTCTGCCCATGTTGGCCTCCCAAAGTGCTGGGACTATAGGCATGAGCCACCAGGCCCAGCTTCCTCTTTACTATTTTCTTAAAAGAATTAAATAGCATACGTACATATGTTCTTAATGTGTAATGGATTGGGGGTGTTTCGAAATGGACCTAATAGACACAAGCTCATTGTTTATCTTTTTGCCCAACTTTATTTTTAAAACTCACATAAAAATGGAAAGTTACTTGCTCCCATATGTATGTTCTCAAGTGTGTTGTAATAAAGACCGGGTCAGGCAGCACCAGTTTTAGCTTGGCCACTTATCACTTGAGGAAGTAAATGTAGCCAAGTCACTTAGCTTCGCCGGGCCTCAGTTTCTAACCTATAAGTAAAAGATGATAGAGCCAACCTAATAGATTTGTGATTTAGAACAAATGAGACAGTGGGGATCCAAGTGCTTGTTAGTCGTAAAGTGCTAATGCAGGAGTTTGGTATTTATATTCAGATGCAGGTTATGCCCACATCATACGAATTAAATATGAATGGGTTCAAAAGCTCAACCAGTTCCTGAGGCAAAAAATGTAAAATGGCAACAACTAAAAGGGTCAGTGAAACTCTTGGCATCTAACCAATCCTCTCCAAAATCTTCTCTGATGCCATATTTTAAGATATGAGAAAAGATAAAGGAATGAAAAGAACTGATCTTTTTCTCTAACCCTTAAAACATTTTCTCTCCAAAGAAACTCTGCAATAGAAACTTCAGGCCTGACTCAGTACTAAAGGTGACCATTGAAAGGACAGTTTAGAATGTTATATTTATGCAAGTGAGGTGCCATGAACATGTACTTGTCCGAGGTGGACATGATCAGAACAAGCTTGTTCACAAAGCCCTTCCTTCGTCCTTGGCCATGAGTCACAAAAATCTGACATCTGGACATAAAATACTTGCCTGAACAAAAGTTGAAATTTTGCATGTATGTGTTTGTGTACTGAATATGTAAAGAAAGAAAAAAATGGGGACAACAGACTCTTTTGTTGACTCAAGTTTACGGCCAAATTTTAATAACGCAGCTGCCCACGTGTGAGACACTAATGAGAGCATAAGGAATTCCTGTATAGAAAAGGGATGGTTGGCCCAATGGCCTGTCTCCTTCAAGTGCATTGCAACACACCTCTTCGTGTTGTCAGCATATCTTCCAACCCCTTTTGCCTACATAAACATGTCTAGCTGTCTTTTACTTTATGTTTCACTCAATGGACTTATTTGGTAATTCACAGTACTTTCCATATGCCTGTAGATCTTTGGATGAAGTAGTGTTACATTATCACTACTTCTTAATTAATTGTGTAAAAATACTTTATAATAAAGTATTTATAGCAGACATATTTAGAAATTTGGAAGTAATCAACTGAGAAAACAAATATACCTATAGTGAATATGGAAAGAAACAACTTTTTTTTTGCTAATCTATATTCTAATTTTTCTTAAAGATATGAAGAAGTAGGTGAGGAGTGATTAAGTGGTAAATATAAAAACTTTTTTCTTTTTATTATTTTAGTCTTATTAACAAATCTCTTAAAAAGAGGAAATGCTAAGTCTAATTGATGTAATAAAGAAGACGATCTGATGTTTTTATTTAGGTTGGGTTAAAGTCATATTCCAGATAATATTTTTATTTTCTTAATCTTATCAATATTGCGTATTAATGTAAACTTGATGTGAATTAATAAAAAAATCAGTATAGAAATGATTTTATGTTAAAATTTATTTTAAAAAACTTTTCCAAGTGGTGGTGGGCCAGTGAGCTTGGGGTGAGTTCTTAGGTAGACCCTGGGTCTTTCTGATTAAGCAGTACACCTGAAAACTCCCTTTAATTTGATTGGCATTAAGGAAATGGAAATAATTAAAGGATGATGGGGAGAACTGATGAATAATTAATGTATATTTTAGCTGAATATCTCACATTTTAATTTTTTGAATGGTATTATTTTAAAATTATTTCTATACATATGTGTTGATCTGATGTGTGTGTTGAAATTACACATCAGTTCTAGTCTTTTATTGACAAACACATAGTGTGACCAACTTGCCCTTTACTCACCCTGGACTTTACTGGTTTTAGCCCCAGGGAATCCCATGTCTTGTGAATCTGCTCAGCTCTAGGCAAACAGGTACAAACACATACTCGAAGATACAAATAATTTGCCTCTGAAATGTGCTTAACTTTTTGGTCTGCCTACTCTTCAGATTCTGGGAGCTCAGAGAGCGTGTTATATCAGCATTAAGAATTTTGCATTGTTGTTCTAAAAGCCATGAGTGTCAGCATCTTGGTGACTATGGAGAAAGATAACCCATGCGTTTTTTTTTTTTTTTTTTTTTAAATTTTTTCCAAGCTCAGATGCTTGATGGTTTGTTGAAAAAACAACAACAACAACAAAAAACAAAAAAAACCTGAAAACGCTCTGAAAATCAAACCTGTTTTCTTCCAAATGTTTTTTTCTCAAGTACCTGCTTTCCAGATACACAGTAAGATACATCCTGAATCTAGCACCCTGAGTGCTCCCCCTAATCTCTGAAGCCTAAGCCATATCTATTGTCCAGTTTATGGTAGAAAAAAGTGAGTTATTGTAGTCTTGTGTGTCTCACAATTAGAAGAATTCCGTAGGTATTTGTTAGTTTTAAATTTGTGGACTGTGACTTGTGAACTCTCTCGAGGAGGAGGTCTCAATAAAGAGCATGCTTCAGTCCACTCCTTAATGATTTTTAGCTTCTATGAAGCAATTTGCAGGATTCGTCTTCCTAACAACGGCTCTGCCAAACATTGTATAAAATAGCATTTTTTATGGTTAGATGATCCTATGGAAGATGACCAAAAGGTTTTAAATACAGAGGAATGAAACCAGCCACTCATTCAGGATTTCTGTGGTTTTTCATATGCGTGCTACATTACATCTCTGTGGTAGCACCTTTTTCTGTGTGTGTTGTGTATGCATGAATGTGTGTGTGTGTGCGCGTGTGTATGCATGAATGTGTGTGTGTGTGTGTGTGTGTGTGCATGAATGTGTGTAAACACATACTCCTTTTAGCTATAGAACATGTCGCAGATTTCTTTTCTGGTCACCGTGCTGCATGACTGATCCATTTCATATGATGTGTTTAGTATGGTTCATTGCCCACTGGTCTTATTATTTAACAATTTGCATTAAATTAAATTTTCTGTTTACAGGTGTAAATGGAAATTTTGGCTTCTGAGAATTTATTATTTACTGGATAGAATGTTCTTGGTTGAATTAATTCTGCCAATATTGGATTGCTTATACCTGGAATAAAGTTTGGGATATTTAATTAGAATATCAAAGCAAGAGAAACTTGTTATTTTTATGGCTAAGCTTAAGCTACTGAGACCAGATCAGTATCATTAGTCTAGGAGACATTTACTATAATTCTCGAGAGATTTTTTAAAAACCATGTGTATGGCTTGATGGATCAGAGGAAGTTAAATTAGTGGTAATGTGTACAAATTACTCAAAAGTTCAAAAAGCTTGAAACCTTTATCATCTGCTATAACATTTTGTTGATAAGTGGAAATTTCTCATTTTAAACTCTCTTGGCTTCCAACAAGCTCAAAGAGCTAATATTTATTGACTGCATTCTGTTTGCCAGGCTCTACATTATTTGCTTTACCTGTATTGCTTCATTACATCCTTACAGTGTCTTGTGAGGTGGGTGTAATGTTTATTCCCATTTTACAGAGAATATCCATTTATATAATGTCACAAACATATATCCAATGATGTAATTTGCCTGCAAATATACCCAGTGGGTGGCAGAGTCATCCTGAAGCCTGCTTTCCAGGCCACGCCTATATTCTGGGTCAGTGATTCCAAACTCCATAGTGGCTTATATCTAGCGTTGTTCTCCTGACATGTTCCCTATGTTTCAACTTCGTATCAATGTCTCGATGTCATAGAGGTTGTGAAAGCCAAGCACTGCCTCCTGGGCTTTGTGCATGGTTTTCCATTCTTTCCATCTCTGTCTGACACATTCCCAGTTTTGTTTTATTTTCAGCTCTAGCACCGGAGTGGCACTTATGGCCACTATCCATACTGGATCTAGCAGGAGTTTGGCTAAGCTCCTAAGACACTGATTTTTTTTTTTTTTTAATTTCTAGCATTCTATTTTGAAAACAAATTAAAAAATACAGCTATAATGAGATACAATTTACATATGTATAATTCACCCATTTGAAGCATGTAATTCAGTGGTTTTTAATATATTCACAGATATATGCACAATCATTGACAAAATTTTAGAATATTTTCATCATCACAAAGAGAAACCCTGTGCCCTTTAGCTGTCACAACTCCCCTCTTCCATTCCTTCATCTCTTTCAGCTCCAATCAACCACTAATCTACTTTCTGTTTTTGTAAATTTGCCTATTCTGGACATTTTACATAAATGGAATCATGTAATACATGGTCTCTTATGACTGGCTTCTTTTACTTAACACAATGTTCCCAAAGTTCATTCATGTTTTAGCATGCCTCAGTACTGCCTTCCTTTTTATGGCTCAATAATATTCTATTGTATGGATAGACTACCTTTTATCTATCTACTCATCTGTTGACGGACAGTTGCGTTTTTTCCATCTTTTGGCAATTGTGAATGGTGCTGCTATTAACATTTGTGTGCAAGTTTTTGTTTGAACACCTGCTGTCACTTATTTTGGGTATATACCTAAGAGGGGAATTGCTAGGTCTTAATTCTGTGTTTCACTTTTTGAGGAACTTCCAACTTGTTTTCCACAGTAGCTGTAGTGTTTTTAACTCCCATCAGTAATGCAGAATCAGAATGGTTCCAATTTCTCCATATCCTTGTCAACACTTGCTATTTGCTGTTTTTGTTTTGTTTTGTTTTGTTTTGTTTTGTTTTATGTTTTGTTTATAACCATCTTAGTGGGTTAAGTGGCCTAGTTAATTTTTAAGATCTTTAAAGACTCTGAAAGAAGTCTTTATTCTTTCCTCTTCTGTGCTCCCAAGCACTGGTTTAAATCTTTCTTAAAGTATTTGTCACCACATCCTTTAATCTCTCTTTGTCTCTATATTTCTCCCGTCCTCCCTTTCTTGAAATAAGGATGGACATTCTTTTTCCTTTTGTATCCTGAGGACACAGTGCCCAGGGCTCAGTACATTAAATGAATGAAGGGGCATGAGTGGGGAGCTGTGGGGACTAGAACTGTTGGGAATGAATGTTTCTTTATTATCCCTCCCATTGTGCCAGGAACTATGTAGCACTAACATATATTATCTCATTTAATTTTCATAATAGCAGTTAAGAATCAGGTACTATGCTACTCATTTTTTGCAGAAGAAGAAATTGAAACCAGAGAAATTCTCTTGGCACCCAACCACTGAGAGTAGAGTCTGGCTTCAAACCAAACTCTCTGAACTCAAAATCTATGTTAATGTCATGACAGCATGTGTCAAAGAAAAGATAAGGACCATCACTATTCTTACTACCACTACTATGACTGTCCCCACTTACTGGATGCTTTCTGTGTGCTATACACCATGACAGCTAGTTTTTGGACACTGTCGAATTTGATCATTTAAAAATTTAGTGAGTCAGACATTATTCTTTCAATTTTTCAGACAGTGATATAATCCCTGAGAAAAGTAATTTGCCCAAGAATGAACAATAATGAGTTCAAATAATAAGCAACGAGTTCAAAACCAGGTCTGTTTAATTATAAAAATGGATGTACTCCTATCAATATGGGGAAAATACATTTTCTAAAAAGATCTAAAAGTTTACCTGGTTATCTGACAGTGTGGGGAAGTTTGCCAGGTAACCAGACAACCCAGCAATTTTTTCCCAAGTACTTTTGCTTTCTCAGCTGCTTCCAGTCATAATTTTGGTAGCATAGATAATTTGGCTAATTCTATATGTTATGAAAAAGGCACACCGTGACCTACAAAAGAAAGAATGTTCTGTTCAACTGGCTTATTGTGTTTTCACTTATTTATTTATTTATTTAGAGACAGGGTCTGACTCTGGAGTTCAATGGAGCAATCTCAGCTCACTGCAACCTCTGCCTCCCAAGCTCAAGCAATTCTCCTGCCTCAGCCTCCAGAGTAGCTGAGACTAAGGCACGTGCCACAGTGCCTGGCTAATTTTTGTATTTTTAGTAGAGACAGAGTTTTGCCATGTTGCCCAGGCTGGTCTCAAACTCCTAAGGTCAGATGATCCACTTGTCTCAGCCTCCCCAAATTCTGGGATTATAGGCATATGGTTTTTTAAATCATATTACCTATAATATATGTAAAGTATCCTACATCTGACTGGATGATTTTTAAAAAATACAGTAATTAACTGGCTATTCCTGCTTTTAACAGTGTGGTCATTCATTTGTTAATTTAATAATTATGCCATGAAGCTATTTTTTTCTCTTACTACATAAAATCTACCTTAGCACTAAATGAAATGCAGTTAAGAATCCACAATAAAGATAATAAAAAAATCATAACTAGAAGATTTTTAATGTATTTCAATTTTATATTCTGATTTATATACTGTGATTTTAGAGTATTTTCCTAGAATTTATGATAGTTTGTTGAATATTGGGAAACTTCAGCATGGCTATGCTTTGGAGGCAAGTATAATGGAAAGGCAGAAACATCGGATGCCTTTAAACACCGAGTACTTAATCAATATATTTTCTTATTCTCTTTTTATTTTTTTTTTTTGCCTTTTTTTGTTTTTATTTTCTTATTCTCAATATCTGCTTTAGATGTTTCATTATTATTCTTGTCTCATGTTTTTCATTGCTCTTCATGCCTTTTTTAGAGTTTTTTGTTGTTGTTTTAAATAGAAGCCGATGTTACCATTTGGCATATGTCTCCCTTGGCAGTGACATCTTGAAAATTAAAAAAAATAATACCTCCCTCGCATGTATCCATTCAGGCTGCCTGTAACTGCACTGTACTTCGAAATGTGTCACCTTATGAAATTCTGCAAATTGTTCATAACATTGTCTCTATAAATGTTTTGGAAGGGCTTTACTGTCAGGTCAGTTTTCTAAGGGCTAGAAATATGTCAAACTGGCAGCTTTACCTTTATTTAAGAGCCAAAATACAAATAAGTAGATTATAAAGCAATCAATCAATATAGCATTGCAGGATGTTATGGTTGGCATTGACCTCAGAGATCGGCCCTGTCATTTTACAGATGAGTAAATTTGTCCCTAAACTCTGCAGGAGACAGGGTTTTGTCCTGACTCAGTTACAGCCAGTCAGGTAATCTTGGACATGCTGCTGTGCCTCAGTTTTCTCATCTGAAAGAGGAAATTTCCCTTAGTTAGGTCATCTCTGAGGCATTTTCCAGATGTCAATTTGTAAGGTGTCATGACAAATTTGACGTATTATATTTGATATACTTCCAGTTTTTAAAAAGTTTCTGACCTCACATAAAAGGGTGCTTTGATCTTTTATATGGTCTCCTCATATACTCTTAGCACTATCAATTTATAGCTATTGGCAAAATCATAACTTTTATTCACTGTTGAAAGAATAAACAAATGAAGATCTTTTTCCCAGTCAGAGCATTTCTTCACTTTTTTTTATCCTCCTTGGTTTGTTGCTGTAGGGTTGCTTGGGGATATTAGGTTACTGACCTTTGTTTTCCTTTCTACAAGAAGCTTTCACTAAAGTATTTTTGAGGGGGATCTTATAAGAAACAATGACTCTCACATGCAAGTAATTACATGGAAAGAAATAAATGGCACACATTTGACTTGATTAATTTGCTTTCTTTCTGTAAACCTGTGGATCCTAGCCTGAACGTTGCATGCAAGATTCCACAGGCTGTCTGAGATATTTTATCTGTTGCATTATATTAAAGTCTCTGGGTGAATTTAGTACTCCTGTAAGGCCTGGGCAGGCTAGTTTGGCAAACGGTGTAATCTGACATGATGTATGCTTTTTTACTCAACTGTACACATCTATTTCGTTCAGATATCACCTGCTACTCTTAATGCAAGTCTTTGGAATAGAGACTCTAAGTGTGTCAAAAATATGTAACGTGTTTGTGATAGAAATAAATAGAGAGTAGGGTGACTTAACACACTGGCTTTCACATGTGCGGGCCAGCACTTGCAGAATTCTAAACTAGGTTATGTTAGCCTTCCCACTTTCAATGCCTTTATGGATGTGGTATTTATATATCCTAGATTTTCCAGGGCAACCCTGGGTTGTAAATATTCTGTCCTGTTGTTCCCATAAGCACAATCATACTTGTCAAGCTATGTGTCACGAGTTTTGGTTTGGAAAATATGGATGCCGTATGTACATCAGAGCCTGTTTTTTCTGGCCCGATGCCCTATGCTATTCCTTTACTCTGCCCTACCCGTAGCCCACTTCCCGTTCTCATCAAAGCCTTGTTTCTGTTACAGTTCACTTGCTCATGTTGTCTGTGCCTAGTGTCTAGGGGGCAATGTGAACAGTAAACTAATCTGTGCTAATGGACAAGTGGAGAAAATCAGGGTCAGGAGAATCCGCACATCCAGAGTGCTCTGTCTCCTCTCAGGTAGCATAAGTGGTGCTATGGAAATAAGGCCATAGTTTCATTTATCTCTACAACAAAGAGTTTTTCTATGGTTGGTTGACGGAGGCAGATTTCTTGGAGGGGGAATGGTCCCTTACATTTCACCACAAAGATGGTAGCTCCTCTGTCAATACCTTGGCCCACTTTTGCAGATATGTCCTCGATTTGATTAGACCCCTGTAGTGGTAGGAAAGGAATAACAGCCCTGTGTGCCAGCTTTACTTCTCAGCACACAATCATTTCTTCTCATATGTGTACACTGCTCAAATGCTCTTCTTACAAAGTTGGAAAGCAAAATTGCTTCATGACAATAATTGCTGAGACAGCAAGATAATCTACGCCTCTCCATTGTAAAATCCCTGCCCTCTCCCCAACCTGACTTTAAAAAAAAATATTCTTTCATCATAAGCCTATGTTTAATATTTTTAAAAATACATTTAGGATTCTTTGAAATATTTTGTACATTGCAAGTTTATTGTCTGTCATTTTCTTTTTAGCCTAATCTTGTTATTTCTGTTTATTGTGTGTGATTTTATTACATAAACATATACAGATTTCCACTAATTGTTTAAACATCTTGCTTTAAAAATCTCTGCTTAAGTACTTTTATTTGTATCACTTTTTTTTCCTGTCTTGATTTGGTTCTTAAGTGTGATAAATTTCAATGGAATCTCCTCTAACTCTAAAAAATAACTCTTCATTTCTCTGTGTTAAGCAGTCTACCTTTTAGAAATTCAATTGGCATTCCTTTTGGCAGTTTGTGTTATCTTAAAAAGCAACATTAGTACTTTGACTTTTCAGTCCTGAGAGCATTTGCTGAACCAGATGCTTTCAATATCATCTATTATTTTTAATCATAATGGTTAAGTCTCAAGAACCAGTCTCTTGAGACTGTTGACTATTTAGGAAGCTAGAAGAGCAAGCACACATCTTTAGAAACAGGATGTAAATTTAGTATCATTATTATCCTAACCAATATCTGAGTAATTGAGCAGCCTTATTATCAGATCCTGGCTTTTCTAAGTCTGTTATCAGTTTCTTTCTTTTTCCTGAACTTTTATGTCTACATTTGGGGAATTTAATGCTATTATAGAATCACTGGTTACTCTTGTAAACTGTAATCTCCCACAGCAATAATTGGTTTTAATTTCAGGCATAGTATGTACCAAGCATATTAAGTTCTAAAATCTTTTTTTTTTTTTTTTTTTTTTTTTTTTTCTTTTTTCCTTTCTTTTTTTTTTTTTTTTTTGCCAAGGTCTCACTCTGTCCCCTGGCCTGGATAATTCTTAAAAATTTTGTAGAGACAGGGATCTCACTGTGTTGCCCAGCCTGGTCTGAAATCCTGGGCTCAAGTGATCCTCCTGCCTCAGCGTCCCAAATTGCTGAGATGACAGGTGTGAGCCACTGCATCTGGCCAGCTTCTAAAATCTTAATGACAAAACAAAAATATTAGTATTGTTATCCCCATTTTACAGATGGGAAAATAGGTTTCAAAAAGGCAAATTATATATTTTTCCATTTCATGACCGATAAGAATGTGGCATACAGTCAAGTCTAGTCTCTGTCTATTTTGATCATTTCTAAGTCTGTCTGACTTAAAAACCCCCACTTCTAACCACTGTGCTATAGCACTTCCTGCTAACCCTGAATAAAGCTGTCTGTTATATAAATCAACTTATTCATTGACAGCGGACTTCCCTTTTGTATGCTACTATATGTACATATAAAAGCATTCAATATTAGCTTTGTCTGGTTTCTTTTTTATTTGAAAAATACCATTCCCCCACATAATAATAGTTATAAAATCATATAAAATAAGAAGCCAAAGACTTCCCTGACCCTCCCAGGTCATACTTTCAAAGCTCTCCTAGGCATATCTAGCTGTGACTCCATATATATTTTCTTTTCAACTTTTAAAGTCTTATCTTGACGTTTACTACCAAAATGACTATACCTTATCACTTTCTGCTTGCATAGGGAATATAGCAAAATTTATTTTTCTGAAAAATACTATAAAGTATCTTCACGGTTTTTAATTTTTTTCCCTTTTTTAAAAAATAAGAATTTTGAGAGTCAGAGTCCACAAGCTGTGAATTGTTCAGGCAAATAGTTTGAAAATACTGACCTTACTCTTTTCACCTGACATTTGCCTATTGTTAGACAACAGGAGTAGGGATTTAGTGAAATATTTAATGTTTCATACTATTTTTTCTCTTATGATGATGGTTGGAGATGCTTACAGATCATTTCTTCTTTCAGATCAGAAATTCCTTTTAAAAACAGATATTTATCATAGGCACTTCTAGGCTTCCATCTTCCATTAAAAAATAGGCGCATATTCATAATGAAAACGTTGGGGAGATGAGAATGAAAGGGCATCATCATTAAAGAAGTTATAGGAACACTTTTTCAGCTCCTTTGAATCAACCAGAGTTGATCTTAGATAAAATTGCATGGAAGGCAGAGTTTGCCTTCATTCTTGTCTTCACTGGGGTCACTGCCTTCTCTCCTTTGGCTCCAACTGAAGCCCATAAATCTATTATATTTCTATTTACATAACAGGACCTTTGTTTTGATCTTTGCTGGACTGTAAGCTATGAGAGACCTTGTCTTTGTAACTATCTCAGCGCCTAATTAGTGCTTAAAAGACAAACACATACATGAGTGACTGAATGATAACAATAACTGCTGTTTGTGGTCCTCAGAGTCAATGGTATGCAAGTTTTCAATAAGGCATTAACATCAGTGTGAGAGGCAGAATGTACCACTGGATGGAGCACAGGTTTGGGGGTGATTTCTCTCCCAAATCTTCCACTTACTAGGAGTATGATCTTTGCTGAATTCTGAGTTTTTTTTTTTTTTTTTTTGGTCTCAGTTGTTCCATCTGTGATATGAGCATATTATCACTCATAGCCCTGTGCTACTGCCAAGGTTCAATAATAAGACACTTTGGGAGGCTGAGGTGGGTGGATCACTTGAGACCAGGAGTTTGAGACCGGCCTGGCCAACATGGTGAAACTTCTCTCTACTAAAAAAAAATACAAAAATTAGCCTGGTGTGGTAGTTCATACCTGTAGCCTCAGAACCTGAGAGGCAGAGATTGCAATGAGCCAAGATTCACTTCAGCCTGGGTAACAGAGCGAGACTCCATCTCAAACAAATAAAAAATTCAATGATAAAATGATGCAGTGTGCTTAGCCCTGATCTTTAGATTATACAGACTATAAATAGATAGCAATAGTAATATGATTACTGCTACTATTAATGATAATTCACTAAATGCTTAATTATTTATGGAGCCTCGTTTGTGCCAGACCCCATTCCAGGCATTAGTAATTCAGCAGAAGACAAAAACAGACAAAAGTTCCTCCTCCCAAAGAGCTTACATTTGAATGAGTAAGACATAAAAAACAAATAAGCAAAATATAGAATACATTAAGTAATGGTAAGTGTGATGGAGAAGCCTAAAGTGGAGAAAGAGGATAGTGAAGGGGAAAGGGCTGGGAACTTTAGATCAGATGTCTAGGAAAATCCTCACTGAGAAGTACGTGGAGTTGTGAAGATAGCGGGGGAGCAAGCTCTAGCAGGGAAGAGCATTTCACAGGACGCGTCACCCTAACCACTTAATTATTAAAATCTTCCTTTGCTGAGGTCACCCTTTTGTAAGCACTCACATGGGACAAACATATCTTCACAGTTCTTGCCAATTCAGAAAGGCCTATCCTCTTACTCACATTTCCTTGTCACTAATTTCCCAGTCATGTTTCTTCCACATCCCTGACCATCCAGCCAAATCATTGTCCATGGCCCATAAATTGGTATATCATTGCATGTCTGGCTGTCCTTCCTAGCAAGCAAAGTTCACAAGCAGGTGCATTGCCTAAAGATTTGCCCACTGGGAGAATTTTTCTTCACCACTGTTTTTCAGGGATGTCTTAGAGAGAAGCTGTGGTGTTATAGTTGTCCACTTTTGTGTGGTGCCTGCATCTCATACAGAACCATCTGTAAACCAGGCCTGAGTCTGGATTGTAGAGAATTCCTTATGAGGTCACAGGTGCATGCTGGGAGAGAGAAGGTAGAAGAGCAGGAGTGGGGACCATGGACATTTGGGCCATTTCATGTTACTTACTTATGCTTCCAGGGCCTGCTCAGGCCTCATCGTGTAATGTGCCACTTCTATTTGATGATGCAGTGTTGTGGTGCATTCCCAACTTTATGGCTTGGTAACTTAGCTGAAACCCAGTTCATGATGGGTACCTCAGGTCACCTGGTAACTTGATGGCCCATGGTCTAGCATTCAATTTCCTCTAAGGCCAAAGGCTCTCTCTCAAAGGAGAGTAGTTATCTGCAGATGATGGCAGGGCCTTGCTCCAAAATCCTAAAGGCTTGATTCTTGATTCTCCTGTGGAGGTCTGCCAAAGGCTCAAACAGCATCCATGTCTGCCACTGACATTTTAAGTACCATTAGATCTGCCAGATCATATAGCCCAAGTGTTAGAGCAGCTTGCACAGCAACCTAAATCTGTTGCAGAGCCTTCTCTTATTTTGGGTCCAACACTACCAGCTTTTCAGGTTACTCAGTAAATGGGCTAGAGTAAGTAACACACCCAAGTGAGAAATTTATTGCCTCCAAAATTCAAATAGGCTCAATAAATGTTGTGCCTTTTTCTTGGTTGTCGTAGGGGCCAGATGCAACAACTTATTCTTTACCTTAGAAGGGATATCTTGGCATGCCCCCTACCACTGGATGCCTAGATATTTCATTAAGATAGAATGTCCCTATCTTTATGACAGACATTTAGCATAGGCTAGGTATATCTTAAAAATGGATATTAGTGTAGGCTTCCATCTTCTATTAAAAAATAGGGGCATATTCATAATGAAAACAATGGGTTTTAATTGAATTTTTAAAAAAAAAATTATTTGGATTTATTTCCCACCTTCTGAGATGTGAATGTCTTACCAGTAAGTCCAGAATAGTTGCTACTTTTCCCTCACTAGGTCTAGTCAGTGTAATATCATCAATATAATGGGTCAGTGTGCTATCTTGTGGAAGGGAAAGGCAATCAAGATCCCTGTAAACTAAATTATGATATGGGGCTAGAGAGCTGATATACCACAATAACATTTGCTTAGCATTTGCTATATGCTGGACACTGTGCTAGTTCATGGGACATATAGTTAAATAAAAATGTAATCTAGTACTGAGGAACTTGTACTATAGCTGGGAGAGTTCAAACTCTGTTGTGTGGTTCATGGAAATATACTTGGTTACTTGGTGCCCTGGAATTTGTATCAAGTAGGTGTCATCTGTTACCTTATTAGAGGGGTGGCAAGGTGGGAGGACCAGCCTGGGCAACACTGGGAGATCCTGTCTCTACACAAAATTAGCCAGGCATGGAGGCATGTGCCTGTGGTCCCAGCTACTTGGGAGGCTGATGTTGGATGGTCAGTAGACCAGGGGTGTGAGCCTTTGGTGAATTATGATTGCACCACTGCGCACATTCTAGCCTGGGTGACCGAGCAAGACTCTGTCTCAAAAACAAACAAACAAACAAAAAACCAAAAATAAAAAAAAGAAAGAAAAATGGCCATACAGTTTATCATCCAGATTGGAAGACTTTTGAGCTGGAACAGAGGCATTATTAATTGCTTCAGGTAAAGAGACTCAGATCAAGACTGTTCCAGGCAAATTTAGACCTAACGTCTTTCTATTCTGAGGTCCACTTCAATAGTGGTTTTGAACACAGGTGGTGAGAAAGAAGCATAACATGACACCAACTTTTCAATTTTTAAATAAATTCTTATGTTTCACCTATCAAAATATTTATTGCCTAAAAATTAAGAATAACATGAAGTCAAAATAAAGGAATATTAATCACAGGAGCAAGATGTTTGTATGTTTATTAAGTAGATGAGTTGCCATACGTTATCTGGATGTGTGTCCATGAGTGTTCTTATGAAGAATGTTCTGTTCTCCGAGCTCCTGTCTGAGGAGAAAGCATGGTTAAATGAAATTTGACCTGACGTTTTATACAAAGCACAGAGAAAGCTCCCCATGTCTTTCTTTCCTTGGATGGTTTTATTTCGACTCATCATGTTTTGCTTCTTGGAAAGTGTTTGTTATTCTTACTAAGTGACTTAAGAGTTTTTAGACATCACTCTTATGTTTGGACCAGTGACGCAAAAGCATGTGAGGGATTTACAGTTTGCATGCAAGTTTCACGTGCTGGAAGTACGGTATATATAGACCCTACCTTAGGAGGGAGAATATTTTCTGCTGGGGAAACAGGCCTGTAAGCTTTTCGGTCATTGCAGTGAGAGTGTTAGTGACTAAATGCAGATGCATTTTAGTGCACTGTAATATGATTTTTAAAATTGTTCAAACAATCAATTTACTGTTGTCATCACATCTCTTCTGATTTTCAAGTGCAAATTTGACACCATTGTTCTTATTAACAATTAAAAAAAGTTTTACCCCTTAAGTTTCCATTATAAGGGATGCATTCTTGAAGTCATGGTTACATTAAAATTCTTACTACAAATGAAGCCAGCTAAAAATGTTTACCAACTTGAATTGAGCTCATCATGTTTTGTTTGCTGAATAGTGTTTTGTGATTTTACCAACATAAGAATGAGTCTCCAAACTATTTTTAAAAGTAGAGCTTTTACTCTAAAGAAGTGCTTGCCTCATTTTCTTCGTGCTACTCCAAACAAGATGTTGTTTATTACTTTGAAACACTATATGTAAACCCCAGGAATATGTTAAATATGATTGAAGTCTTGGCTGTCTTTAACAAATTGAAGTTTCCAGAAATTTAGCTGTGTTTAAAAACCAAAGCCATGTTTTCAGGAAAGATTTCTATTTCCAAATATGTGGTTGCCCAAACCTTTTATATTTTCATGTCAAATTCAGCTGCCAAATAACACACACTGTACCTTAGCTATAATAAAAAAAAAAAAACACACACACACACAAACCAACACATAGACTTCAGATTTTAAAAAGCACTGCAAGGACAACTATGATCATATTTCTTGAACTTATGCTATTCATATGCATATAAGCATGTTTTAGAGTAAGCTCTGTGAGGCATCGGTCACTTACACCGGTACAAATTGACAGGCACAGCACAAGATTGGCACTGTGTAACAGCCGATCTGGGAAACTACAGGAATTCCTAGCCAGACCAAAATATGAGGTCAAGGAAGTCACTTTTATAATAATAGTGGTTAACTGTTTAATGTGTGATCTGGCAGTGATATGATGTTGACCATAGGCAATTATGCATATTTCTAAACTGGTTGTATGCAAGCCTGGAGTAAAAGAAATCCCCCAGTTTGCGATAAAAGGGTATTTATTGCCTTTTTATTTCCTTCAAATGCTTTACTTAATCATTTATAAAAGACAAATTAGTAGTGAATACCAATTTCATTTTGTGTTTTATTCTGTATTCATTCCTACACGTTTGGGATCTCTATTAATATGTGCTCTTAATAGTTTTGGCACAAGTTCAATGTCAACGAATGAATGATGTACACATTTTATAGTCTTCTTAAGGGATAATAATGTGGTTCAGTGACAGTGTGTCTTGATTTCTTTGGGGGCAGGGCGCTCTGATATGAGTCATAAGGGATAAAGACTATTAGTTATTTTTCCCTCTGCTAGCGCAGTGATGCAAAATTTTTGTTTCATTATAGTGCATTTTCTTAGAATGGCAATATCAGGTTTAGTGTATAGATTAATGCTTAAGAAACTGGTTGATCACATGGGACTGTCTTTTGCTTTATCCTTTCAACATGACTGAAAATTTATATTCCATATTTTCATGTCAATGACAAGGTGATGACGAGGCAAAGGAGTTATATTGGCTTGTTGCATACATCGAATGTAACATTATTTTCTTTACAGAAAAAATATGTTTATTTTGAACAAGAGAAAAGAACTTGAGTATTTCAAGTATCAGGAAAGCTATCTTGCAGAGGATGGTGGTTGGCTGCTATTTACCTACTCTGTGGGCAGAACAAAATGCAATAGGATTGGATTTCAGTAAAATGGGCTTAAATTAGTCTCTTAGAAGCACATACATAAAACACTACAATGGGTCGCAATAGTTGCCCTTTTTGTTCCCAGGAACTGGGTCTGCTGTACTCACCCGGATTCAGCATGGTCCCTGGCATAGATAGAGGCTCAGCCAATTTTAAATGTAAAGGGAGAGGTTGGATTAGGGAGATGCTTACATAGGCATAGCATCAGGTCCCAATGTAAGGTATATACGTTTTAAGGATTAATGGTGCCATTGTCTTAGAAATTTAATGTCATCCACAAAGAAATTAGAATTGTAAATATTGAAAATCTCCATGAAATTTTAAATTATATGAATATGCCATAATTACTCCCATGATTTTCCAAATTTTCCAGACATTTCACCTTTAAAGTGGTACAGTAGAAAGGATGAGAGTCTATGGCATTGGAAGTGGTGGACTAGGAGACTTCTGGCCCCAGCATAATTCACTCCTTCTGGGGATCCAGGGCTATTTATTAGCTGCAGTAGTTGCCTTGGACAAGCCTCTAAAGACTGAATATGAGATGTTAAGAGCTATACATTGTATCTATTCTGAAGACTATTTCCTCTGAGTGCTGTGTGTGTGTGTGTGTGTGTGTGTGTGTGTGTGTGTGTGTGTGTATGTGTGAATGAGAGGGAATGTAGTCAGTTACATATTATTCCTCTAACATCCAACTGGACCTTGAAAGGATTTTATTTGAAAGAGAAATGTTCCGAACAAGGAGCCAAATGTAGCTACCAGGCATTGAGGAGTTCTGAGGGCTCAGAGAAAGTATCCCTTCTACCTACATGTGGACTGCTTGCCACAAGACTGGCCAGCACCAGATTTCAACCAGAGAAGACAAGGCAGTATTTCACATGCCCAGCCACTGGGTTGGGTTTTTGGTGGCTCAGTCTCCAGAGACTTTCAGAGCGGGTCTCTGGTGAAAATGCTATCTGGGGCTGATGTGGGTGGGGCCATTCCAGCATTGAGAACCAAAGCACTGCAGAGCTTATAGGTTTCATAGACTTAGGAAAATATTTAAGGTTTGATTATAATTACATTGGTTGCAAATGACAAAAAGTACCAAACTCAGATTAACAAATATAAACAAATGCAATGTTGTGTCAGCTTCATTCATCGTCAAAAAGAGTACTCATAAAAATCGTCATTACATTTAAAAACAGTTCAAATGTGCATGTTGATTGCTTAGAAATCACATCTGATTGTAAATTTGGTGTATTACTTGAGGCCTAAGTATTTCAGAAACAAAAAATAGTTTTAAAAACAAAAATTATTTCAAAAGTGTGCAAGTATCTTTTTGTAAAATAACTCTTTTCCTCTGGATAGATAGACACCTAGAAGTAGGATTATTTTCTATGGAGACGGGATCATAATATGATGCCTGGGCTGGTCTCACACTCCTGGCCTCAACTGATCCTCCCGCCTCGACCTCCCAAAGCCCTGGGATTACAGGCATGAACCACCACAACTGGATCCCCTTTACTCACAATCAAATTCTTTATGACATGTAATCAGATAACTTTGAAGGTGAAGAATTCAGTTCTTAAATACATAGTGCTTGTTAACTTATCTAGAAAAGGAAAAGGTAAGAATCTGACTTCAGGCGAATAATGCTGTGCAGTGCCTCTTGTGATATGTGCTTTATGGAAAAATGCTTAAAATTGGTTTAATCTCTACAGTCAGGACAACTGCTCATTATTTCCAGTTGGCTACATTTCTTTTGTGTAACAAGAACCAGTGAGTTAGGGAAGGGAGATGCTAGTTCCAGTTTCAGTTAAAGAAATTGCAGGTGAAGAAGGCACAGCTCTGTCTACAACAGAGTTATTTCTTAGCACGTTCTGAACTTTGCTTGATGATGTGAAATGACTATTTTAAATTGTATTTTATTCCTTATACATAATCACATTGTTTATATATCAACAGGTAAGGGTTCACTGGTGCTTCTATTTCAGCCTATACTTAATTATGGTTTTAGTATTCTAGAAGGACTATATTTGTAATTTGGTGAGTCCTTCCGTGCAAACCATTAAATGTTACTAATTAATATAGTTGTCTAGTATTTAGATAGAATAAATTGCTCATTTTTATTTCATTATCTTGTATTCTTAATATGTTTCTAACTAGGACAGACACTCGGGTACGCTTATGATGTATAGTCACTTTAAGGCCCATTTTAATACTTCTAGAATGTTTTTCGCTTTTGCACCTTACTCCTTTTTTTCTGTCATAAGAAACTACGAAGTATTTGTTGCAGGTCTTGGTTTCCTTCTTGATAGACGAGGCAACTGCAAGGCATGGACTATTGAAATGAAGTGCAAGGCCACGGTCTTTAGTTAATATCTAAAGAAGGGCTGCTCTCCCAATTTCCAGAGGAAATTTCCTATGGCCTTTTATGAAAAAATGGCAGGGTCTCCTTAATCCTTAATTAATTCTCCAGCTCTCTTCTCCTTCCTCAAGTTGTCCCAATTAGGAATGTCTTCAGGTAGAGGCTCCATTAGGAAAGGGTCACTTGTGTCTTGTTGACTTGTGTATCCCCACCGTGTAACTGTAATACTTAGTAATAAGTATTTATGGACTCAGTAAATAAGTAAGTGAATGAGTGCAAAGGCTTGTAGCAGAGGTTTGCTTGTAGTCACTGGAGCTCTCTGCTGAGTCTGAGTGGTGGAGCCCCAATTTGACACACTGCACTGTCACCATCTTTGAGCACACCATTGTTGAAATGGCTCTCCTGGCCTCGTCTTGCCTAATCTGCCCACTTCATCACTTTCCTCAGGTCAACTTGAGACTTTGGTTTGTTACAGAAGCTGCTGGTTTTGATCTGTTCCTCCTTGGCACCAGGGGAGGTTTGGAAGAGTGAATCTAAACAAGATTGGACAAAGTAAGTGGAAAGAGGCTAGTTGACTCATAAACTGAGATAGGTTGGTGGTGTTCTAGCAAAGGTGTTAAAGAGGTTAGCTTAGAGTTGTGTTTGTGCAAGACTTCCACACTGTGTCTGTGTGGTTTCAACATCCTTCCCATTCAACACAGTCCTCTTCTTTCTTCCCTTTCCTGGAGACAACCAGCATGCTCTCCTCAAAGAACTGCCATGGCTGAATTCTGCCCCATTAGTGCAAGGCTGCTGCACTAATGAAAGGTACAATAAACAGCCCTACACAATGCGTTGTTCTGTGTGTTGCGAGGATATGTCGAGGCTTTCTGTTTTCTGCTTTCTACTGTGCCTTCTCAAGGAGGGCCGCAGGGACAAATTTCTCTGTGGTCTCATAACCAGGAATAATTATGTCCCTCCTGGACAAATGGCTCGTTCTTTGTGTTAGGGATGCTGCAGTTCATGTAATGGATCATGTTTCCCTCTTCATGTAGCCTGTCTGAAAACTCAGATTCAAATTTATAGCCTACCTCTGGCAAGTGTATCAGGCTTCCTTGCAAGAATTTTGTTTCTTTTACATCACTGCATTTTCTCCTGGACTCATTTTATTCACCTACTTTAAGTTTAGTTTATTTTATTGTATTGGATGCACTTTAAAAATAATACTACTTAAACCCTTTTGGGAAAAAAGAGGTTATAAAGAAATAAAGTTAAAGATAAGTGTGTTTATGTAACATCTTTATTTTAGTTTTTAAAATAAATTTCCCAGGCCTTAATTTCACGACTTTCTCTTCTCTAATCTCAAAATCAATCCATCACTGTCTCACCGTCTAGTGTCATAATTCTTTCTGGATTACCTCCCCTCCCATCTCCTCCCCTCTCCTCCCCTTTTGTCCCCTCTCCTCCCCTCCCCTTCCCTCCCCTTTCCTCCCCTCCCCTTCCCTTCCATTTCATTGAAAGTAAGGTGTTAATAGCTGATCTCTGCTACTGACACTTTCTAACCCTGTGAATTTTGCTAAATTACTTAATCTGTTTAATTTGTAGGAAGAGTAATAATCTTTATCTTATGTGAAGGTTGTGAGGATTACATGAAATACTGTATGCAAAGTGTCTAGTAAATTATTTGGACTTTTATTGAAGACAGTCTTATAAGTAGAAATGCATCGCATTTGGAGTTTAAAGTCTTTACTTTTTCATTTGTTGGCTTATGCCCTTGGGCAAACCATTTGACCTCTTTGGACCACATTTTTCTCGTATGTAATTTTATGGCATAGTTGAGAGTTTTTAGGGTTCTAGTCCCACTATTTTTGGATTCCAAGACTAGCCCCAAGTAAGTGAGTGTGTCCCCACTCTGTATTCATTGGGAAAGGCACAAATATACCCACCTAGGCATGGAAAGGTGTGAGGAAAGGGAAAGGGTCTGAGGCAGGGAAATGGAAAGGCCCACTGTGCTAGTCTTTATGTTCTTCACTGGTGTTGATTATGGTATTTGCAGTGGGTATTAGTATCTTCTGGAATACCCTAAATTACTAGTGATGATAGCCTTGACTTTAAGGAAATTACAAAGTAATCCTTTGTGGATGTTGCTGTGTGTAGTAAATAGTCTGTAAGCTTGTCGCTTGATGAACATGCACTCCATAAAAGTGAGTCACACATTGGTGCCCATGAGGTAGCAGTGGAACAAAGGGAGCTGCTGCTGATAGTCAATGACCATGTTGGCTAATGACTACATTTGGTTCAATCATAGAGTCAATCAAAACAAGTGATTATGTTGAAGATACGGTTTCTATTCAGAAACGATTGGGCAATAGAATATCCCAAAAGTGAGAGGGAGCTTGGTTACTTGGTTATCATAGGGTTTGTAATAGATGAGGTGGAAAAATCATCTACACTGACATGAAGCTACACTTATGGCAATTCATCAAGATGCAGGAAAGCTTTGTAGTTGAGCACGGCATCTTTTTAGTGTACAATTTTGGCCAAGTTATTCAATTTCTTAAGTCTCAGTTTGCTTATATCTCAACGAGGTATGGATACTAAACTCACATGATTGTTCTAAGGAAATAATTGCCTAAGCGATGTTGTCAGAGGTAACTGTTATTATTAAAACTATTAGTATTACTACAAAACTCGAATTCACACCAGCCCTCAAGGTTCTGCCACCCCTAAACTAGTAAACTATGCAGACTGTAAGAACAAATGTTAAAAATAAATGGTTAGGTCACAGAATGATTGGAGTGTGAATGCAGAAAAAAATTAAAATCGATTTTTGAATCAGTGCACAATGTCTGTTAACTTTTATCCCACCATTTTATCCCTGGGATCTTACATTAAAAAGGAAACTAAACTATCTGCTTGCACTGTTGATTGATTTCGTTCTG
>NW_016107342.1:10651399-10665418 GCF_001604975.1 Cebus imitator | reverse complement strand
TGTCCATGTGCTCTCATCGTTCAACACCCGCCTATGAGTGAGAACATGCGGTGTTTGATCTTCTGCTCCTATGAGGCAGGATTCTAAAGACATTAGTTTCCACAAGCTACTCTGGTTCTATTTTGTCTACTTCTTCTTCTTCCTTTTTTGTTATTTTAAGACGGAGTGCCACTCTGTTTCCCAGGCTAGAGTGCAGTGGCACAATCTCAGCTCACCACAACCTCTGTCTCTCGGGTTCAAGAGATTCTCCTGCCTCCACCTCCCAAGTAGCTGGGACTACAGGCGAGCACACCACCATGCCCAGCTACTTTTTGTATTTTTAGTAGAGAAGGGATTTCACTATGTTCGCCAGGCTGGTCTCACACTCCTGACCTCGTGATCTGCTCACCTCAGCCTCCCAAAGTCTTGGGATTACAGGTGTGAGCCACCAAGCCCCACCTTTGTCTACGTCTTTTGAAGCTTCTGTGTCCTAACTTTGTGTGGGACAAATATAAATTTGATCAGCTTGTTAACAACAACAACAGCAAAAACAAAAACAACAAAGCATTATGACCTTTAATCCTGAAAAATCTTTATTTTATAATATAACCTCTTTAAAAACTGTAAAAAAATTAACCAGGTTAAAATATTAAAGACATTTTCTAACCATGTGAATCAGCAACCCTAAAGAAAATGAGCCGTAAGGTACTGTGGAACTTCTGCTACAAAAATGGAGAAACCACTGAAAACTAGTTTGGTTTGGGCTCAAGTATTTTTGTCTCAATGAGCTTCAACTTTTGCTTGGTCCTCTAAAGAGTCAGTGAAATTTTGAGGTTCTAAATGGTAACAGTGTATGGTAGTTGCAGCCTTAGAACAGAGCACCTGGGCATGGTGGTTTTCTTGTGCTTCACTCTTTGAATCTTTCAGAAGAGAAGTGAAATTGTATCATCGGAGTCTCATTAATTTACTTAGTTTTGACCTGTACTTTCATGTGCAATTTATTCTATGTCAAGTCATATGTTAGTTGATTTGGAACTGAAAACTCTAGAGACAATTTCCCAGGCAACATTTTCATAGGAAAGAAATTAGGGATGAGATCTAGGATCCTGGCTGCCTAACACTTAAATAACAAGATATCCTTAATTCAGCTTGTAAAAGATGTTCCATAATTATTCATTTATTATTGAATTAATGAACGAGTTTTTAAAAGCAGTTTGACTACATTATTTAGTTTTTTGTGAAAAAATTATGGTTAAAAATACAAAATTCACCATCTTAACCATTTTTTGAGTATATAGTTTGGTAGTGTTGAGTATATGCATATTACTGTGTGAAAGATCTACAGAACCTTTTCATCTTACAAAACTGAAACTCCAAAAATTAGACAATTACTCCCCATTTCTTCTGAAAGACAGATATTACTGATACTTTTGAATAGTAAGGTTTATAATTAAAATCAAAACCAGAAATGGGATAGGGCAGAAGAACCCTGATAATGAAGGAGGATAAACTTCAAAATACACAATTGAGAAAAATTGTAAAATTATTTTCCATCAAGATTTTTTTTTAAGGCAAATACTCACTTCAATATTGTGGTACTACCAGAATGCTGAGGAAAATGTTAAACAGGTCCCAAGCTAGTTCCTTTTGCAGACTTTTCAAAGCTGTGCTTAAGGAGTCTGGTTTGCCATAGTATGAGGCAAAATCTAAAAGCAGGAGATGTTGAAATGTTGGCTGATATTTTAGGGCCTTTATTTTCTTGAAGAAAAGCACATTAAAAATGCTCATGGTCCTGATTGGGAAAAATAAAAATCATGGAAGACATTCATGTGCCAGAGAAAGTATAGTAAGTTTCTGACATCCTGGTGCACTTCATTTCCACTCAAAAATACAAGATGATGAGATGTCATCTTACCGGCTACCTACCATTATCATTTTGATAGCTATCCTGTACTAATATGTTGGGTGAAATATGGTATGATAATGATAATGATAATAATGTTGACATGGTGATGGTGACAAGAATGATGATAACGAACTCATAACTGATCCATCCTTCTCTCTGATCTCTTGCCTGCTATGTCCCAAAGTTTGTAAACTTAATGCCCAGTGATACTCCCTAAGCTTTCACAGGGTTAAATTTATTTATAGACCTCATGACCTAGAGTTGCTCACAACTTGGTATTATAAGTGTGTTTTAGGTACATTTTACATTAAACATGTTTTTACGTGTCAATCTGGGAACTTAATGATTATAAACCTGTTTCCTTGGTAAAGATGTATTTTGAACCCAAATCAAATACATTTTTAAAGAAATGTATTTGAGACTCTGTCTCAAAAAAAAAAAAAAAAAAAAAAGAAATGACCCTTTTTAAGTAGGAAATTATTTTGATTTTTACTTGTAATTCTATACAGCATATAAGAAAATACTTTAATTAGTCTTTGGAATGAAAGCTGTAGCTTAATTTTAATAATAGAGAAGGGTAGGGTAGCAAAAATTAACAATATTGTATATATTAATTCCTTGATACATACTGTTTGAATTAATTAAACACAAAGTCATTTATATTTAGTTATTTGACTTTGGAATATAGGATAAAAGTTTTTAAACTTCAATTATACTTTATAATGACATTTTTTCTTATTTTATTTTTAACATGAATTTTCATGAACTCACATATTTTGTCTACTCTGGGTTTATTCTGAGTGGTGGGGAGAGTTAACCCAAAATTAAAATTTTAAATTAAAAAAAAAATTCAAAATATATTTCAAGTATTCTACAGATTAGTTGGCCTAACCACAGATAATCAAGTATTGCATAGTGTTAGGTTACTGGAAAATGTGACAGAGAGGAATAAATAGTTATTGTAAGCTATTTAACTAGATCTGGGTTTCTCCTGAGGGGTGTTTATTTTGTTTGTTTTTAAGGTCTTTCATGGGGGTATATAGAGATAACTCCATTATTAATTATAACATACTGCCATATGAAGAAAAACCATATGTGACATTTCTCTCCATCTCTCACCTCATTCATTGCCTGGATTGATCAGCTGATTTGGACTCTATGCCTGAGTCCTTTTTCCTTTTCACATTCCCATCTGGTTTTCTCCCATGTGGTTGATGAGGACAGCCTTCCTGGCGAGAGGAAGACTGTTTCTAAGACAAGCGCTGCACTCCTCTACGAGGACCAGAGCTAATTCAGTGAGTACACTCTGACCAGAATTGTCATCTACCACTTGGGAACACCAAACAATGTAGAAAGGTCCTGGGGGACAGAAGTGGCACCAGGTTAGAACCCTAGAGATTTGGTGAATGGGTTCAACAAAACTGTAATAATTTCATCAATAATTACCAATAGTGAGACGCTCTCTATGTGCCAGGTGCTTTATGCAGCATCTTGTTTAACTCTCATGAAAACGTATAAGATACAATCTTATGATTAATCCCATTTCAAAATGAAAAAACAGATTTGGAGATGAGAAATCGTGTTCCTCAAGCTTATGCAGATGGTAAAATAAACTTGGAATTCACCCAAAGATTGTCAGACCCCAACACAAACACATCACTTATTCACAAATATGTCAGTTATTCTGCTAGTACTTGCCTCAGTTGTGGTGGGGATTTAAGACATGGTTGTCATTCTTTGGGTGACCATTTTACCCAGTTTTGCCAATTAGTTAAATGTGAATTATTAGAAATATTTCTCCTTTGTTCTATTTCTTTCCCTTTTTTTTTTTTACCTTTGGTTAGCTTCTTCCCACTTATCATATCAATCTCACATTAGAAGCAAAAGCCATGATTTCTGCCCATTCTCCACCCTCACCACAAAACCTGGATTAATTAGGACAGAACAGCCAGAAATATGATGACCAATCAGTTACACTTTCTATGCTCTTTAGCCTAGCCATCAGGATGAATTTAGATTAGACATACTCAAGAATATCCATGAGTAATAACTATAAGCTTTGTCACAGATAACTGTATTGGCTGTGTTTAAATGTACAACTCTGTTTTTCTATTATTATGTGATATGTCATGTTGACTCGTCAAACTGAAAAATACCCATATTGATTTTGTAGAAAGCTTCACATGTGAGATAAATGCACTCAAAGATTCCTCACAAGTAGCTCTTTGGAGCTTCAGATGTGAAATGGATCATTCCTCAATCTGTAATAGACCCTTCTGTGAAGCTCTTCAATCAAACCAGAGAATTCAAGGTGAAATTGAGGGGAGGATTGGAAACCCCTACAGGGGGATTTGAGTGAACTAGCTGAGAAAGGAACCTGAGGTATTTGCCCTGCGCTGCCTCTTTTTTCAGTTCTTTTCTTCAGCATAGGAAGGCTGTCAATCAACATATGACCTTACATGCTGTATGTGCATAATACCTGGGTACAACAAGACAAGCTGTAAGGGGAGTATCAAATGTACCTTTGATTTCTTTCCATTTGTCACTTTTCTGACAACCCTTAGGCTATTTTTAAAGTAGCTATTTTATACAGATTTGTTATTAGATTTTTCTCTCTACTGAATTATTAATTATGTTGTTATAATTAATAAGATGAAACTATTTGTCTTTTGAAAAACATAAGTATTCATTTTCAAAAGTTAGTGATATAACTACCTTGGTTGGAAAGAATTGATAGATTTTATAAAGTAATGATCCCGATAGTTACATCTTATGTAGGAATTATGTTTCTAGACATGTAATGACTTTTAATAAGTTTGTTTCCAGTAAAGACAGAGTTACCTCTGGTAAGGAAAAAAAATCCATTCTTCGAAAATTAGTTTTTGTGTCACATTTTTAATTGATTTGGTGCCACATTTCCAGCTGGACATTTCTAGGTTAATTTTTAAGAAACTGTAGAATTTTCAGTGGGCTATTTAGTTTGGAGAAGCAGTGAATCCTGACACCAAACCAAGTAATAAAAACTGTGCTTTAGAATTTATGCTCAAATGTGGAGTATGTTTGACAATAGTTTTTGATGCTCAAACTGCTATGAAATGATTGCTA
The DNA here is from genome assembly GCF_001604975.1 of Cebus imitator. NCBI lineage: Eukaryota > Metazoa > Chordata > Mammalia > Primates > Cebidae > Cebus > Cebus imitator. The sequence continues at coordinate 10,660,428 of NW_016107342.1, read as the reverse complement.
TCCCATACCAGTGTCATAGTTTTCCTAAGCCATGGAGATGGTGTTGTTTGTAAAGCTCGATTATTATTATAATCTTAAGAGCATATTAATTGCCCTGGAGGTTTATATATTTGTTCTGCACATGTGATTAAAGATCACGGCAGCTTATACAGCATAATTTTAGAGATGAAGAAAATGACTATTGTAATACTTGCTACTCTCAGTTTCCTCTACAGCAATGCCCTTACACCTTTCTTTTGCAGGCGTTTTGTAGCATCCTAAACAGAAGGATATTGCAGGGAGCTGATTCTGCTTTGATCCTTGTGCTTGTTGTCAAAGCGCTTGGGATTGAAGAGACTGTTGGCTACAATTGACTGTGACAATTAGGAGATGATCAGAGCCCTAGAGTAGAGCACTTAAAGGGTAATTTACATGTCAGTTTGTCGAATAAAAAAAAAGATATTCAGCTAAGATTTTTTTCCCCCTCAGAGGCTTGTAAACTGCAATTTGTGCTCTGGTAAGAAAAACCTGGCAGAGGAGTTAGGATAGCCATTACCATTTGAAAAGAAGCAATCATAAGGCCGCTGCTGAGTCCTTTGTCCACTAAAAATGCTGATTTGCAGGCAGTGAGTGAAAAAGTGGAACCGTCACTAAATAAAACCGCGAGCTAGGTAACTACCCTCCACCCCAGCCCTTGGTGGCTTTTTAGTGTTGGTTAAAGGTTTTTTTTTTTTTTTTTTTTTTTTTTTTTTTTTATAAATTTTTTTTTTTTTTTTTTGAATTTTTTTTTTTTTTTTTTTTTTTTTTTTTGTACGTATCATAAATCCTACATTTACTATCATTACAATCCTGTTATTGGTTATGAATGTCTTTTCCTATAAATAAATAAGTAAAATGGTCACACTGAGGAAGTGGCGGTGGAATATAAACCAACAGTCAATTTGAAAGACTAAAGCTGACTATCACTTGTATCAGATTTTTCCTTATTCTTTTTCCTTCTGTACACCATCGTAACTTCCATCCTTTGCACTATGCTGTTGTGTTCCTCTGTTGTATCAATGTGCTCCTAGGTTTTTTCATTTATATTTATACTCCAATGTTAAAATGGAAACATATTTCTAATCTTCATGTGGTTGGTTGGCCTATTTGGGTGTACTTGGCTAAAAAATGTAACAGAGCATCAGTTCACTTGCTATTCACATGTAGTCATCTCTACATTCTTATATTAGCTAATCCATATGTACAAGTAAAAACCATAGCTAGAAAGCTAACAGAAGTTAATTGCCAGTAAATCTATGGTGGTGGTAGTTACACATCATCCATTTAATTGTCAAATAGTGTAAGAAAAAATAGAGCTCTTTTACGTCTTTTATTCCCCCCTGGAAATCATCACTGCTACCACTACTACTAGGATTTAGTCGCAAGATTTTCACTTGTACAATTGTCTGAAAAAAGTAATGTATCAACCCAATCATCTTGTGTGGAAATATCTAAATTTGGCCTATACTTAATTCAGGGATAGGTATTAACTTTCAATTGCAGGTACATTTTACATTCCAGTTTTTTGATACTTGGCTATGGTAAAGGGCATTTGCAGAGAGGCAGTATAGGGTTCAAGATGAATTTGTTTTTATTGATAACAGTGAAGAGTATTTGTGGCCTTTAAAAGCCAGAGGCTCCAACTCTGAGGAGGTATCTGCCCATCGCTGTTCCCTGAAGTCTGTCACCTGGACACTGTGTCTGGGTTTAAAGGCTGCCCTTTCAGTAAATACTTTATTACCTTATATTTCCAAATAAGAGGGTTTTTATTTCTCTTCATTTTCTTCTAATATCTTAATATTTTAACAAACATTTTTTTCCCCAAGGAATGCCTTGTGAAAGAAGTATTTTATTTTGAGGGGTTTCTGAAAATCATAATAATCAGATTATGATTAGTTGAGGGAAGACAGCAATTCATAGACAGATATTGGTGCCTCCTCTGACGGCTTTGCAGGAAGGTCCTTAGCTTCTTTATAAGGTTTTAAAGCTCTAATTTTGTGTGTGGGTTTAGGCCTACCTTGCAAAGAAGAGCACACAAGCAATAATAAAATAAGAATGAATAAGGTTATTAAGTGCAAAGAAGATAATGAGAGAGGGAGCCAAAGAAGGTCTGGGTTTCCTTTGCGTGTGTCTGTAGGATACAGGCAATGGTAAATCTGTATCAAAAATCAAGCACAGCAGGAGGTGTTCGTCTCCCAGGTAATGGGTAAATGATCAGCAGATGAGCCATCCTTCTATTGATTTAAGTATTTTGTTCCAGCCAGTCACAATTAGCTTTGATTTGTTTTTACTTTCCTTTTATAGGTTTGCATTTAAAACACTCTTGGAGCACTAATTGTATAAAATTCTGGTAACTGCACATTCTCTTTTCAGAGAAGTAATGAGTGAATGAATGAAAAGGCAGGGATTATTTGCTATTCTAAGTGAGGACTGTCGGAACATTTCTACTTGACTGAAATTGTTTTGGAAGGTGAACCGGAACAAGAATCTTGCAACTAAAATGATGTGACTCTCCATGTGGTTTTTGGCTGTTTCTCTTTATCAAAGAATTTTGCAGAACAGTCCTGAGACTTACAAGTTGATTTAAATTTTATTTATAAGAGGATATTTAAGTGAACAACAAGAAAACATTTTAAGTTATGCTTACTTGACTCAAGTAAATGAGAGTGTTTTGAAAGCTCATTTGAAATAATTTGAAATGGGATTTTCCTCTTACCATCACAATATTTTTTCAATTTTTCAAATGGCCATGTTGTGACAAAATAAATTATTAAAATGTCTTGAAAAGTTTTTAAAAACATGCCTAAGAAGACAACATGTAGATCATTACAGTTAATTCACATATCAATTTATTAATATTTCTGCTTCTAGAATGTCCTAAAACCTATAGGACATCATTCCAAAACACAGGGTCTGTTTTAATGTGCAGCTTTTTCTCTGTTCATGTTTGGAGGTGGCACTAGGGTTGCCAGATTTAGTAAATAAAAATAAAGAATGCCTGGTTAAATCTGAATTTCTAAAAACTAATGCATAATTTTTTGGGATATGCATATCCCATGCAATGTTTGTATTTTATCTGGCAATGTTAGGTGGCAGTTTGATTGGATAGAAATTACAGCCATGCATTGAATATGTAACTGAATTACTTATAAATTATTATTATTATTATTATTTTGAGACGGAGTTTCACTCTTGTTACCCAGGCTGGAGTGCAATGGCGCGATCTCGGTTCACCGCAACCTCCGCCTCCTGGGTTCAAGCAATTCTCCTGCCTCAGCCTCCTGAGTAGCTGGGACTACAGGCACGCGCCACCATGCCCAGCTAATTTTTTGTAGTTTTAGTAGAGACGGGGTTTCACCATGTTGACCAGGATGGTCTCGATCTCTTGCCCTCGTGATCCACCCGCCTCGGCCTCCCAAAGTGCTGGGATTACAGGCTTGAGCCACCGCGCCCGGCCAGATAAATTATTATTTTTAAATGATTTTACCTTTTACTGTCAGACTAGATAGGCTGACCAGCTTGCCCCCTTCAAATAGAAACCAAAAGCTTTTTAGTTCCTTAAGGCTGAGTTTAATTTCCCATATCATGTTCCTAGGGTAAGTTGTGACTTGCCATTTTCAGTATACTGTGACGTTAGCCTAATATTATAGAGACATTAGAGAAGATGGAAGAGTTTAGCTTACATTGATCAGGCTTTGACTAGAGTGTTTGGTGGTTACAGGCATAGAGAATTGAATGATGCAATGATATATTACATTTGTGAAGCCACATCTATTTTGTGGTAGTATTGTGACTATCTAGGTAGCCATGTTTAAAACGCTTCCGATTCTAACCCTGGCAAGAACTTCTGGGAGGGGAAAGATTCTATGTCCTTGAACTTTTATTTTGTTTCATTTAATTTTGGTCACAATAATCTAGTGGCTAGATTAATAATAATCTAGAAACTAAGTCAAAGGTTCCAGAAAACCAAATATCTATTTTATCTTTGGGGGCAGCATTCACTTTTGCTAGTACTGTTTTCCACTTTTTGATGCTTTCCATGGCTTATCAGAAGGACTATTTGTAGAAGAGAGGTTTGGAGCCCCATGCCCCCTTCTGATTTCACTATGGCTTTAGGGAACTGTTCTTAGGAAATCTAGGCTGGTCCTGGGCTGCCCTACCTGCAGAACTCTTTGTGAATCATCCCAGTTTTTGCCTTCTTCAGAGCTGCAGAAGTCTGCTTCATGATTCCTCAGGCCTAGCATGGGAATATAGGGAAACTAACACCTGCCAGGACAATTACCTATGTGATAAGTATTTCAGCCACCAATCTTTTGAACAGGCAATTCTGAGAAGCACCAGGCATTCTCAGAGGTCCTCTTTTTAATAGCAGGAATCTTAGGTACCCTTCAGGAACCTTATTTGGCTTTTCCTCCAATCCTTTCTATTCCCTCTACTTCCTCCCTTCTATTTCTAGAGAAAACTAACATGCATCTTATTCCTTGCCTTAGGCTCTGCTTTTAGTGGAACCCCAGCTAAGATACTCCTGATGCTCTTTTCTCCCCAGCACCACAGCTCTCTCCTTGCTCTAGATCTAGATATTTTGCTTCCTTTGGTTCTATCAAGATATACTTTTTTTTCTTATCAGTGGAAGAGAGTTCTGCCACTGTATCTACCAGTACCGCTAAGTCATATTGGTTACCAAACACATAATGCACATTTTCCTCACTCAAACTCTGCTTCCTTATAATAAAAACTATTATTGAAGGCCCACTACATGTGAGGGCATATGCTAAAGGTTCCATGCAGATTGTTTCATTTTATCCTCATGATGTCACCAATACAAATAAAATAAGTATTTCTGTCTTACAGATGAAAAAACTGAGGTTCAGAGTGATTAAGGGATTTTTTTTTCCATACCACAAAGCTAGTAAGTGGCAGAAGAAGCAGTGCATTCTGATGTATCTGACACCAAAGACCATTGTTTTAACCATGACACCATAAATTCCACCATATAAAGATCTTAGAAATGAGTTTCTTTATCAAATACTGATATACATGGGTAAAGAGATAACTGAGTAGAAGGTTGGGATGAAAGAGCTTGTATCAAATAAAGCAAACATTTTTTTTTAAAAAAGGTCTTCATTGTCTGCTTATAATTGAATGCAAATTCTGAAGTATTGGTTCCATCATGAGGCCGGAGCTCCATAAACCTCTATCTGTTCTGGTTCACAGTGACTTATACATGGTAGGACTTGATAAATATGCACTGAATGAACTAATTGGAGTTTCATAGAATATAGCTTAAAATGACCTCAATGAGCTCAAAGTTTCAGTGACTCACTTTATTAAACAATTGACTGTAACCTCTTTCAAGATGATCTGTTACTTGAAAATTTAAAATTCCAGTAGTGTCTTATGTAATTTAAGACAAAGTGTTTAGAACAATGTTATAATGTGGCTCTCAATTAAATATGTTAACTTCAGCTAATTTAAAACTATTGGGAGCAAAGGGAGGCAGAAAGATCCCATCTGACGTTACAATAGGTGCATACTTAGAGAAGTCTGGGAGTGCTGGGTGCAGAGGTCAAATGTAGTAAATATGAACTTTTGTGGAGACAGGAGAGGCTACCCAGAAGTCAAAAGAAGATCTGGCCTCCATGCGGAAAACAGTGGCAGTGTTAGTAATCCTTCTTTATGATTTGGCTTGGCAAAGTGAGGGCCCATGACAGCTCTTTCGGTCTGATTCTCTCTGGTTTGACAAAATTAATGTATTTCATAAATATTAAAATTCCAAAGTCCTTAGGAACTGACTGCAGCTACATTTTCAGATCAAGTCTCCAAATCTAGCATATTTATCTAATTGCATCCCTTGAAGTAGAGTCAGAGGTTCACCATGCAAATCTTCCCTGACATTTTATTGATAGAACCACTATTCTCTTCAAACTGCCATGATGTTAGAGGTCTGACTCTATGACATTTTCTGAAACCTTCATGAGGTTGTTAGTTTTGAACGAAAAAGAAAGATGAGCATATGCAATTTCTACTTGTGCCTTGTGGATTACTATTGGATTTCTTAGGCAACCTAGTAACTAGTTAGCCTCTTAAGAGTGAAAGCAGAAACTATAGGAGCACTATGTAGTTGTGATACCATCAGTGAAAAACAACAAAGTCAGACGTAATTTGATCTTTTCAGGGTCACCAATAGGAGCTAGGTAACAAACAAAAGTAGGTTTTGTTTGTTGCATTACAAGATAGTAAAAGAGAGCTTTGATGGTCTGTAATTCAACATGCTGGAGGGGAAAATATTTTTAGGCAGATTCCATATGAATACTAAAGAAATCTTAACATGTCTATAAATGCTAAAATTCTACTCAGGATTTTTTTAGTTGGTTGTGCAAGTGAGCCAAATTTGTCTTCACCTACAAATGAAATTAGTTTGATTAGCTGAATTCTAATGAATAATTTAAAATGTAAATAATAGAAAATAATATGATTATTATATGTTTTTTATATACCAGTTGTTATGTATGGATCTTAATTAGGATTAGGATTTATAAATTAGTGAAGCTAATATGAGGATAAATATAAATTACGCCACTGACCCTGCTGTAAAAATTAAGACTCATGTATACATTTACATTTCTAATGCTAACAGTGGGAACACAGACTCCATCCAGAATATTTCTCAGATCAACCTTAGAAAAGTTTAGGGCATCTACTCTCAAAATGCCTGAAATCATATCTTATAGTCAACACCTTGGTCTGTGTATAATCTTAAATTAGATAAAAATTATAAAATCATAATCTTAAATTATAGATTTATAATCTTAAATTATATAAAAATTATAAAAATTAAATTATCTTAAATCATAAACATGCATATATGAACTAAGAAGTATTGAATATTTTCATTAGGCAGACCTTTGTGGCTTTTAACTTGCATTGATGAAAGCATTCTCTTCTTTGTCAAACACTATTTGAATCAGAACTCTTTTTGCTTTTTGGATCCAAAAAGACAAGTCTGATGAAGCCACACCTTTTATAGCTGGGAGAAATATTTTTTTCTTACACGTATATCGCCTATAACTGTTTGCAAGGTTGGGACTACTATCAGAAGTTAGGAATAGAGATGGTACAGATCCCCATCAGCCACAATTCCAATACAAATGAGGCCTTGGGATATAGCCTGACATACTTGTGAGATAGCCATCCCTTCTCACCTTTAAACCTGGGGCCCAGGAAAATTGCTTCAACTCTGTCAAGTAAGGATTACCTTACTTGGGAATATTGGCTCTTCTCTCTGTTTAGAAGCAAATTGAGGCCAGGTGTGGTGACATACACCTGTAATCCCAGCAGTTTGGGAGGCCGAGGAGGAAGGATGGCTTGAGCCCCCGAGGTTGAGGCTTCAATGAGCCCTGATCATGCCACTGCACTCCAACCTGGGTGACTCAAAAACACCAAAATGAAAGAAAAACCAAAAAGCACATGGAGAAGATACTAGTGGACTCTTTCATGACCTTGAAGCTTTAAAAATGACTTTCATTGCCCTTTTGACTACTTTGCAAGTCAAGATAGACTTTGATGTAGAAAAGTTATCTAGTTTTTCCTTATTTGAATCATCATTGACATTTTCAGAAGTACAGAGTGAATGTTTTGTCTCTAGATTGTTCTGCCTCGGTCCATTTCCCCCTAAATCCTACACATCAGTAGGTTCCAGTAATAATTTCACAATTTCTGTTATAATTTCTGTTTCTTTTCAGTTCCACCATCACCACCCAACCAAATTTATTTTTACTGTATAACTGGATGATTTAAATGATTTTCTAACTGAATTCTCTGCTTCCACTTCCTTTCACTTGCATGGTTAGATGGATCTTTTTAAATATAAGTTTTGGTTCATCACACCTGTGCTCAAAACTCTGAAAGACTTGCCTTTTCTGAAAGGTATCAGAGAAACTTTCTTATTAGCTCAACAGCTTTCAAAATCGACTCCCAATCTCAGAATGGTAGAATCATGCATGGTACATTCATTAAAGTTATAACATCCATTAAATATAATGATTCTGGCACAGCCATTTATTCAACAGGTATTTATCAACTTTCTACTGTGCACCTGCCACTGTCCTAGGTGTTGAGAATACCAAGGTGCCCAGCCCCTGTCCACAGAGCTTTGAGTCTAGAGAAAGAAATAGTAAAGAAGCAATCATATTAATGAATGTGCACTTACAAAAGGAGATAATACGTTTGAAAGAAAGGCCTGTTGTTCCATAAAAGCACATAGCAAAGGATTTGGACTTCTTAAAAGGGGTCAGAAAAGATGCTCTGAGAAGGTGATTCTTTAAATGGAATTTGAAGGATGTGTTGAAGTCCCCTAGGCAAAAAGTAGGGAAATGGATAGATGAAGAACAGTATCATACAGATGGAACAGCATGGGCAAACACTTATGCAGGACAGAATAGATACATTTAAGCTACTTAAAAAGATCTTATGTGGTTGAAGACGACAAAGAGCAAGAGGAAGAGTGAAATCAGATGATGCCAGAAAGACAGGTCAGGGCCAGAGTAGCATGCAGGGTCCTGTATGCCATGCTGTGGATTTTGGTTATTGACATAGACCAGTGGTGTTCAACTGGGAGTAATTATGTTCCCCAGGGGACATTTGGCACTGTCTGGAGACATTTTTGATGTTCACAACTGGTGAGGGAGCACAGGACAGCTCTCCATAACACATAATTATTTGGTCCATGCCAGGCATGATGGCTCACACCTGTAATCCTAGAACTTTGAGGGGCTGAGGTGAGAGAACTGCTTGAGGCCAGGAGTTCAAGACCAGCCTGGGCAACATGGTTGAAACCCTATCTCTATCCAAAATACAAAAATTAGCCCAGCATGGTGGTGTGCGCCTGTGTTCCCAGTTACTTGGAAGGCTGAGGTGGGAGGCTCGCTTTAGCCTGGGAGGTGGAGGTTGCAGTGAGCCGAGATTGTGTCACTACACTCCAGCCTGGGTGACAGAGCAAGACCGTGTTTAAA
>NW_016107342.1:10570701-10651219 GCF_001604975.1 Cebus imitator | reverse complement strand
GTGGCTCACGCCTGTAATCCTAGCACTTTGGGAGGCCGAGGTGGGTGGATCACCTGAGGTCAGGAGTTCAAGACCAGCCTGGCCATCATGGTGAAACCCCACCTTAAAAAAAAAATGAGTTAGTATGGTTTTTGAACAGAGGAAGTTAGAGTTGATGGTGGCTTGGACTATTGTGATGGAAAAGAAGATGATCTATTTTTATTGCCAGGGAAAGTAATTCACAATTGGTTCTTAGGGAGCCAAAGTCAGATCAAAAGATGCTTTGCATTGCATGACCTCATCTTTGTAATAAAATATTTACGTGTGCATATTTGCACAGGTAAAACTCTGAAGGGCTAGACATTAACATGGTATCATGAGAAGCAAGATTTTGGTTTATTTATCTATTTACTTTTTGCTTATCTTTATAATTTTTCTACAATAAACATGCTAATTTTTAAGATAAAAAATTAAGTAAAAATTTGTGACCCTGATCTACCTCTCCAAAAAAAATTAAGGATCAATTCTACAGACAACTGTGATGCTATATATACTTACCATGTTTTCTTTCAAACATTTTAATAATAAATATAACAGATTATAAAAATAGAAACCAGAGAAAGGCTTAAAAAAGAAATCAAGTTTCAAAAGCATGATATTCAGTTTTAACTGGTATTTAACCTTTTACTTTGATAGAGGAATGTGATCTTTTTGTATACCTGCTGATCAAATCAAATTCTCGTTTCTCCAGAGTGACTATTCTTATTCTTGCAACTGTATAATGCCTAACCTCCAAAGTAAAGGGTCTGCTCATTTTTTTCCCATAAGCTAAATTGGTGTTAGTTATTATAGACTTGACACAATATCTGCTTGTTAAGGAAATGCTGTAATCCTGTACTGCTTGTTTCTAGATGTATCTAACTACCTGTTTGATCTTGGCAAATCACTTAATCTCCAGGGACCAGAGTTTCTTCATCTGTTTTGGTTCAGAGAGCATACCTTATGACTCTATAATTCTACTCGTTAAATATTTGGCGGTAAACAATGTCATAGCAATGATGTAGTTGAATGGCAAGCATGTTAATACTGTAAGGTAGAGCAATATAATTGAGCTAGAAAATCCCTATATTTAAGCTGTTCTTTGGTCAACAGCACCTTTACAAGTTTCATACTCTCTGCTTGTCAGCAGGGACCTGATTGTATTATCACATTATTAACTCATTCACTAATAGTCTAATGACCTTAAAGAGGAGGCAGACACCTTACATCCAGGCAACAATTTAGGTACTGGTAGAATCTAGATGATAGAGTTTTATTTTATTTTTCCCTTATTCTTTTTTTTTTGAAACAGAGTCTTGCTCTGTCGCCAGGCTAGAGTGCAGTGGTGCAATCCCGGCTCACTGCAACCTCCACCTCCTAGGTTCAAGCGATTCTTCCACCTCAGCCTCCCTAGTAGCTGGGACCACAGACACGTGCCTCTACGCCTGCCTAATTTTTGTATTTTCAGTAGAGATGGAGTTTCACCATGTTGGCCAGGATGGTCTTGATCTCTTGACCTCGTGATCCACCCACGTTGGCCTCCCAAAGTGCTGGGATTACAGGTGTGAGCCACCGCGCCCAGCCTTTTCACTTAGTCTTTAAGTGTGATGTTCTCCCAACATGATTATTATAATACTTGATATAGTACTTAGAGAATAAGAGATTAGTAACATAAAATTAGTCCGCTACAACTAATCATTACAAAATAGTCAAATAGAATGTTCTGAAGTAAGCTTCAGAAAGCAATTCCTGCACTCTTGTTATGTGAGCTTGAATATTACCTTTCAGACCTTCTTTCCCTAACATTTAAAAGAGAATTGAAACAAATGATCTCTAAATTTTTCCAGCTCTATGTTCTATGTATTTATAAAATGATGATTAACAATGTAACTATGTAAGAAGTGCTATAATTGGAAGGATATAGGTTCATTTTTTGACTGTTTCAAAGTTTAATAAGTTTCATTTGAGTACTAATATTTTCTGTGAAAGTCTAAAACTACATTAAGGCTTTGACTAAAATCTATTTTTTGATATATAGGCAAAAAATAATTAAGGATTTATAAAATGTTTTGGCCTTATTCATGTGTGTCAAAAATCCAGCAATAATTTAGACTTGCTTTCTTTGGAGAGGTGAACACAGGCTTTTGCTAGTACCAGTATGATAACAAGGTGTTAGAATCATAGAACGGAGAACCACAGATTGATGTTTGGTACTCTGCCAGAAAACAAAGGGTCGAAAGAACATGCTGATTTCTATAGATTGTCAAGATTTTGTTATCCAGTCTCAGGCTGTTTGATCATTTGCCTGGATTCATATTCTATTTTTAATTCTTAACCTCAGACTAATTCTTAGAGTAAAAATATTATTCATTAAAGGTCAGCTGTGGAATTCAGTATGTCATGAAACACAGATGGTAAGAAAGGCAAAACCTCAGGATAAATTAGTTTGTTTGATCAATAGTGATAAAATAATTAATTTTAATTTTACTATGTTATATATTATTTGGAACACTTAAAAATATTCAGTTAATGAAATGTGTTCAGAATATGTTAATACTATACAAATCAAACTATTAATTTGCATATTTCACATCCATACCTTTATTATTTTCTTGATCTGTGTATCTTTGAAGTATATCACTATAGTCAATATTTCACACCTGAAATGGCAATCTTATATTACTGATGTGGCAATAAATTAAGATTTGATGATTCTGATGTCTTCTGTTGAGGAAGCAAAGTTTACAAACAATATTATTAATAATGCTCTTTGGCACTTAAATGTTTTTGATTATCTTACAAATACATATCCTATATATATAGTGGATTTCTATATTATCGTAATTCATATTTATAACCATGAAATATTTATCACTATAATGTATCAACAATAAGGCAATAACTAGAATTAATCTAACATGAAATGTTTGCATTTTCCAGAGCTTCCAATACCTAAATGTGGTATTTGGCTAATGGTGGGCCAAAGGAATAAAGAAGGCATGAGAGACTCTTGATAGAATACATTCAAAAATTGATTTGATATCAGATACGAAGAGAAAATATGCCAGTAAGAAAATACACTTTTCAAGATTAAATTTGGCATTTGTTACTTAATAGCATTTGTCATCTTCCGGTTTTTTCATATGTAGTAAATTAATTTCAAATCATTTTGCTCTTCCAAGTGCCTTTGTGTATTGTATTTCTTTTTTTCACATCCTTTTGGATAACATTTGAGAAAAAATAAGACTACAACAGTCAACGATTACATTCAGGATGGAAGACAGTTGCAAGACCAAGGGACAGGTGGAGTATGTACGATGGGAATATTCACTTTTTGTGCCACCATTTTGTAGCTCCTCAAAAAAAAAATTAGCAAATGGTGGATATTGTTTCTTTACAAAAAATGGTTCTGTACTAGATCCATCTGTGAAGTATAAACATGTCATCAGCACTCGTTTTCCATCTCCAAAAAACATTCCTCATGTCCATATTTGATTTTCAAGTGCATCTGTGCACGGATGGAAACCCTCCCAGCATGCTGCTACACAATTGCAGAACCCACACATTTCTGTCTTTGAATCAAGCTTTCATGAGAGCCTGGCCTCCCCTGGGTAGAAGCTTGTTTCGAGGTTGCAAAGGTCCTCTGGGTGACCCCAATAAAAAGAACTTCAATGCCCATGGCAAGGTTAAGTTATTCCTTTTAGGGAGGTGATATTGTCCATAAAGTTTTCTCTACTTTGTTCAAAAAATTGTGTGTGTCTTAGAATTTTTCTTTTTATCCCTATGCTACGCTTACATAATTATTAGTACTTGTACTGTTAAGTTTCTCAATGACTAGACTCACATTTGAGAAAGAAAGTGAAGATCTCAGTATTAGTTAGGTTATTCAGAAAATTTAAGTAGAAAAATCAGGGAGTTTATCTCAGAAAGTTGAAAGGGAAGCATCTTGAATTCTAGAAGTTCCTAACATTATTGATAATCACATAGCCTGAAAGAGTGTAAAACATCACTAAAAAAAAAATTTCATTGCTTCACAAACACACATTCAGAAATGAACTCCGTGGCAAAAGAGGAAATTTTATTTTACCTCATTATTTTCCCTCCACAGTGCCAGAGTTACCTTCACTATAGAGCAAGGAGTAAGCTTTGCCTGTCATTTTTAATCAGGTTGTTGTAGGTAATTTTTGTTATGCCCCTCATTACTGAATTGTTTATCAATAGGTGCAGCAAGTGTCACTAGCTTTTCTCATCAAACCAGGTCTGACAAAGCAGCACAGTGCATGGGAAAGAGGCAGCTAGGTGAAACTAATGCCATAGATGTTTGATTCATTAGGAGCTTATTGTTAACGGGGATGTCTGATTGTAAAGGCTCAGTCAAGCAAAAGAGTGCAGAGTAATCAGTCGGATTTATAGTTTGCAGGGCTCAGAAAAAAAATCAACATAAACCTTTGGATATAGCAGAAACAGAAAAATCCCCTTTGGGCAGCCCTAACCTGGAACCAGCCAAATAAGGTCATGCTACATGAAGGTTTCCTGTTAGGTGATGGGAGATAGGGACGGATTAGAGCCATATGGCATGGCCTATCATACCTTCTGACTTAAGATAACAAAGCCAAGCTTTGTGCTTTGCTGTTTTTGACTGACATCATCAATTTTATTTTATGTTGGTCACCTCCGGTAACAGGAAAAAATGGCCTAGGGTTGATAACACATGCTTTTTTTTCTTTTAGTATTAAGATGCCTAGAAGCTAGTTTTGTTCTGTTAAAAATTTCAAAGAATTAGTAGCTTCCTCTTCTATCACCCATCCTCCAGCAACTGTCAGCCCCCCTCCCCCTTGTTTTCAGTTTGTACCTTGCAAATGAGAGGCAGCCTTATTCAGAACCAGATGTAAGGCTCCTAGAGAATGAGCATAAGCTGGTGTACTTTAAGCCTAATGGGAAGTTTTATATGCAAGGGCCTTGAACTGATTAGTATAATTCCCTCTTTAATACAGCTGTCCCTCCAGATTAAGGTAAACCAAATGTTGCAATCAGAGATTAGTGTACCTTGCCAGTTATTAACATCCCCGGGTGCTCAGCAAGCACGTCAGACGCTAATGCTGTGTATTTATTTGCTACTTCCCCACTGTAACTTGAACTTCTGCACCTGTCAAAGCATTCCAGTGAAGAGAGGGGCATTATTGGAAAGCAAAAGTTTTATACCTGTACACCTGTTTTGTTTTGTCACAGCTAAGATTTTCTTTCAACGTGCCAAGACTGCCAGGTGCTTTAATCTGCTACTTTTCTGGTTTTGTAAAGAAAGACTTTGTGTGCTAAATTGCATTTGTTACTTTCACATGCTTCTTTTTATGCAACTAGAGAGCTGTTCACCTAAACTCGTGTGTGTGTGTGTGTGTGTGTGTGTGTGTGTGTGTGTTTTTTCTTTTATAAAGGAGGTATTTGTAGAGAGTGAGGTTTCTTTGCCAGAAAACTCCACACCTCTGTCTCTTGTGTTCCTCAGCCTCAGCTGAGTCTTAATCACAAGGTGGGTCTCACAGCTGTAATAAATTTGGCAGGATATCCTGCCTTCTTGCAACCCAGATGTCAAGAAAGACAAAGTCCTGGCTATCTCAGAAAGATCTGGCTGTGTTTCTTTCCCTCTGCAGCCCCAACAGAGGCTTGGACTGTAGGCCCGAATCTATGCAATAAGCACAGTGGAGAAGTTAGGAATGGTAGTTGGGGTTGCCTTTTGGCTGGTCACGCTGGCCCAGGCTCTGCACTCCCTGAGCCCTTCACATCAGTGTGGATGTTGTGACAACCACTAAGGAAAATAATGGGAAGTTTGAGGACCAGCCCTCATATTTGTAGAATAAAGTGCCTTTGTGATTTTTATCAGCATCTTTTATTGCTAAGAGATTGAGAATCAAAAGGTGCTTTCTGTGAAAAATGCCCAGTTAAGTAACCACCAGGGTCACTTCAGGGGCTGCTTTTATTTTGCTTTTTAAATATGTGGGTTTAAAGCAGGTAGCTATGCTCTTACACGGCTATTACCTGATGCCAGCAGCAGTGGGGCCACACCAGATCCCAGCTCCCTCATTTTGTCACGAGCAGGTAAGAGCCACAGTTTTCTAGCTGACCCGTGACTCTGGAAGCAGCTACTAGTTCAGGTTGTTATCAGTGCAGGGGTGCATTTCTTGTTTGCCCTCCTTACCCCAACTCCATCTTGGTATTTGCACATTGATGGGCTGGTGCAGAGTTTCTACATATTATAGCTTAATTGCAGATTTTTTAAAAAGACAAAAATATGTTCATATCTTAGGAATTATGTCTTGCAGCCTACTAAATATGCTAATGCAGCACTAAGCAGGGATAAAGTTCTTGCCATACCCCCCAACAGTTGCGTGGAACCTGCTGCCAAGTGATTGTTAATTGTGAAGCACAAGCAGGCTTTGCAATCCATCTTAATTGTCATACTTACTTCAGGTTTCGTGATAAGGCTCGATGTTCTGTTTAAAGTGACAATGTTGACAAGGGGAAAGGGTGTGGGCCTGAGCCTGTGGTTCTGAAGGGGTTGCGTGCTCTGACCTGCCAAAGGTTGATATGGACGGTCTGCGAGGGGATTTTAGTTGTCATGGGGTCCCCAGGCGGTTGAATGGAGAGACTGTCTGTCCTGCTTTTTCCTGTTAGGATCCTGACACGTGTAGCATTGATGAACTCAGCACAACGTTGAATGGGAGCTTTTTGGCAGCTGAGACACTGGGGCTAAGCTGCAGGTCAGAGATAACACCAGTGCGGATCTCCTCCTGCACACAGCTCCTAGCGTGCTTTCTTCCCTCCTGAGTGCAGGAAATGGCTCATGTTAAATACGTTCACTTTTCAGTTTTCCTTTCTTCTAAAATGGAGCTTGACAGATTGGACTTTTCAGCTCCCTCTTTTTTCACCACCTCTGCTTTCTACCTCAGAAATACTCTTCAGGAAGCAGGAGTTAATCTTGGTGAGGAAACGATAAGGTGATGCTTGATTTTCAGGGCAAAGCTGAAGAATATGGCTGCCTCATTGCCGTTCAGAAACTTAGAGCTCTCCACCTTTGAAGATTTCCTTCTTAGCGTTTCCCTTCACATCCCTTCAGAATAGACCAGAAGAGTAAGAGAGTGGAGAGACTATTGCCCAGATGAATGTAGGAGAGCACCATGTAGCATTATGCAACCTAGAGAAAAGGAATCACTGACTTGGGAGGTAATGCTGACTTTTAGAGAGTTTTCTCTAATACTTATGTGGCCCTCTACCCAAAGGGTGCATTGCTGCTCACACCAAAATGCCTCTGCTTTGTTTTACATGCAGCTGAGTTTAGCAGGTTTCCGAGATGTGGAGAACAAAGAGAAACTGCCAGCAAAGAGTTATTCTAATAATCTTTTGCCAATATCCTGTAATCACAAAAGCGACGCAGAAAGGATTCTTTCTAGTTTTAGTGCCTGCCCTAAATGTGGGCCGTCAAAGCTCCATTTAAAAGAAAGGTATTTGAAATGGATCCTTGTGTGGTATTGAGTAGTGACTGTGAAACTAATACATAGAAACCACTCCCAAACCAAGTCAAATTCTGACTTGAGGTAAGTGCGTATGGCTTCAGTGAGATATGAGTGTTTCCTTTTCTCTCTATTGGTTATATGATACCCATATCCTTTGAAGCAAAAGGGATGTGTGTGAGTATGAGTGGTGTGTGCGTGCATGTGTGTGCATGTGTGTGTGTGTGTGTGTGTGTGTGTGTGAATGTATAGGTAGGTAGAGGGGATGAGATAGGGAGAGATGGAATGAAGAAGAGGGAATGGGAATGTGGAAAGCTTTTTGGTCAAAGTTTAATAAGCATCAGAAAATAAAAGCATTGTGGGTAGAGATGAGAGTAACAGGACAGTCCCAGAGCTCACACCTTGGAGCAAGTAGGGTGAAGCTGCCCTTTGATCTCTGTCACCTCTGACCAATTTCATGCACCCTTTCTGCCTCAGGAGGGTGTACAGCAAAGCCGAGAGAAAGAGAGAATGAGCAAGTGATATGTCTAAGAGCCAAATATGGTGAGTCAACAACCCTGAGGAGAATGATTCAGGTCTGGAACTCCATCAGAATTTGCTCTGGTGCAAGAGAGTGGTGCCAGACTTTCCATAATAAAAATATAATTTTCCAGTTCTCCCCATCCAATTTTACTGTGTAGTCTTCATCCTCTTTGAGTGATCAGCACTAGGTAATTCCTGGGCTTAGTCTAGACACCTCTCTGGCTACTGCTTAGGTGTAGGGGTGGAGTGGGATGGGATTTCTAAGGACCCCTGAGTTTGCTCAAATTTAACTTCGGGGAGAATAGCTAGAACTAGATAGCCCGTGGACCCTAGAGAAATAAAGGCTGTAAAGTGTTCAGTGCAGTCGTCAACACATAGTAAGTTCTGGGTGAATTCTTACTATTCCTTTTTGAAGAATGAAGCCACTTGAGTTTCTTGTTGAATACTTCCTTTGGTTGTGTTTGTCAGGCGTAGCACTGCCTGAGAAAACAGAAAAGTTTGATACCGGCTCCTGTCCTAAATGTAAGATTTGGATTTTTATTATGTGTTTTCTATCTGCTTGGTCCAGACCCAGTGTAAAGGCTTTAAATGGCTTGAAACATTCTAATTCTAGATACATGTGGTCACATGTCCTTGTCATGATATTAAAGGGAGATAGCCACCTATGCAATAAATTTGAAGAGCCTGAAAAACGCCACATGTCCTCCAAGTATCTTCCCAATTAACTAAGGCATCTGCTAACATTCTTGACGTTTCTGTTGGTAAAGCAATTCCTCTAAGTAAAAGTGTGATTTCTTGATACTCCTACTTACGGTACAAATTATGGTACTTGAAGGTGGCCATCTTTGTTATGTGGGTGTTTATACAAATTATGGTACTTGAAGGTGGCCATCTTTGTTATATGGATGTTTATTTCTTGCTTATTATCCCTTGTGACAACTCGGAAGCGAGAAACTGAATGTAAATGGTAGCTAAGTTAAATGGAAGTTTTTAAAGTATATAGTACAACTTCTTGACCATGAAATGCATCAAGGAGGTTGCAAAGTTGGGCTTTGTACTCTCCCAGATAATTCTGGATATATCGAAATATATAGGCACTAGGAAAGCTTCTAGTTAGCTTTGTGGGACACAACTTAAATTGAGGTGTCTTTGTTCTTCTCAAAAAGACTTTTCATTTGTGATCACCCTACCCCAACCTACAAGAGAAACTGCTTTTGCCCATCTTGTCTTTTGGTGATCCAGGGTACTTCACCTTGAAGACCCTGGGTTAGGGATTCTCAAATATTTTTCTACTCTAGAATGTATGTTCACACATAGGATACTTTCATGGGTATACCTCAATTATGGTACAATAGAAATTTTATTCTAGCCTTTATTTTAAACATGTATCCTTTTAATAACACCTCTTCCTGAGATTCAGCAATGTCCTCTTGAGAAGGAAAAGCCCTTTTTCCTTTTTCATGTTCATCCTCATATCCCCTTATGAGAGTTGCTGCTTTAAACAGTACTCTAATTATCTGGGTATTTTCTCTTTTGTCTTTTGCATAGCTTGTGTGCCCTTTGCCATTTCTTTATGAGGCTTACTTCCTGTAACTATATGTATGTGTGAATGTATGTATGTGTGTATCTATCTATCTTTATAAAAATGAGAAATAAATCTATTCTATGTGTTTTTCATAGTTTTGGGTTCATGGTTGTTTTAAGGAATGAAGATTGTTAAATTACTCATGAGCCTTTTCTTCCTTGGCTGTATAATCTTAATCCTTTAAGTTTTCTTCATATATCATATGATTTTTATCCTTGGCTATTTCCTTGGTTTAAAAAGTATGTGTATTATCTTCTTTCTGACTGTGCTAGTCTTACATACATATTGCACTTGGACATAAAGAAAATTATGGGTGAGAATAAACTTACCTACAATTCCACTATCTAGAGTTAGCCATTGTTTCAATTTGCTTGTATTTTTCTATCTCTTGGCTTATTGTTTTATGTATTGAGACTGCATGGGTCACTTTATGATTTTAAAATTATTTTTGCTTACATATTTAGAATTTATACTCTCCAAGTTCTCCCCATTCCTTTTATGTTGATGGATCCCAAGTGAGGCCAATATAATACTTCAGTATCTAAGGCAAGATTTGGCTTGTATTCTGGGAAGGCTAGCTCACAGCCTCTACATACTATATTTTGAACTTCTTAATATGCATTTTCCTGCTCTGAATCAGTGATTTATTTTTTTGATCTTTGTTAATACTTCTTTTCAAGCTTGAAACAAAAGAAATTGTCTAAAAATAACCAAAGACCATTATCCAAGACTTTAAAGTAGCATGAGCCAATGGGTTGACACCTTTGATCCTTAGGTAAAAAGTTACAGTTCTTTTGTTGGCTTTCTGCAAAAGGAGGAAGTGGGGGCAAATTACACAGTTGATGCTATTTTATACATAAAGGAACCAATTTTTGACAGCTGGTAAACAAGTTGCAACTTTTTTTGAGTAAACTAGTTCATTTATTGAACATTTATTTATTGAGCTAACCCCTACTATGTGGCAGGCACTCTTCTAGGCCTGGGGATTCAGAAGTAAACAAAATAGACTAAAATCCACCTTGTGGGAGTTTACAATTTAAAAATAAAGTAGTTAAACTTTTTAACCTTATACTTAAACTTCCACTTTAAAAAGTAATTTTACTTTATTTTCTAAATTCTGAGTTAGTTTTGAAGTATGTGGGGAAAGATCCCTATTATTGTAATATTATTTTGATATCAAATAATGTCTTTCTTTCCAGTGACCTCTCTCCCTCATTACTCTCCAAATTGCAGCTTTCAGTAGGTAAAAAGGCAAACAAATGCAATGGCCAAGACCAATTTTGATGAATTAAAAATAAATGCCTTCAATTTTAATATACATTTTTTTTAGCAGGGGGAAAAAGAAACAGGAGTAGTAAGAGTGATATCCACTATTCTTATAATTATGTTAAAGAGCAAATACTAGATGCAAAATTGAGCGAGATCTTTTGCTTTCAAATAGAGCTAAACAGTTTTTTTTTAGGTTATGGGCTTTGCCACTTAATTTGAACAATAATGGAGAAATAAATATCAGTAGCTAAGCAGAGAAACAATCCATAAGGCAGAAAGACAAAGGCCAAAAATTTATTTAATTCAAATTTGTAATTCCTATAGGCTCTAGTAAATGTGAGGTCACTAAAGGTATGTAGAAGTATGTAGAAATTAAGAAACAGAACAGACAATGGTTATCTCAGTGGCTTTATCACTCACTTGTTTCAGTTTGAGTGTTTTAAGTAGTTTGTCAATCAGACATCAAGAGAGATGAATTTTGCAGATAAAATTGGACAAGTTTCTTTTTTTTTTTGCTTTTTTATCAGAATTCAGGATATGTCATAGGCAGTTAGATTGTGGCTTGGAAATATTGAACACTTAATAGATGATGCTACATGAAAAATTATCTCGAATTCTTGAGTTGGTTTGTAAGAACAGAGTCTTTGTTACTTTTTTTAGACGTTGATGAAAAAAGTATGTGTTATAAGTCAACCGAGAAAAGAAGAGTGTGTATTGGAGACAAGAACTTGTGCAGTTAAATAACTCAGTCTGTGGAATAGAATATAGCTGCTGACTACAGGCTGAGGATGTGGACTCTCAGCTGGAAGAGCTGACCAAATTATTCACAAATGCTGAACAACTCAGGAGAAGAAAAAAGAAGGGAAGAAATGAAGGTCAGAAGGGCAAAAACGGAGAGAAAAAGCCCAAGTGAGCAAAGGAGAGTGACAAGAGATTATATTATATCAAATTATTCTGGAGTTTTGATACCAGTTCATCACTAGGGAAAAATGATATCCTTTAGGCAGAGTTGTATAATTTACATCTATAATTATTTGGGTATGGGCTAACCTAGAAACAAAGAGTATAATAAAATTATGTTTACTAGAAATGATAACAAATCCTTTTGAACTTAAGTGATACTTTGTGAAAAAAGATATAGAAACTCCAAGTTTATCTTTTAATCTGTTTTTTTAATCCCTATTTTAGCATGTTGCACTTAATTAAAAACAAAATGCAAGCTACGATCAAGATTGATTTAGTTTCGAATCTACAGTTTCTTTATTTCTCCACTAGATTCTTTCCCTGTCATATTTCAAAGCCAGTCACGATCTACTTGCTCATTGAAGGTTTCATTTCTTATATGAGATACAATACTTTTCATAAACCTATAGAAACCTGTATGTTTTTTATTATTTATTGTGGTCACGAACACTGTTTTTCTCCACATGTAAGAAAGCAGGGACAGTGTCTTCATATTTAAAAAATGTGTGCAAAACACATAGCATAGTGTGCCACATCCATGCTTTGTCCAATAAATATTAATTGATGTTGATGAGAGAGCACATGTCACTAACAAGAACCTCCTGCCTGACTCTGGGTTTCAGAGGCCTGAAGATTCTTGTGAGTTGGAATGATGCCCTGTTGTTATAATTCCTTATGTTTAGGATAAATAAAGAGATAGTTTTCCTCCTTAGAAGCAGTTTCATTGGTGAATTTACGATGATGTATGCATTGCTTGTATTGATTGTCCTAGTTACTCAATTCAGAAAAGTAGAAATATATACTCTATGGTATACAGTATATACTACGTAGATACTATGTAGTATGTGTAGTATATGCAGGATCTATGTAGTATACACTCTGCAGTATATACTACATATACACTGTATCTATGTACGGTATACGTGCACACTGCACACACTATATAGATGCATATTGGCCAATATGAAATTTTAAAATAAGAAAAAAAAGAGAGTATTTCTACTTTGAGGAAAATCGACAGATTTCTGTAAAAGAAATGCAACTCTTTAAAATTAGCTGTTTTAGATTTCACATTTATTCATCAAGAAATATTTGTAAAATATTTACCAAATATGGAGATGAAGAAGGCAACTTGATGCCCTCAGAGAGCTTTTAATCTAATGGGTTAAAGACAACCACAATAGAATGAAGAACATTGTTTTTCACAAGAGAGCCAAAGAATGCTGAAACAAAAATGACAGGAACATCTAACATTGAAGAATCCTTCTTACTGGTCAGGTGATATGTGGTTTATTTTAGGTGTGTTGCCTCCTCTAATTTGTACAATGACTTGATAAGGTAGATATTCTTACTTCCTTTGCCTTGCTTCATCCTGGCCTTCCCAGAAGAAGCAACCGGTGGTGATATGTTGCAGTAAGTTGCCCACCGGCACACAGCTAGCACATGGCAATGGCGGGCGTGTCAATGGAGGCAGTGTGACCCTACAGCTGAAGGTGTCAACCATTATACTCCACTGCCTCCTAGGGGATGGGGCTGGAGAAATCATGTTTGATTGGGGAGGGGTCAAAAATGGTTTCTTTTCTTTTTCTTTTTTTCTTTCTTTTTTGAGATGGTGTTTTGCTCTTGTTGCTCAGGCTGGAGTGCAGTAGTGCAATCTCAGCTCACTGCAACCTCCGCCTCCCGGGTTCAAGCAATTGTCCTGCCTCAGCCTCCTGAGTAGCTGGGACTACAGGTGCCCGCCACCATGCCCAGCTAATATTTTGTATTTTTAGTAGAGATGGGTTTTCACCATGTTGGCCAGGCTGGTCTCAAACTGCTGACCTTGTGTAATCTGCCAACCTCCACCTCCCAAAGTGCTGGGATTACAAGCATGAGCCACCTTGCCAGGCCAAAAATTGTGTCTTTAAAAGGGGACGATTCATATTCTGGGTCTTAAAGAATTGACAGGAACTTGTGGCAGGTAGAACTATTGGGAGAGGATGCCAGTTTGAAAAGGGTTTTGCAGGGGCTGAGCTCAGGCTTGGATAAACAGAGCCCAGTGGGGCACCAGATATATGCAAGGGGTGCAGTTGGGAAGTGGGGCAGTTGGGGCTGAAAAAGGGAAGGAGGCCCCCAAATTTGGTCTAAATTCAGTCGGAGCAGAGTATAAAATAGAGTAAAAGATGGATATTAACGAAGAATAATCACTATGCAGAGAGTTTCGATTGATAGACTTCTTAGATAAACTGGATTTTGAGCCAGGGTTTGAAGTTTATGGGAATGGAATTGAAAAGCATACAAGCAACCCAAACACTGTGATTTACATAGGAGACAAGAACATAAGAAAATCGAGGAGCCCTCAGAAAAAGGCCACTTTTCATGAGTTCAAGGGCTTCTGAGGGATTAGGTGGAATAGGTGAATTTCCATCCCCAGGAACCTTCGATTCCTCGCAGTCATCTCTGCCTCAGTTAATGGCCCACCAGCCTGTCAATGCCCAGCTCAAAAACATGATGGTTAGTTTTCATCTCTTTTCCCCTGCATTCTAAAAGTTAGCTCGAGTCTTCCCTGCTTCAATTCTTCATTAGATCCCCAGAAAGCAGACACTTTACTATTTGAAAATCTCAGTCAGATCAAGTTGCTTCCTTGTTGAATATCCCCCAAAGGTTGCCCATTGCATTTGGAATAAATTCCAACCTGTGAGTCCCTCAAATTCCCAGCCTAACCTCATTTGGCATTTTTATTATGCATCAGCCTTCCTGCCTCGTTTCTTTTCCTTGGACTCACCAAGCTCATTGTCACCTAAGGCCATTTTTATTTTTTTCAACTGTCCCTCTCTTCCAATAAGAAATTAGCTAAAATATCCCCGCTTTAGAGAGCCCTTCCCTGGACTAGTAACCTAAAGTGTTGTGCCCATATTTCTCCTCTCATTTGTGAAGAAGCAGGTCACTGTCTTTATATTTATTTTTCAAATCAAT
Organism: Cebus imitator; assembly: GCF_001604975.1. Lineage (NCBI taxonomy): Eukaryota > Metazoa > Chordata > Mammalia > Primates > Cebidae > Cebus > Cebus imitator. Next base: position 10,636,405 of record NW_016107342.1, on the reverse strand, counting down.
TTCTCTCTCTCTATTCAATTATATTTTCTTTATAGTTCTTGTAATTATTTTAAAATAATATTATTTGTTTTATTGCTGTCTCTCTCTGGGAGAATTTCAGCCCTAGACATTCAGCCTAGAAATTCAGAACTTGCTTTATCTTACACAGTGCTGCAAACTCAGTGACTAGCAAAGTGCTTTGAACATAGTCGGTGCTCAGTAAATATTTGTTAAATGGATGAAGATGAATGAGTAGAATGAAAGTGAGGATGGCTTGAGGAATGAGTTGAAGCTTGCATTTTACCTAGTAAGTGACAGAGATTGTAGAATAAATTGTGTGGGTATTTTTTTCTATGCTCTGATTCAACGGTTAACTAAGTTGCTTTCTTCTTGCTGCATACCAGCTTATTGATGGCGGGTAGGTGGACTAAAAGCCTTTTGTGTTGCAGGGGGAAAACAAGCCTGAGATTTAAAAGAAAAAAAATGGTCTTAGTTAATCCACAGGGTGGGTGAGAGCTCAGCCAACATACTCTTTGGAATCCAGACAATTCAGTGACAGTAACACTAGGGTACAAGTGTTGGGGAGGTCAGATGAGTTGAGTTTGTGACATGTGCAATCACTCTGGATGTGTTTGATTTTCCTACAGTATTTCATGGTGACATTTAAATTTGAATGGGAAATGACCTCGTTTCCAGTTCCTTTCCTAGCCAGTAATGCTCCTTCAACAAATTTTGGTATGTTTTATCTAGTAGAGTTCTCAAGTATCTTAACAGATGGAGTTTACAAGTTTATTTTCTAATAGAAATGGTGATTTCAAGACAAGGAAGAAGTTGTAGGAGCTATTTATTTTTACTTTGTAAAAGGAATACCTTCCTGGCAAATATACAAGTCAATAAGCAGGCAGACCCAACAGCTTTCTTGGAAAGAGCCAGCCACTGTAGGTATGGGAGAATTCCTTTGGCTAGCCTTATCTTCCCTGCACTTCTCTTGCACTTGTGTTGGCATAGTTGGTGGATGTTATTATTAGTGGTGTGTCCTACAAGCCATTCATTCACGGAATATGGCCCTGGGAGAGGAATCTTAATATGAAAATAAAATTGTCATTGTTTTTCGTTGGCTTAGGGGACATCTCACATAATGGAAGCACATCCGTAAATAGAAAGACCTGAATTCAGAAAGAAAGAAAGAAAGAAAGAAAAGGTGAGGAGAGAAAGATGTTCTTAGTGGAATCAGCCGGAACTGAAAAATAAAGATTTTGTTTTGTGCAATGCTAGTTGCCTTGCCAGTCTCAAGCTGGCACTGTGGGCTTGCTGGAGCTGCTGAGCCTAAGCTGAGGAAAGAAGACAGTTTGCTTCGGGTTTATTACCCAGCCTCACCATGCGTCTCAATATGTTTTTGATTTTGTATTTCAAAAATAAGGTGAATGATCTCGAAAGGAAATCATTGCAGGCGATTTTATTTTTTGCTTTTTCTAATGGACAATTAAAAAGCAATCCTGGTCCTATTCCAGAGATTTTCTCATTTCTCAGTACAACTGTAATTTAGGCACACTGAATAGTATAATGGTGTTATTAGATATTATCATGTTTATTTTATTCATGAAAATGTGTGACACACCTTATTTATATTCTTCTCCAGGAAATGTCCTGGAATGGGTTTTGTCCTAGTTCCTTTCTGTGCCTGTCATAAGGTGTATGTTAGAATTTCTGTTCCTAAAAATAAAATAGAATTTCTTTCTTTCTTTTTTTTTTTTTTGGAGAGCATAATGATTTTGAGCTTTGAGGAGTTTCAATAGACTATTGTTGTTTGTTTTCTTACAACTACCCAGCCCACCAAGTCGTACTGTGACACACTTCCTATGTCCATGGCAGATATTTATATTTCAAATTAAAACAACTATAATTTTCTTCTGAAAATTTTTTGGAGTTTTGTTTTTCTTGATCTATGAGGTAATTGGAGATACCCCAGGCTGTCACAAAACTAGAGCTAGGAATCACTGCTTTAGTGATTAGCACTTTGTAAGCTTTCAAAAAATATTAAAACCAGGATAGATTGTCTAATTTCTAGTGGGTGGATTCATTTTAGTATAATGTAATGTGTTAACAAATGCTCAGAGAGGAGGTTGTGGATCCAGAAAGATGGCTTTTGCAGAAGGCTTTTATCCAAATTAATTCAAAAAATAACAGGAACAGTTGTGTATTGAGGCAGAAGGAATAAGGTGACTCAATTAAATGACAGAGAAATCGCCAGGAAAAAAACTGTCTTAGGTCAACCCAACCCTAACAATACAATTTTCATCACTGAAATCAATAATCCTGTAATAAATGCATAATCACTTTAAAAAAAGGATTCTTTTATTATTCTTTTAATAACTTTTAAAAAGGGACTCTTTCAGACATACTTTTGCATGATTGGCTATGAACCAAATATTGAACGCAAACGTTGCTTTTCTTTACTTTTAAAATGATAAAGTTATCTTCTATGTCTCTAAAGAGAATCTTAAATGAGAAAGATAAAAAAAAGTAATTTGCAAATAAATTCACCTGCTGCATTTGTGCCTGAAGCATCCTATATTTACCTAATTCATTTTTGGCCCTTGCTTAGCTCTAGCCATGGCGACACACTGAGAAATTAATGCCAAGTCCTCTCGGCTTGCTGGAACATTTGCACAGGCAGCAGTGAATAAGTATGGGTACAGCAAGCCCCAGGGTTTAGGTCCTACTCAGGAGGGGTCTTCAGTGCTGGTCTTTAGCAGTTTCTGAAGAACCATTGTGCAGTCTGGCTAATTGGTACTGTTAGCCCGTTGCCATTTCAGGAAAGCAATTTGGTCCCTGCCCACATTCAGAGTTGGGCTCAACACACTGGTAGTCCTTGATTGAGAGAGCTCAGAATCCATCAAGTTGATAGTAAAACCTAAATGTGCTTTGTGGCTTTCTGAGATAGATTTCAGAAATTTCTGTGGTGTTCATGGATATGCAATTCACAGATCTACAACTGTATATAGAATTTGAAAAGAAAGTTGAATAAGTTAACAGGTAGACTGAGAGAAGTTATGTTATGTTATCCTGAAAACACTTCTGTTTTCTAGTTGAAACATTGTTAGGTAGGGATGTCTGGTTTGGGCTTCATGATTTTTTTGCCTGGTGGACTGCAAGGTAATTTACATTCCAAAAGATAGGCTAGGCTGTCTTCCTCCTGCTCCTGAAACCTCTGGAAGGTGTTTTCATACAATAGTTGTTTCCAAAGCCTGTTTTGGGAAGATAATCCCCATCACTTGATCAACACACATAGCATCTATCTAATACTCCAGCGGTCTTCATTATATTTTTACTGTAACTTTTTCCAAGGAATAAAATCCTCTACTGTCTTTAAAAGAGGATATTTATATTATTTGGATAACAGTCTCTTTCATCATTAACTTTTCCTCATCTTTATCATCTAGTGATACAAACACAAGTAAAGAATCACTTCATACCAGCAATGATGCTGTGATCCTTAAGGTGCCAGCTCTTGTATACCTTCCTCTTATTTATTCATTTATTCTTAAAATAAAATTTTCATTTAAGTAGTTTACTTCTTAGCTCTCTGCTACTTTTGTATTTTTATCTCGTATTTTAAGATTTGCTTGGAATGAAAAATACATTTCAAGCTTGAGGAAGAACAAAACTAGATAAATACATGAAAAGTGGCCCCTTCTTTTCTTTCCCGGAATGATTTAGAAGGGGAGCAATTGGTCCCATTCTGCTTGGGGGCAATTAGGTTTTCAGTCTGTGGCTCAGTTCATGGGCACCTGGTGCCAGTGGAGCCAGGGTCAAGGGCTTGATCCTCATGTGGGTCAGTTTGCTGCCTATTTTCCCAACAGATTGTGTGGAGAGTCTGTGCAGTCACTGGGAAATGCTGGTCATTAAGGAGACTGGTGAACAGATGGGTGGTAGGTAAAAATCTAGTCTCACTCCTGGAAAAACAAAGCCTGTGCCATACTGTCTTTTTTTTGCATCTGGTCAGAATGCGCCACTTAAAATGTGAGCTTGTTACTCCCTTCATCTCTGTTTCCTCATCTGTAGAATGGTGATAAGATTTGCTCCCTTTCTACCTCACCAGGATCTGTGAAGATTAGATAATGGCTGTAAAGTCCTTATACAAAGGTACACACATTACCATAAACAAAGAGATTAGCTGACAAATAAAAAAGAAAATATTGAAAGGAACCCCCCCAAAGTATATTGCCTAATACTTGTGCATTACTATCAGTAGTTTGCAGTGCAAGCCATTCGGAGTTTGGTTTGGCCGAAAAAAGTTAGGTGTGAGTTGTATGACCTCTCTATTATTAGTAAGGTTAAAAAAATGGTTTGATAGTGAACATTGTATTAATAAAAACAAAGTGGGCTTTGAATCTGAAACAGGTTTCATTTGAAAAGGAGGTGAAGGCAAAGGTCTCTAGGAACATATGTGCCACTGAGGAATATTTGCATCTATTTGATCTGCAAGCACGCTTCAGTGATTTTCACAGTATACCTTGGAGTTTAGGTTGTAGCAGAGAGCCGTTGCCATTGCTCAGCAGCACGGTCCGCTCTCTCCAGCTTTATTATGGCATACAGCGACAACTTCATTTTTAGTGTTAAAAAAAATCCTCTTCACTTAATTCAGACAGTGACCTGCAGGCCTCATTCTGACTGAAGGAGCCATTCAGAATACTTCCAGACAAAAGCAGGGCTTTTTCCTAGCAACCAGATCAAAGCCAAATCTCCCAGAATAGCTCCCTCCCAGGTTTCCTTTGGTGCATAGGTTCACAAGGATTGTAAGGCTCGTGGTATCCAGTTCAGACTTCTCTTTCACACTGCAATGGAAAGGAAAACTCCTGAGGAATTTTCACAGACTCTGAAAGCTGGCAAGCATTGCACAGAGCACTTAATCCTGGGAGAACATGGTGGTCATTGGGAGCATCCCTAACTTTGTTATCGCCTGCATCTGCGTGTACATTCTGTCAGACTCTCAGAGAATGAGGTCTCTGTTTCCTTTCTGCCAGTACCTAATATCAGCTATGCCCAGGAGCCGGCTGATGAAGACTTCCTGTTTGTTTTGAGTCACTGTTAGAGTGATAAATATACTTTAGCTTTCTGCTTCGAGAGGAAAGAAACCAGCTGCCCTGAACTAAAGAGAAAAATGCAGAAATTCCACTGAATGGCCCTGTTATCATGGAGTTTCAAGGGCAGCATAAAAATGAAAACTATAAGCCTGGGCAAAGTGAATAATTTCCATATTAAAGCATTTTGCTGCATGCATAGACCTAAGTTGTTTGCCTTTAATCATTTAGGCGAACCATGCCTTTTTCACTCTTCTAAGACTAACTCAGCATTGTTTAAAATTTTTTTAAGAATGTAAACTTACACTACAGAGTAATGGTGAGCTATATAAATAAACAATTACAGTTGTGGTTTTTTGATCTGACCACAATGCTGTTTTTCTTTTTTGCATGAACATATAATGCTTCTGGATAAACAATAATGTTTACATTGTCAGGGCATCCACTGTTGTATTGAGTCATTTACATACATGATTATTTGGATATAGAGTAACTCAAGAACAAAAGAATATTATAAAATTGTTTAAAACAAGAACAACAGAAAATCCTTTACAGCTTAAATAGCACTTCCTAAATAAACCCGTGGAATTTCTAAGTTGTGTTTAAATCTCATTTTTGTCCTTTTTTTGTTTTGTTTTTGAACAGGTTTTGGGTTTGATGACCAGTGTCCTTTGATTGGAAATTACTATGTTAATTCTGACCTGGAAGACAGTGAATTTAGAATGCCCTGTTGATCTGAACATCTTGATCACTGCCTTTGGTGGGCTTTTTATTAAGCTTGATGTAGACTTGACTTCTGGAAGTTGTGAGTTGGAAAACATGGCAACAGTTCGCATGAACTTGCAGTGGCTATGAGTTGTGCATTTCCTCCCAATAGGTATGGTCTCTTGAAACTATTTGTAATAGTACAAGATGAGTAATTTACTAATAATTTATCATAAATCTTATTGTCTAGGATAACAGAAATGTTTAGTTAGAAAAATCAAAATAAAATTAGCATTAACACTTTTATGATGTCGAATTAGAGATGTAGATATGGAGGCAGAATGGTGTGCGTCGGCCTTATGTCAATGTATCTGGTTGCATTTGTAAAGTAAGACTTAAAAAATGCACATGATTAGCTTTGTGTAAAGAGGTTCTCCAGCATACCAGAGTCAATGATTGGGATATCAACACAGTGGCTTCCTAGATGGGAGAATTACAGTGCTGAAGGCTTAATGGGGAATGGGTCATCAGCCTTTAAAAGCTCACATTAAAAGAAAATCATATGACAGTGGCAACTCATAAAGGAGGACATGCATTTAGAGATGCTCTGCATATTAGTTAAAACAAAGCCAATTATGCTAAATATTCTTTTTACTTTAGAAATATGTTGTGCTGTGCGTCTTTTATATGTTTCACTTTACTGACAGAGGGAGGAGGAGAAGGAAGCATTTTAAAAACATGACTGAGAATGGAAGGATTAAAGGGCTGAATAATATATTGTTTTGTCATAATGGAGACCTGTATGTACATGAACTTAGAGAGAATAGAACCAGAGAATGATGGTATTAGGAGGAGAGAAAAAAATAGCAAAGCCAATATTTTCTGTGGGTAGGAAAGAAGGGTATAAAATTTATTAGGTAAGTGTATTACAAAGCTAAGTATGGCAGGGGACAATTTTAGTTGATATATCTGCTTCTGTATTTTAAGAAGAGGTTAGAATTTGATAGAAATAGATGAGATAGGGGTTTAGAGTAGGTGTTTTTGGTAAAATCTATCATTTAAAATAAAACGGAACTTTAATTGGGTGGGACCTATCACTTACCAAATGTAAAAAGGTGTGATAAAACAGCCCTTTACTTTTTTCAGCACTATTGAATGTCAAATATCTAGTGCTGAAGTGAAACTATTATGGTCAAATTAATGCTACATATGTCAAATCATCATTCTTCTCAGCAACAGTAATTGCTTAGATTGTTTAAAACCAGCTTTGGTTGTGATGGTACATTTGTGATCCAGCCTTAAGGAATGAAAAGCTGTAGGAATTCTCCCCATTACAACCAACATCCATTTCTACATGATTGAATAAGAACATAATAATCACATCTGATGTTTGCAGATTACACTAGAATTTATGAAATGCTTTGACTTGTAATACCTCGAGTGGTTCTTGGTTGTGTCTGGTTCTGGTTGTAAACGGGAACAGTAATAGTTGGTCCTCTCTCCTATATCAGTGGCCATGATGCCAGCAATGTGGTTCCTTTTTAGGCGACAGCCATGTCCCCCACCCTGCCTAACATTTCAGGAGCATCTTCCTATGAAGCAGATGCCGGAAAATGAGTATTTTCGAGTGCAGTCACTTGTAGAAAAATGAAATCGAAATGTGTTCATAGCAATTAACCCTGTATTTGCATAAACTTATTGTGACACTGCATTCCTGATCGCAAGAGTTTTAGACTGTTCTTTTGAAGAACATGAGGAATAGGGAGGGGGAATAAGGACTATGATATATTTAGAATCATTTGCTGTGTGAGTAAAGGGTTTTAAAAAAGAATTCATTTACTAGAAGTGCTGAGGATGAGGAGGGGTTTTTCACAACTATTTTCACACTTATGAGGTGATAAGTCCAGCCCTCACAAAATAAAATGGTAGGTTTCACACTAAACCCACCCAGGCATATTCCTCTAGTCCTCTAACTCACTTATTCTTTGAGAATAAAGAGGCAGAGGTAAGATCACTTGTTCAAATGAATGGCGGAGAGTAGTCCCTGTCGTCCTTGCTTTGCCATGCTGTCTTCCAGATAGATGTATACACCATGCTCCGCATGTCATGTATGGATCTCCAGACTACCACTGCTAGTCTCCAGTGACTTTCATTCTAGACCAACAATCTTCTTTGTACTACTATTCTTGATCTTTATATTTAGCGAATTAGACAACTGCATTTATAAACTTTACCACCTGGGTTCACACAGTTTCTACATGTCTTGGGTTCTCTTGACCACCATTTCTATCCTGCTTCAGTTACTCATTGGCATGAATATAATTTACTTCACACCATATTTCACCTCTCAAAATGGCCTATGTGATCACAATCTAGAGTCATGAAATGTTTCTTCAAGTGGAATCAACCTCAGAGATTATTGTAGGGCAATATCTAAAAACCAATGAACAGAATTCTTGTTTACTGACTCTCAGGTTCATTTCTTTAGCATTTTCGCCAGGTCAGGAAATGCCACCCTCATTTACACAGTTGTTGAAAAACTCCTAGGACTCACGCTTGATTCTTATGACCTTCATCACCCCATATCTAGTCACCAGTCAATCTTATCTTATGCTATCCTGAATCTATCCAATTCTTTTTCAAGAGCCAGCCATCATCTCTCGCCTTGATATGGTAAAAGCTTAAAATGCACCTCCTTGCTGCACATTCTCTCACATTTTCCTGTGTTATTTTCTACATGTCACTTTCTCAAACTTTGTTTACGGATTTGCTTCCTTTGTGATTTTCTGGCTCTGATACCTGTTACTAGGATGTCAGTTCCAGGAGAGTGGAGACATTGAGTATAGAGTGCAGCATCAGAGTCGTTCATTGAATATTTGTTGAGTAAATGAATTCCTCCTACACAGACTAGAAATGTGGGTCACAAAGAAGTTAAGTGCATTTCTTAGGCTCACAAGATTAGTTAGTAAGTCTACAGCTAGAATTTAGGACTCTTGACTCTCTGTCTAAAGCTCTTGTCATTTATCATATTGTGGCTACTATTGTTATTACCTTGTGAGACTGTATTATATAGATTTAGGAATGCCGTCCTCATAGCTTCTGGCTTGCACTGTGGGGCTGTCTGGAAAGTGAGTGCTACTAATTATAAGATCAGTAACTAAGTGGCTGGCTAAAGTCCAAGACAGACCTGTTACACTAAATTCTACTCTTTAGCAAAATTTTAGCATACTGTCCAATGTAGCTTTAAAAACCTATGCAAACTTTAATTTTCCAGGTGACCATTCAATATTATTTTAGTTGTAATGTCACTTTAAATTATAAAACTATTTAATCTTTCTTCCTTTCCTTCTTTCTTTTTCTCTTCTTCCTTCCTTCCTTCCCTTCCTCTCTTCTTTCCTTTTCTTTCTCTCTTGATGGAGTCTCGCTGTGTTGCCCAGGATGGAGTGCAGTGGCTAGTCACAGGCATGGTCATAGTGACTACAGCCTCAAGTACCAGGTCTCAAGGGATCTTCCTGCCTCAGCCTCCTAAGTGGCTGAGACTATGGGTCCATGCCTTCACACTCAGCCATTTAATTTCTAATGTACTTTTTCCTTCTGTCTCTGAGAAGTACATTTCCACCTTTTAAGACATATCTTTCTTTCTATACTTGTGTTTTGAGTCCAATTTTCCAGCCTCTTCTGAGACTTTGTTTACTCATGTAACTATAGCCTCTTTCCTAAAACCCTGTCTTTTCCTCTTCACTGTCTTCATTTGTGAGCTACAGTGCATGGGCATTAGAATCTGGACCTCAGCTGAATCCAGGCTCTCCCACTTACAAGAAGTGGACAGGTTACTTTATTCTTCTGAAACTTGATTTCCTTGCACATAAAATGGGGATAAGGGAGGGCAATTGTGTAGATTAAGTAAAAAACATGTAAACTTCTTAACATAGAGTATGCGCCAAATGATAGCTATAAATATTATAAAAACAACCAGATTTTACTTATCTGAAAAGAAAAAAAACATGAATGGAAATGAAGATACCTCCAACATTCTCTTAGATATGTTCCCTAATTATTAACCCTTCATTGCCTATCAATTATGTTCATGGGCAAAATTCTTGAGAAATAAGCTCTATATGTTTCCCTTTCTCATAATATTGTTATATCTGAACAGACTAGAACCGTGTTGTTCAGTGTCCAATGCAAGCCATGGTTATTACTAGAAATTTTCTATTTCTCATGTGTCTATGTTCTTATATTGTATTGTGAATCCCAGTCACTTAGGAGAATGAGGCAAAGTTCACTAAGCTAGCTTTGGGGTCTAAGATAGCTAGGATTTCCTACTGCAGGAGAAATATTCCATAGTCTTCCAAAGACCATCGGAAGAACCATGTGGCATCAAGTAACCTGCCTAACTGAGTGGTGGGTTTGTGGATAGAGTTCTAGTCAAGATCAATATATTTATGAATAGAGAGGTGTGCCACTATTTGGAGGAGACTGAAAACAGAAATTTAGAGGGGATTACATTGCCAATACAGGAAACATGTCTCTTTAGGTGATTCTCCCCCAGATGATGCACCATTTTTTAGAGCTAAGGGTGCCACTGGAAGGTGCATCTGAAGACAGAACTTTGTAGGAAGTTAGTGGGCAATGATGATCCATTCACCATAGCAAATCTACTCTTGGGAAAGTGAGACGTGACTGGTTCTCTCAGAAATGCCAGAAAAATCTTGCCATAGATTGTGTAGATCTGTCTATGGTGAGAGACTTCATCTGAAGATCATGAAGAACAGTGGGTAGCTGCTCAGTTGGCTTGTAAATAATAATGACTTACTATGTTTTTTGACTTTCTTTCTTTCTTTTTTTCTTTTTTTTTTTTTCACTAAATGTCCTTCTGCTACACAAAGTAACCAGAGTTCTTGCAAGTGTAGTTTCCAAGTATCTGCTGTGGGGCTCCAAACCAAAGCATGGGAAGCATCTAGACAGTTGCCTAGGTGTTAGTGCTGCATCCTTCCCTGGAAGAAAAGAGGCTTCTCCAATATAAAACTTGAGCAGCACCCCAGGTTGCACTCATTCTTATTTTTCTATCCCAAATGTGTATTACCCTACCTGGTAATACACATTTGGGACAGAAAATGTGTATTTTCTGGCCAAATACAAACTACCAGTTCCATGCTTACCTAACCCATACTTAAGGAATAAAATACCTACCACATATTTCTCCTAACAGCTAAAATTATTTGAGCCAACAATTTCAAATGTTTTATTTTAGTTGGAATACTACAAAAATTCAGTTAATGAAGATTAAATTGGGTCAACCTTAATAGAACTATGTGATATTCAGGTCTTATGTAAAGTACCACAGGCATTTTTAGACCTCTGGGGTGCCTCTTGGTATGGGGTCTTTCAAGGGTTTTACTTGTAACAAGGACTAGTTTGCTTGAATAGAGAGTGAATCTATCTCCTTTTATTGTTTTGTATTATATTTATTATCATCTTATCTTCACTGTGTGCCAAACAGTTTTCCATGGAATGATTTATTCTAATAATTAAAAGAAGGCAATATTCTTTTGGTGGATGACTGTTTTGTCTGAATTATAAAATATAATTTGCCTTTTTCTTTGTACCATTGTTCCAGAAAAGATTCATCTTTAATTAGTTTGAGGTGTACTATGGCTTACCTTTGTCTCCAAGTAAAAGATTTTTCTTTTTCAAAAACAGATGAATTCTAAGTTGACAAGGTAAAAAATCTGCAGTAAGATGAAAAATGCTAAGATTTCCCATTAAGAAGTTGCTTCTAAGTTACTACAATTGAGCATTAGGTACTGAACACCTATTAATGAAATACTTTGTTTGCATTGTGGTAGATGTAAATTAGGTGACTCACTTTCTCCATCTCTTTCTCTATATTTATTTTTAATTCTATTATGAAGCAGGAACTAGGACCAAACGAAATTAAAGCATCCTTTTGGTTTGATTGGCCTCATATTCTTCAAAGAGAGACGCTGAAAGATTTTATAAGCTCAGAATAGCAGATTAAGTATCAAAACTATAGCCCACTGAACAACACTGCTATGTTTAAATTGATACTGTTCAATATTGCCCTCAGACCATTTTAATACTTAATATGGTAGGATAGCCACAGAAAAGTAGAGTAATGAAAAACACACATTATATTTTGTTGCTTTCATTTTTGTTGGAAGGGGTTTTCACTTTAAATGGAAAAGAACCTAAGATAAATAATGGACCTAGAGCATCTATGGTTTCTGTTGCATTGAAAATTTCTCCTGTAGAATGGTGGCCATTTCTTTCTATCGAAAAAATCTATTTTGTTTTTCTCTTAACTAAAGCAATTCATGAACATTATAGAAAATTTAGGAGGCACTGATAGATAACATGAAGAAACTTAGAAACCATGCTCAATCTCACAACTTAAAAAAATCACCATCGTTAACATTTTGGTGCACATCCTTTTGGATATGTCACCCATGCATGTTTATGCACATTTTTAAAAAGAGTGTAAATCTTACTGTAACCTTTAAAATCTCTATTCACATAAGAATGTATATTGGATACATTTCAGTGTCATTAAATAGTCTTTCACAATGCTCTTTGTCTTGGCCGCACCATTATTTATTTAATCAATCCCCAAGTGCTGAGCATTAAGGTTGTTTCCAATCTTTTCAAGATTATAAATATGGTTGGTGTAAGTGTTCCATGTAGCCAAATATTTGCCCACATGCCTGATTATTTCCTTAGAGCATATTTCTTGAAGTGGAATTGCTGAGTCAAGCATGTAATGAAGTTTAGACATTTTAGTACCCTTTTCTTCAGAAATATTATATTATTCACATACTAATTTATTTGTAGCTCATCAGTTTGGTATTTTTAAACCTCACAGTTACTCCTTTTGTAAAATTTAAACATATGGACTGTGTGGCACTCCAAATTGGTAATAATAGGGTCCAAAGGAATTGGCTAAATTCCAGAATGCCCTGATTATTTCAGTTGTATTAATTTGGCATAATTCTTTTTCCTCCCTGCTTTTAGCTAGCTGTATTTGTATCCATCATATGTTTTACTATTCTTCTGCAGAAAGTTTCTAAGAAATTGAAAAAGGGAGCCCAAAAGTTGCAGGCTTAAATGGAGTATTAACCCTCAATCCAAACTCAGGCAAATGTCACCCATTAATCATAGGCCAATGTAAAAAGCAAGAATCGTGATAATATTAACCAGAAAAAGGTTCAAGGATAACTCTGAAGCAGAGCATGTAACCCATTCACTCAAGAGGGTATAATGCAAATTAATGTGCTCACCACTGGCAAATTTTCCCAAGCTCATCCAGGTTTTCTGCTCAGATGACATCTGTAGGAAAAAGGCCTAGACATAATTTCATCCTTTAATCTTGTCTTTTCCAAACTGTTATTTTTTTCCTTTGCAAAATTTTATATGGAGTTTGGTAGATATTATGTATTTTTTATGCTTTTAGATTTTAAATTATAAAAAATTATAATACTTTTTGATATTTTCAATTATGTCTATAAACCTCTTTATAAAACATAAAATCTATTTGTGAGACATGTACCAGCAGAGAAAAGCAATTAAAATGTCAACCTTTCAATCAAATCTTTCTCCACTTCCACAGTAAAAAAGTTTCAAGCCTCAAAAAGGAACTTGATTCTCGGCAATTTTAGCTTAAAATGCTTCTTCAGCTTTTCTTAGACTTTGGCCATCTCAAAACGCAAGTGAAGACAAAATTGGCCCGTAAGATTAATTTTTGGTGAATGAACTTATATCTTAAAAACTAAGCTGTTTCACTTCCTCATGAAAAAACAAATTTCTTGAAGATAAGTTTCCATTTCATGTTTGTAATCCTGAAGTGCCTAATCTTTGATACATATTTGGGTGGAATGAATAAAAATATCATATGTCCCCACAAAAGCAAGATATTTTTATTACTGGCTACATATTGCAGTGGAGACGTCGCCTAAGATAGGAAAGGGTCAAAATGTCCAGTTTCTCCTTCCTGTGGTAACGGCTACTAGTCATTAGGCAAGTTACTAAATCTCGCCAAATTTTAGTTTTTATAGTTATAAAATGATGAAACAAATTTTCTCTTTAGAGAACGGATGCTTTGAGATTAAGAAAAATGAAATAATATAAATATTGCCTAACTTGGTCAGTTCATTACAAATGAAAATTATTATTATTTTGAAGATGTGTTACTGTTTTCTCTATTAAAATTCTTATTTCCCTATGTTTGGGCTGGAATGATAACCTGTCAACTTTTTTAGTAGATAGTGTTTAATTTTATTTTAAAAATAATACCTAAGGATTTTAAAATAGAAACGGCAATTACATGTGCACATGATTTTACAAACGTATTTAATTATTTTTCTTTCTTTTGCTTCCTTCTTGTTTTTAATTGAAGGGTAACATACTTGCAGAAAAGTGCCCAAATCATTGGTGAAGAAGCCCATTTAAACTGCAACTTGATCAAAAAATCAGCATGTCGGAGATTCCTCCATGCCCTTTCTAATCACTACCTAACTCCCTCCACCCCAAAGGGGACCAGGATCCCAGCTGCCAATACTATCACTTAGTTTTCCAGGATATCATGTCAAAATGGAGTGGAATCAGGGTATCTGCTAAGGTGACAGCAGATTCACCTCTGGGCAATTTATCTCTGTGCTTGAGTTCTGTTTTTTAAAATTAAGGAGGCTAAACCTTTAAGGTTCTTTTCCATCTTAACATTTAATGAGTCTGCGAAAAGACACTCAGTGTGTTTAAGTTAGCACTATTTTTGTGCAACATCGACTGTGGTTTTTCAGCTCAGGTGGAAGTTCACAGGAGGCATGTGCTAAACGGGATGTGCCCAGTTAACTGTGTTATCTACCATGAATAAAACCAAACTCCTAACCCCAAATGGGCCCAAGAGGAGTAGGTGAGTGAGGACTGATGAAACTGAAGGTACGGAGGGAATTCCACTTCTCTCTCCGTGCTGGAAACATTGCCTCAAAGCATTCTCTTCTTGTTGGTTCCTTGGGCAGCAGCACCGTACACAAAGAGCAGAAAATTCCCTATAATTTGATCATTTTAGATGTACCATTCAATTGTGGAATGAATATAAACTTCTGCCATTTAGCAATTAAGATACTGTTTGGGTAGCAATGGAGACTACATAAGTAATTAAGATCTCCTTTTTGTCTTACTGGTATCTAGAAGGAACCTATCATTCTATGACTTCTGTCCTCAGAAGCTGAGTGAGATGAGGAAGAACAAATTAGGATAACTTCCTCCAAAAGACAAGACAGTAAGCCCTGCTGCCTTCCTCCAGTCTGTGGCACATGCTGTGCCACGGTTTGAGTTTTCTGTCATTGTAGAAGTCTTTTTATCATGAGGAATTTATTTAAATGGTTTTACTCAATAATGTCTCCTGAACATTTTCTTCACAGGGAAGGATTCATTTTTAAAGCAACCAAAGAGTTAAGTGAGTGAGAACCTACATTCTAATATGCCCAGGACCCTGAGACACTAAGTCCCTGAGGGAAACTACACAAATCTCTAGAACTTGAAGGACATATTACCCTAATACTTCCTGTTCCGGGCCTGAACAACAACACGTCTTGCCCCCTGACCCAAAGTAATCTCTTCCCCAAGATGTTCATGTGGAGAGGTAGAACTGAAGTCTCTTTCCCTTGGCAAACACTGCAAACAACCACATGGCCCACAGAAACAACAACAACTTGATTGCTCCCAATCGCAGTGCCTCAAAGTCTGTTTTCAGTTCCTGCTCATGGTCCCCCAGGTTAGGCACATGGTCAACCAGACGTTTCCATGATATTATGTGCCACATCTTGATCCAACGTTAGGAAGGGCAAGAGACATACACATAGCCTCCTCTGTTTTGTTATGGAAGGTGTCTTTCCACTCCTTCTGCAGGGGAGCCCATATTCAACGGAGAATGAGCAGTTGTCTCCCGTGTAGCCTTGTCAGTTGAGGAGAATGCTTTCTGCTTACCTTTGGGAAAATTGCTAAAATCAGTTACACTCCCAACCAGCGTTCCCCCTGGCTCTTCCAATGTCCAACAAGAAACCCAACCCCCAAAATCTAAACACCAGACAAGTAGCTTGAAAAATGAAAATAAATGTTCAAATCTAAAAGCTGTGTGCTTCTGTGATTGAAAATCTTTTTCTTAGCAAGTGGGAGTTGCTTTCATCATTGCTGGTCATATGTTTTTGTTTTTCATTTTCTGGTGGAGAAGTTTTCTAGGGTATTTTTCAAACTTTCCAGCTTAGCAAAGCGTTGGCTAAAATTGAAAAGAGAACTAGGCGTCGAGTCGGAGGCAGCATTAGGTTTGTTCTTGTTGGGCGGGGGGAGCAGGTTGCTGACACAGCGAAAATAAGACAAAACATTTGAAACTTCTGGCTTTGTACTTCTCAAATGCCTCTTTTAGAAATCGCTTAAGTCGTTATTAACATCCACCACCCACCTTCCCTTTTTGGTCCTGACATTGGGTAATAATAGATAATGTTGACATATGTTCCCTGCTGGTCAGAAATACTATACTTCTGTGAAAGGTAACATTTTCAAGCTATGACAAAATGTATTTTACTTGGACAGAACATTAGTTATTGGACTAATCTCAGAATGTGGGCTGTGGGGTAAAAGTTTTAACATTTTAGTTGTGGGAGAAAGTTTGTTGGGAGAGTAAAAGCATCAGTATGGGGTGTGTTTAGCTTTCACCATTTCCAAAGGTATTGGCTTGCTGTCAGACTCTCATGTCCTTAGGAATGTAAAGGAAACATTCTCAGTATGTATGAAGAACAGCTGTCCATGGACACAGCAACTTTTAAAAATGATTACACCCAACTTTTCTGCAGTATGGATTATGGAATCAAAAAATATTTTTTCACTGTGTACCAAAGAATTCTGTTTTACAGGCCAGTTTTGAAGCTTTTAACTGCATGAGACATATGCTGCAGTTCTGTTGTTTGTTCTCCATGTGATGTACTATGAAATGTGCTTTTTAAAAAGGGGGGAAAAAGAGGAGAAAGGGAGACAGTGAGAGAGACGAAAGCGTGCAAATTCTTCTGATCAAATGTGGTCTTCAAAACTACTTTTGAAACTAATTTAGGGGATGAGTTAGGAAATGCCCCAGCTGGCTTCCATGCTACCAAAGTCTGAACAGCCCTTTGCAAAACTGGAAAAATTGATTTTGTTTTGAAGGCTTACACAGACTTTAGTGTTGTGGAAGTTGGACAGAGTTTTTATTGAATCTGGTCCTTTGTGTTTTATGACAGTCTGAATGGGTGTTAAGATTCCATGAATAAATCCCCTGCCATTTCTGAAATTTCTGATATAAACATGAGCTCCGTCAATTTGTTCTCTGCACAAATGTCTTTCAGAATGTTAACAAACATGGTGTATTGATGAGTGGGCTGGCCTATGGAGTACAGTCTGCTTTACTTGGTAGGGCATGTTACTATGATTTTTCTTTTGTTTCTCAATGCTATGGCCACCCAGAAATAGGGGCTGCTGGGGGATGGTGACCTTCAAGACTTGAGGACACGGGAGAGTTAGCTAAAGTCTGGTTGGAGAAGTGGTGTTAACGGCCTTCAATTGAAAGTCTGGCCAGACACCACATCAAGGAGATTGTGGATTGGCCCTCAGGAAATGTATTAATTCTTTTTTAAGTGCCTCAGGTGAATTACTTAGACACAGATAGCAAAGAAAATAACATATTTTAAAAATATTATCTTTCCATATTCTGCATGTTTGTAATTTTTCAGTGTACTTTAAACTCAAATGTCAAATTGATAATACCCTAAAATTAGTTTCCAACTAAATAGTATAATTTAAAGAAAGCAAGCCAAAAAAATTAAGTCTCAGTTTTTATGATAAAAATTAGGTCACGTACAGCATAAACACTTTTGAAGGAGAATTACGATAGAGTTTCAGGAAATGTTATGTTCCACAATTAATGGTAGTAAAAAGTTACATATTGTTATAATTTGAAGTTTTGTAATATGTAACTACCATTATAGGTATCATTCTGAACCTAGCACTGGGTTTTCATTTTGAAGCACAAGCCCAAATCTTAGTGGCCTAATCTTATTCTTCAGATATTTAATGCCCAGACGGGAGCTGTGATGGCTCCTAAGAATTTATTATGTGGTTAAACTGCCCAACAGTGTCCAGCTCTTTACTTAGTTTTTACATAATTGCCCTTCTAGGGTGGTTGTCTGGTATATGGAGCCATTCCCTACCCATATTCTCCTCTACACATTGCTCTTCATGGGGACTTGGTACAGAACCTGGGTCATCAGTTTGATTCCATTTTCATTCATGTTGAAATCAATGCACTAACGGGGATGTTTCATGGGAGAATTTAATACACTCTGTTATTGGCATTATAAATTGAGCCAGTTACTTGATGTAGCTCTCTTTGTGGTCAAATTCTGCCTTCTGTTTCTTACTTGAAATTCCCATTGAAGTAGTAATTACCAAGTGAAAGAATACTAAAAATGTTCAGCCAAATTCTGTTCTAAGTTGCTATCATGTAACTCCCGATGAAGTTAATTATGACTTAGTAAGAACTAGTGCTACAGCGTCTTAAGGGCTTTGGAACTCTGTGATCTGCCATCCAAGACACCAGGCCAGCAGCCTGCCTTTAAATATCTCATTTTAAGAGGTGAATTGACTCTGTTGAAGGTAAGAAATGGCTATTGCCAGTAACTATATGTGTAATGGGGCTTAAGTAGTAGAATTTAACATCTTTGAACTTCAGGAAGTTTGATGTTTTTGTAGTTTTCCTCTTTGGGGAAGTCTGTTTCATAGAAGCTTTAATTCTCTTTAGTGTGCTGAGTCCATTGATATGAGTTACCTCCTGTCCCATTCTCCTAAGCATCCTCTAACTGTAATAGTGGATAATTTTTATTTCCATTAATTATAAAACATTTGCTTAAGTCATCACTGCTTAGCTATTATTTCCTGGGGCTAAACCATTATCTTCCTTAAATACAGATGTTTATATTATGCATAATATAATTTCTTTCATAAGAATTCATTATAACTTTTCAAAATGCTTTGGTTCTCATTTAGCATATGTGTCAGTTTAGTCTTTAATTTTTTTTTTTTCTATGGAGAAAAGGGCTCTGTGACCCATTGGATAACAATACATTATGTGCCATACTTGCAGGATTTTGTCATTGTGCAAATAGGATTTCACGGGAAGGAGCAGAACATTACCCATGGTTTGGTGTGAACAGAAGTCACAATTAGGCCATCTGCTGAGTAGTCCCAGAGTAAGACATTTTTGGAAGTTGGTACATGGGGCTGACCAGCCTCTGGGATTCTCTAGTTAGTACCTGAGGACCCTGGTGGCCCAGAGACTATCTTAATGTATGTATTGGGAACCCAGCAGTTCAGAGAAAAGGTGATGGATAGTGACTTTTGCAGGAGTTTAAAGTCAGTTGAGACCGGATTCACTTTAAAAGGCTTTCTAGATCAGTGCCATAAAACAATCAACTCATCCTTGCAATAGACTGGGTTTGGCAAGGCCTAATTTTACTGCCTTGGGGGTTGCCCAAGAGTTCAAAGCTACTTTCCTGTATGTTGCTAACAAAGCTATTGGGGGCAAAAGAGGCTCTGAAAATTCAGTTTCAAAATTAGAAGCATAGGATCTCAGGTCTAGGAGGAACTTCTTTTTTCTCCCTTCTTTCTCTCATTTCTTTCCTTCTACATCTTCCTTCCCTTTTTCCTTCTCTCTATAAGCATTTATTGACCTCCTAGTATTTTCCAGGCATTGTAATGGCCACTGGGTATAAAGAAGGAAAGACATAATTCCTGCTTAGGAGGAATTCATATTCTAGTTGGGGTGATGCTCAAGAAAAGCAACAATTATAGAGGTGATCTTGCATATGGGAACACTAAGGAGGGGACCCAGAGTGTGCAAGATTTTTAAGGCCTTGACCACTGAAAAGATTGTTGTTTTCCTTTGTAATTAAACATAAAAACAATGTTAAACCATAAAGTCAGTGGAAGACCAATAAAGTTTTGGTTTTGCCCAGGATATTTTGTTGTTTTCAAAAAAACTCTTTTAAAATAAAATGATTTTTTGTTTTTGTTTCTTGGAGACAAAGTCTCACTTTGTTGCCCAGGCTGGAGCACAACAGCACAATCTCAGCTCACTGCAACTCTTGCCTCTTGGTTTCAAGCGATTCTCTTGTCTCAGCCTCCTGAGTAGCTGGGATTACAGGCACATGTCACCATGCCTGGATGATTTTTTGTATTTTTAGTAGAGACAGGGTTTCACCATGTTGGCTAGGCTGGTCTTGAACTCCTAACCTCAAGTGATCCACGGCCTCAGCCTTCCAAAATACTGGGATTACAGGTGTGAGCCATTACACTCGGCCCAGTGAAATGATTTTGAATTAATCTTTTTTCTCAGCTTTTTGATCATCTAGCACTGAAGACCTATTTGATCATCTGGCCTTGAAGACTCCTGATCCATGCTGGGCTTTCGGAGAAGACTTCTAAGAGGAAATGCTAGAGTCGAACCTTGAATAACTTAAAGTTATATAGGTCATGATGGAGTGGTAAAGTGCGCTAGCTGGGGTCGTGGGGAGGGAAGGATTTTGTGGGTGGTGTATGCTATGGGGCAGGTAAAATTCTCTGTGTAAATGTATCGAGAAAAAAAAAGTGGTGCCTGTGGTTTGGTGTGGTTGTAATATAGAATTGGAATTTATGGAAATTAGGGCCTGTTGTGACATGTTGAAGGCTTTGGATGCCATCTGCAACAAATGAGAAAACAGAATTTTGAGTAAGAGAACAACACTTCAGAATAATAATTCACGTGACGGAGTTGAGAAGAGACTTGGGGCTGGAATTGAGGCTGGTGGTGACGAGACCAATTGGGAAGCTATTGTATCATTTCCAGAAAATAGTGGGAGAGCCTCTTCAGGGCATGTGAAATTTAAATATTTGGGGATGAGAGAGGGAAGGTTCCCAGAATGGCGTTTATGTGTCTGGCTGTTTGGCTTGCTGGTGAGTGATTTCATTCATTGAAATTTGAAAATTAGGCAAAAAAACATACCTAGAAGGGAATGGTAGGTTCTATGTTACACATCTTGGATTTGATGTGTTTCTAAGACATCAAGTGGTGAGTTCTGTTGGCTTAGCCTAAGAGAAATACTGTCTGTACATCTTGGAGCCAGCAATTTGAGGCTGAAGGGGGTTGAGAGGGCTCCTTCTGTGCCATAATAACATATTGGAATTTATTTTTATTCTCAATTTCATCTATTCATGCCTGATTCAATTTACTCTATATTTGCAAATCTCTACTAATATATGCGTTTGTGTGTTAGCTGGTATGAATCTCTGTTGACCATGGAACACTCTTTCTCAGCCACTAACATTGAATCTTACACTGAGCCGATCAAATGTTTTAATTTTGTGTGGCAATAATTCACCTTGATCCAAGTCCTCTGATCTCAGGTAAATACAGAGAAATTCTGCTCTTGCCTCTCACCTATGGCCTGCTAGGGTAGAAGGGGCTAGAGGTGGGTCAGTTGTGGAAGTTGAACCAGGAGCAAATGATAATTTTTTGGACCAAATGATAATTTCACAGGCCCAGCTCTGCGAACTCTCCAGATACTGGTCCTGGACATTTCATTGATATCAGAAATAGGAGCCTGGGGACAAGTGAACTAACTGTTCTTAAACAAGAGGTGCTTAGCTAGGCTCCATGATCTGCCAGTGCTGGATTGCCTGGTAGGGATTGTTAAAGAACGTGGGATCAGCCCACATTGGAGTTCCAGCTCTTAACATTCAGCAGCTGTGAAAAACAAACCAAAACATACAAACAAAAACTTCCTGCAATCACATTTCCTTATATGTAAACAGGGATGATAATAATATTCACCTTACAGGGTTGTGGCTTGGATGAAATGAGATGGAGCATGATATAGTTCTTAACAAGTGGCTTGGCACTTCTCAGTATGCCATAAATTTAGCTAGTATTAGATTTATGGATGGATTTCAGGGAGTTTGTGAACACCTGATTTGTACACATTGTTTTGTACGAATGTGTGGAAGTACATATTATTTTTTCTCTGGGAGATAGTACAGCATATGGCTTTCATTGGAGTCTCAAAGTAGTCCTAACTTAAAAACAACAATGACAAAAATCCCCCAAACAAACAACAAAACCTAAAACAAAGTTAAGGTTAAGAAAGACCATCCTAGACAAAGTGGTTAAACAGTTGCTTTCTTTTTAATAGACTTAATTTTTTTTAAACCATTTTAGGTTCACAGCCAAATTAAAAGGAAAGTACAGAGAGTTCCCACACACCTTCTGCCCCCCACACTCACAGCCTTCCCCACTATCTCCATCGCACCCCAGAGTGATAAGTTTGCTATAATCAATGAACCTGCATTGAAACACCATTATCAGTCAAATTTCATAGTTTACATTAGGGTTCACTCTTGGTGTAGTATGTTCTATGGGCTTTGGCAAATGTATAATGACATGTATTCACCATTGTAGTATCATACAGAATAGTTTCACTTCTTAAAATATTGTCTGTGCTCCTCCTATGCATCCCACCCTCCCCCTTAACTTCCAGTAACCACTGATCTTTCTACTGTCTCCAAATATTGGCATTTGCCTTTTCCAGAATGTCATGTAACTGGACTCATACAGTATGTAGCCTTTTCACACTGGTTTCTTTCACTTAGTATTATGTATTTAAGTTTCCTCCATGGCTTTTCATGGCTTGCTAGCTTATTTCTTTTTAGTGACGAATAATATTCTATTGTCTGGATGTACCATAGTTTATCCATTCACTACTGACTGACATCTTGGTTGCTTTTTCAAGTTGTGGCAATTGTGCATAAATCTGCTATAAACATCTTTTTTTTTTTTTTTTTTTTTTTGAGATAGGGTCCTACTCTGTTGCCCATACTCTGTTGCCTGGGCTGGAGTGGAATGGCATGATCACAGCTCACTGCAGCCTGACCTCCCCAGGCTCAGTGATCCTCCCACCTCAGCCTCCCTAGTAGCTGGGACCACAGGCGTGAGCCACCACACCTGGCTAATTTTTGTATTTTTTTGTAGAGATGGGGTTTCAATTTTGTATTTTTTTGTAGAGATGAGGTTTTGCCATGTTGCCCAGGTTGGTCTCAAACTCCTGGACTCAAGCAATCCACCTGCATTGACTTCCCAAAGTGCTGGGATTACAGGTGTGAGCCATTGCGTCTGGCCTAACATCTTTGCACCAGGATTTTTTGTGGACCTAAGTTTTCAACTCATTTGGGTAAACCCCGAGGAAGATGATCAATGCTTTCTCTCCTTGTATTTTATAACTCTTTCCAATTATACTATCTCCTGCAAACATTCCTGAGACCATCCATCCTGCCTGGATAAGTTTACTTTGTGCTATCATCCACCACCCATCCTGCCTAGATACATTTACTTTATGTTACCATCCTTTCATCTTCCTCCTCATCAACCAGGTGATAGGATCATACCATTATCCACAGCAGCCTGTGTTCTCTACTGGCATACAGTCTCCCTAAGAAGGACTCCACACTGAATACTTTTTTTTTTTTTTTGAGATGGAGTCTTGCTCTGTCACCCAGGCTGGAGTGCAGTGGCGCGATCTCGGCTCACCTCAACCTCCGCCTCCTGGGTTCAGGCAATTCTCCTGCCTCAGCCTCCTGAGTAGCTGGGATTACAGGCACGCGCCACTATGCCTAGCTAATTTTTTGTAGTTTGAGTAGAGACGGGGTTTCACCGTGTTGACCAGGATGGTCTCGATCTCTTGACCTCGTGATCCACCCGCCTCGGCCTCCCAAAGTGCTAGGATTACAGGCGTGAGCCACCGCGCCTGGCCTGAATACTTTTTTTTTTTTTTTTTTTGAGATGGAGTCTTGCTCTGTCACCCAGGCTGGAGTGCAGTGGTATGATCTTGGCTCACTAAAACCTCTGATTCACAGGTTCAAGTGATTCTCCTGTCTCAGCTTCCTGAGTAGCTGGGATTACAGGCACATGCCACCACGCCCAGCTAATTTTTTGTATATTTAGTAGGGATAGAGTTTCACCATGTTGGTCAGGCTGGTCTTGAACTCCTGACCTTATGATCTGCCCACCTCAGCCTCCCAAAGTGCTGGGATTACAGACGTGAGCCGCTGCACCCAACCACACACTGGATACTTTTTATCCTTTATTGTCTACCCAACTCACTTTCTGCCATAGATCTTATTCTCTGTCGGCCCAGATTTTTGTTAGGAAACGGAGAAATAAAACCTTCCTACTGAATTAATGGCTGATATTGTTGTACCTCCAAGATAAGATATTTACATTTTAACAGGTCAGAACTTTTCAAGGCAATGCTTTAGATGGGGTGGGAAGGTTGGAGGGGAGATTTAGGCCACCTGGCCAACTAATAACGGATATATTTTTGGGTCTGGAGGCTTTTGTATACTTTTGAAATCCCATTTTATGATTGACTGTTTCCTCTGTCTGAATAAGAACTACACCTGTGAATTTTCATCCTTCTACAGCAACTAAGACTTTAGTAAGCACCAGGAAAGTCATAAATTTGCTTTACCTCAGTTATTCTTTCAGCAAAATGGGAATGCTATTAGACTTTTATTTAAGGCACCTGGAAGATGAAAAGTGCCAAATGTTCTGAATTTAAGTATGAGATTTAAAATACAAAGTATCGTTGCATAATGATAAATCAGATTTTTCAAGGAATCCCTTTGGGGAAGTTTAAACTTTCATGTATACAGTGAAAGTAATATTTATCTAGCCCTTTAATGTTATTTTGTAAAATCTACCTAAAAATAACACAAACAGCATAGGTTTCTTCTTTAAGAGGCACTTTTTAAAGGGAGTGAAAACATAGTTGTAACGTTACTTTTTGTGTGGCATGTGAAAAGAAAATCGTGGAAACACATGTTTATTTTTTTCAGTTCCTAACCACTGTGTTTGGAAAAACTGCCAAGTGTGACTTAAAACTTGCAAATACAGTAACTTGCTTTGAAATTTGGACCCATAACATCTTAGGCTGTTTTTTGTAGAACACGAATTGTTATGTTAACTTTGACTTCTTCTGATCACTTTTCTTCCCTGAAATCAGTTGCATGCAGATTAACAACGGATTCCAATGAATGAATACACTAAATGTAACTGACAGTCCTTAATATACAAATACTGAACGTGGGACATTATCAATTCTCCAAAGAAGTACTCTTTATGCCTTTATGCAAGTGCTTAAGAACAGACTTTGAAAAAGGACGTTGAAAACTTGCCAGAACTTCTTTGTATTTTGAAAGCCCACATCAAGAAGGGGTAGTAAATAGTCGTTGAGTATAGGAAAAAGGAAACTATTAGCATTGTTTTCTTTTAAAGATAAAAAGAGAGTCCCAAGGAAAAGCTTTATAATCTTTGAAATATTTATATGTTGTTTAATCAGCTTAAACAAATGACAACTTAAAATTTATGCTTTTGTATAGCTAGACAAAATAGCTCATTACCTGCTAATTTTAAAAAAAAGGGTAACTGACTGTTTTACTGGGGGCATATTTCAGGACAACCATTTCTAATTTACGTCATTTGGCAAATTGCAGGCAGAGTGGGATAGACATTAGTTTTGAATTTTCAAAGCTAAGAAAGAATATATATATATGTCATATATAGTCTAAATACATCTGTGTTTGTTTTTCAAAATACAGTACCCAGTCTTCAAGCTTTTCCTTCTTAGCTCCTTATTTTTGTCTCATAGAAACTGGCCTGTTAAGTATTAACATATTAAAATGTTATCATCTTATTTCCAGACAGACATCACTGCTGCACATTTTTGACCAGCATAATATAAAAATATTTGTAAAATTCTCTGTGATACAATAATAGCAGTCAATATGCTGAATTTCTAAAACCCAACGGGGGTTGCTGATACATAGGCTTTCTCTATGTAACGAGAATGAACTTAAAAAAAATTATTTTTATTTTAAATTCTGCAGAACATGTGCAGAATGTGCAGATTTGTTACATAG
Organism: Cebus imitator; assembly: GCF_001604975.1. Classification (NCBI taxonomy): domain Eukaryota; kingdom Metazoa; phylum Chordata; class Mammalia; order Primates; family Cebidae; genus Cebus; species Cebus imitator. Next base: position 10,610,591 of record NW_016107342.1, on the reverse strand, counting down.
GTAAACGTGTAGCGTGGTGGTTTGCTGCACCTATTAACCCATCACCTAGGTGTTAAGCCTAGTAGGCATTAGCTACTAGGCATTAGCTACTCCCCCCCGACCACACTCTCTGACAGACCCCAGTGTGTATTGTTCCCCTTCTTGTGTCCATGTGTTCTCATTGTTCAGCTCCCACTTAAAAGTGATAATATGCAATGTTTGGTTCCTGTGTTAGTTTGCTGAGGATAATGGTTTCCAGGCCTATCCATGTCTCTACAAAGGACATAATATCATTCCCTTTTATGGATGCATAGTATTCCATGGTATATATGTACCACATTTTCTTTGTCCAGTCTATCAGTGATGGGCATTTAGGTTGATTCCATGGCTTTGCTATTTTGAATAGTGCTGCAAATAATTCTTCATTCTTTACTGAGGACTTTGATGTGTATTATCTCATTGGAGTTTAACAAAAGCCTGTACAGCAGATGTTGTTATTCCCTTTTTACAGATGAGTAAAGGAAATAAAGAAATTAAAGGATTAAGTGGAGATTAATTTCCTCTCTCTTTCCAAGTTTCTGCTGCCTTTAACAAGCAAAACCAAAACAAACAAACAAAAAACAAGCAAAAAACTGTATTTTTATTATTTATTTATTTTAATAGCTTTTAGGAGTCCACATGGTTTCTGGTTACATTGATAAATTATTTAGTGGTGAATTCTGAGATTTTAGTGCACCCATCACCCAAGCAGTGTACACTGTACTTAATATGTAGTCTTTTATCCATCAACCCCTCCCACCTATCCCCCATGAGTCCCTGAAGTCTATTGTATCATTCTTATGCCCGTATGTCCTCCTAGCTTAGCTCCCACTTATAAGTGAGAATATATAATATTTTGTTTTCCATTCCTGAGTTACTTCACTTAGAATAATGGCCTCCAGCTCCATCCAATTTGCTGCAAAAGATATTATTTCATTCCTTCTATGGCTGAGTAGCATTCCATGGTGTGTATATACCATTTTCTTTATCCACTCATTGGTTGATGGGTAATTAGATTGGTTCGATATCTTTGCAATTGCTAATTGTGCTGCCATAAACATGCATGTTCACGTGTCTTTTTCATATAATGACTTCTTTTCCTTTGGATAGATACCTAATACTGGCGTTGCTGGATCGAATGGTAGTTCTACTTTTAGTTCTTTCAGGAATCTCCATATGGCACACTCATATTTTTAATCATTTCTTCTGTTTTTTCTTGGGAGAATTCAGAATGAGGAGGCTGACCTGTCTCTTCATATTACTGGTGCCTAAAAATGATTTGTCTGACTACTAATATGGAAACTCTGATACCCATTGGTCCACATATCTGTGGTAGGGTTGATGTGTTTAAGTTTATTTGACATGTGTTCTTGAAACTGTAAAACACATATGGATCACCTAGGAATCTTATGAAAATGCAGATTGTGATTCAGTAGGCTTGGAATGGGGCCTGAGTTTGCAATTGTAAGGATCTCCCAGGGGCTGATGATCTCGGTCCAAGGATGACACTTTGAGTAATGAAGTCCTAGTGTGTCTTACCACCTTTTCCTAGGGCTGCCCTCTTCATGCAATGTTCTACCCATTTTCTCCCTGTAAAAAAGGACTGTGATTTTCTAGGTCTTCTCCCTGTGATGCATTCAAGAGTTGGTTTCAGGGGTGGGTAGTAGGAAAGAGGCAGGGTTCCCACTTTGCCTGGGATGGAAGCAGCATTCTCCAAGCAGTTTGCCAGAGAGAAAGCAAACAAACGTATTAGTGCTTCTTTTGACGTCTAATCCCATTTCTCAGTTGGTTCAGAACTGGGAGGGAAGAGGATTGGGTTATGGTCAGACCAGCAACATTATTTCTCAAGAATCTGATTTTCTGTTCTTTTGGAGTTTACTTTCTGAAAGAGAGAGATAAATAGTAAACAAATGAATAAACTATATGGTACATTAGATGGGGGTTTTGATTTTTGCTAGGGTTCATAAGGAAAATCTCATTGAGCAAGGGATAGCTGAAGAATATGTAACGTAATATGATCAAAAGAGGCTAGTTCCTGAAGGGCAGGCGCTGAAAAGAGTAGTTTTCCTTTCCTCTGCACACCTGAAAGTGTGGCCTATTTTTTTTTTTTTAATGTTCAGGGCAGGAAAGAGACTTTCCTTATTTGTGGAAGCTTTTGTGTGTTGTGTCTTCTAGGTTATATCTTGGGACTTCAATGGCAGTTGGGAAATCCTGCGCTAAGACCTAACCAGATCCCCTGGCCTTTTAGTTCCCATATGAGTCTGTCATCAGTGTCATCCAGAAGGAAATTCACCTGTTCTGCCCAATAATGAAAAGGAAAATTCATGAGGGTACACTGTTAAGTCAGGAAAAAGGCTTCCAGCTCCTTCATTGATAGACATTCTCCTGGACTCCTCAGGTTCTCCAAGTTGAGAGGATGAGTTCTAGAGATTCATGGATGAGTAATTTGATGAAGTGCATAGCATAGTACCTGGTACATGAAAAGTTCTCAGTAATTATTTTTTGAAGAAATAGAAGGTTGGATAATTGAATACCAAATAGGCATTCTCTAATGAGCTAGGCACTTAAACTTCCTCTCTCATCCTGGGCCAATCTGGCTAAAGATGTTGTTTGGGAAAATACAGTGCTCATGCTGCAGGGATATAGGTTTCTGATTTAAATAAGTGACGTGCAGTTGTTACGGTCATCACTATCAGTATCAGTTTATTAGTATGTATACCTTAGTCTTAAGTGCAGAGCCTCTTCCCATTTTCTGTAATTGTACAATAAATTAGGCTTATCACACTTACATGGGAGTTTCACAGAGTCATCAACTAGTTACCAAAGAACTAATTCTGAAAACCGCTGTAACAGCTATTTGTTTTAGGATTGACTCTGCTATTTGAATATACCTTTCACTTTGCTTTCATTATAAATGTATTACACATATTTCTAGGTCAACATTAAAATAATGTACAACTAACTGAGCTAATTTGGCACCCTGACATATAATGTTCGAAAATGGATGCATTCTGAATTTCTTCTTCCCAGATTTGAAATAATCAACTGAAATTCTATTGACTTTTGCTTTGATTTCTTCATCTGTAAACTGGGTATAGTGTTTTATTCTTACAGAGGAGCCTGCAACCATCAATTAGGTATTTGTTGTAAGGGGCTTTGATTGCTTGAAACAATGACCTTTTATAAAAACAGGATACGTTGTGTTTATCCTTACAGTATTTTCTTGATTCCAATTATAACTCTTTTTTTCTAACCATAGAAAGAGAATGGAAAAGGGAAAATGTGAGTACAGAAAGTGACACTGATTTCCATGACAAAAGAGATTCTACAAAGCTATGGAGGGCAGTCACAACACAGCATAGGATAATAGTGGGTGGAGCTTGTATTTAAATACTGCCTTGAAGTGATACAGCAGAGACTCCTTCAGAGTCTTTCTAAAACTAGGGGAAAAAAATCAACAGTTGATGTATGATTTTATATTTGTAAACAAAAATCCACAAGTTATCATAATTAGAAGAGGCTTCATAAATCCTTTACTTTTACCTCATCCTTTCACAGATCAGAAAATGGAGTTTTAAAAGTTTATGTAACTTGCTCCAAACTATTATTCTCCTGATCTCAGTCTAGTGATCTTCACACTGTGCGTGACAGAGTTGATAAACGTCATATTCGAAAGGCCTAATAATATTAAGATAAATTCTTGTAAGCCAACTTGAGACTTTGAGATCTATTTTACTATGGCATGTGACTATGAGTTGTTTGGTCTCAGATTCTTTCACTGAATTTACATCTGTTTTATCGGTGCTTGTGATCCCCATATTTCTCTGTGTTCTTGGGTTTCAGAAATGGACTCTGGCTCATCTAAATACAAATAAACAAAAATAAATACATACATAAACAAAGCAAACATGTTATTGGAAAGATGTAATATGGCCCAAAGAAGAAAAAAGGAACCCAAACAACCAGGGCTCAGAAAGCTCCAGACCAGCATAGCTTCAGGAATTCATGTAGCACAACCTAGGAAAGAGCCTGCTTATGGTCCCAGGGGGCGAATGAAATAGTTCAAGCCACTTACTTTTCGTGCATCTTGTCATCCCAGATAAGCTTCACATTTCAGGGCCAGAACTTCTAACTAGTCTAGCTAGGGTAATGCACCTACACACTGGCCAGACATAAAGGTGGGTGGATAGGGAGCAAATGGAACATTTTGATGGACAGATTACCAAGACTAGATGCATAGAGAAGCGGTTATTCCCAAAAGGGAGGAAACTGAGTCACAGTTACCAAAAAAAATTTAGGGCAGAAACAATTGTATGTCCTGAAACCTTTGCATTACCATGGATATGAAAGAGTTCTATGTGTACGTATTTTACTTTGCAAAATAACTTAAAAAATTCAGATGTGGGCATTCAGTCTTAGATGATACTTTTTATCTTTTCATTTCTCTAAGTCCAATTATATTTAGATTTTCATATCCCATTCAGTTCAATTAGAACAAATACCACAAATATAATAAAGATTTTGTTCAGTTTGATTACAAGTATTCATTCATTCATTCACTTGAAGAATTATTTTATTCAACACTCTTTTTTAAAATTTAACTTTTATTTTAAGTTCAGGGGTACAGGTGCAGGTTTGCTATATAGGTAAACTTGTGTTATGGGGGTCTGTTGTACAGATTATTTCATCACCCAGATCATAACCCTATTACCTATTAGTTACTTTTCCTGATCCTCTCCCTCCTCCTAGCTTCCACTCTCTGGTATCCCCCAGTGTGTGTTGTTTTCCTCTATGTGTCCATGTGTTCTCATCATTTAGCTCCTACTTATAAGTGAGAATAGGTGGTATTTGGTTTTCTGTTCCCGCATTAGTTTGCTGAGGATAATTACCTCTAGCTCTATCCATGTTCCTGCAAAGGACATGATCTCATTTTTTTTTATGGCTGCATATTATTCCATAGTGTATATGTACCACAATTACTTTAGCCAGTCTATCACTGATGGACATTTAGGTTGATTGAATTTCTTTGCTGTTGCAAATAGTGCTGCAATGAACATACAAATGCTGTGTCTTTATGATAGAATAATTTATATTCCTTTGGGTATATACCCAGTAATGGGATTGCTGGTTCAAATGATATTTCTGCCTCTACATCGTTGAGGAATTGCCATACTGTCTTCCACAATGGTCAGACTAATTTACACTCCCACCAAGTGTTTAAGTGTTCCTTTTTCTTTGAAACTCTGCCACCGTCTCTCTCTTTTTTCCTTTTAATAGCCATTCTGACTGGTGTGAGATGGTATCTCATTGTGATTTTGATTTGTGTTTCTCTAATGGTCAGTGATGTTGAACTTTTTTTCATATGCATGTTGGACATGTGTAGGTCTTCTTTGGAAAAGTGTCTGTTCATGCCCTTTGCCCACTTTTTTATGGGTTTTTTTTTTTTCATAAATTTCTCTTAAGTTTTTCATAGATGCTGGATCTTAGTCCTTTGTCAGATGCATAGTTTGCAAAAATTTTCTCCTACTCTGTAGGCTGTTTACTCTGTTGATAGTTTCTTTTACTGTGCAGAAGCTCTTTAATTAGATCCCATTTGTCAATTTTTGCTTTTGTTGTAATTGCTTTTTGTATCTTCATCATGAAATCTTTGCCCATTCCTATTTCCAGAAGGGTATTGCCTAGGTTTCTTCCAGGGTTTTTACAGTTTTGGATTTTACATTTAAGTCTTTAATCTATCTCAAGTTAATTTTTGTATATGGTATAAGGAAAGGTCCCAGTTTCAATCTTCTGCATATGTCTAGCCACTTATCCCAGCACCATTTGTTGAATAGGGAGTGCTTTTCCCATTGCTTGCTTTTGACAGGTTTGTGGAAGACCAGGTAGTTCTAGGTGTGTGGCAGCATTTCTGGGTTCTCTGTTCTGTTTTATTGGTTTATGTGTCTGTTCTTGTACCAGAACCATGCTGTTTTGGTTACTGTAGTCCTGTATATAGTTTGAAGCCAAGTAGTGTGATGCCTTCAGCTTTGTTCTTTTACTTAGAATTGCCTTGGCTATTCAAGCTCTTTTAGGTTCCATATGAATTTTAAAATAGTTTTTTCTAGTTCTGTCAACACATGTTTAAAATTGACTTTCTCACAGTATAGAGCTCAATTTATGACACTGAGTTGGCAGAAGGGAGAAGTAGAGATTTTCTTTTTATTAAAATACATATTTACATGACAGAATAAACCATTAGTTTTTTAACAGTGCTCTAGAATGGCTGAGAGTTTCCAGTGGTCTTTGTCAGAGAGTGGGTAGGGACCTAGTGGCTGAACTTCAGTTCCTCTGTGCTTCTGTCTCTTCTCACCTGCTTTTCCCTATCTCTCACCTTACCTTTTCTAGGCGCTTCAATTATAAGAACTTCAATTTTATTTCTGGGGTTTTTCAGAAAGATTCCCTTTCATGAAAAAAATTTCGAAAATTACTGGACTCAACAACATGTAAATGTTATATTAACTGTTAGTGTACCTGTTTGATTTATTACACCAGTATCTTCTTAGTCCTAACCCCAAATAATGGAACATGTTTGTCTAGGCAATCTCATCTTCTTGATTAAAAAAAAAAAAAAAAGAAAAAACACCACCACGAGCTTGGACCAATCTGGAATAAACAAATAGAGCATGCTCACTGTGCAAATATTACATTGTATCAGGGAATAACAAAACAGATAAACTACAGCTCCTTAGCTTCACTTAGTTGGAAAGATAAAACAAACATATACAATAATGAAAAGTCAACAGAAGAACGGTTTCAGTAGGCAGTATCCAACAGTTGTGAACTAGATCACTGCGTGCCAGTCTAGAGGGAGTTAGAAGAGAGAAAGTTCATGTCTGATCCACCCTCTAGAAGGCAGAGAGAGCCTTCTAGCTGATGGCACATTGTGTTTGGGTTTAAAGTTCTATGAGTCTAAGGGTTAAAAAAAAGCCAGAAAGCCCTTTTATGTTATGAATTATTTCTGCATCTTTGAATTATCCAAATTTTGAAGTGCCTTTTGGAGAACTTTTGGGAAAATACAAAAGAGTTTTAAAAATAATCTCATATTCTCTTTCCTCCTTTAATCTGATGTCATCAGGTCTGAAACAAAAAGCAAAGTCACAGAATGGTACTTTTGTATATGGAAGGTAAAATGTTTTTGTTTGGACTGTTGCATTAAGAAACACTGTTAAATTAATACATATCAAATTGCACAGAAAACTGGAGTTTTTGTGTTTACGTATTTTACGTTTATTTTGGACTCTGTCATTGCCTGCTAGGTGAAATTTGATTCTATGTTTTTTCATTATGTCTGCATTTGAAGGCCTTAGTTCTGTTCTTTCTTCATTTAAAACATTCTTAAAGCCATTTTCCAGTGAATTGACTCACATCAAAAGGAATTCCAGAAATAAGAATAGTCATGCCCTTTCTGTCATTGATGTAATGGTGTTTTTCAGCATACATTAATAGTCATGAGTGGTATTTTGGAAATCCTAGATATCTGACTGCATTACTGACTGCTACCTTCCAAGGGGGACTCAGGGAAAGAACATTGTTTTAGGAATATTATTTAATTTTTAACTTGAGAATGTTATTTGTTACCACAATGGTAGTTTATGAAGTATAAGATTTTTTAAAAAGGGTTTCTGAGGAATATAACAAAATATATTCAACACACTTAGTCTAAAACATACAGATTCTTTAAAGTATACTGGTATAATCATTTTGATAACTCCTCAGATTGTCTTTTTTACAGTGGCTTAAAATTATGGGATTATTAAAATACTTACCATCTAAAGTGGCAGTGTTAACTTTAAGATTTAAGTTTACAAATTCACCTTGCTTTTATGTAATTTTTTTCTAGAAATTATTTCTTCCTGCGAATTGAGCTAAAACTCTAATTGTGTTTTGTTTCACATTATGGGTGATTTATATAGCGCTCCCTCTCTTCATTTTGCATATTTTGGAATTCTTCCTAGGAAATCTTTTGATCTAGATAACATGAAACTTCTAGGTAACATGAAACTAAATATCTTAGGTTATAAACTTACCTATGTTCAGCTCAATTAATTAGCTTCTTCCTTAGGCAAAAACTGTCTCTTGGCCTGGAAGTTCAATAAGTTTCACACTTGGTTGCACGTGAATTGGGTTTGTGTAAAACCAGATTGTTTTAGTTAAGGTAATCAGTGTACTCAGTGTTCTACCTGGATGTTTGGCAGAATTGACAAGACATTCCCCAATATTCCATTCAGAGGCAGAGTCTAGGAGGCTGTCAGCTTTTCTTGTTTTGTTTTGTTTTGCCTACTTGTTTTTGCCACAGTTCTAAATTTCTCTTCATTTGTTAGGAAATCAACTCTAGCCTTCTAGTTTCAGATTTTATGCTAGTTTTAGTTTTAAAATGACTCTTTTTTGGAAAGTTTTTTTTTTTTTTTTTTTTTTTTTTTTTTAAAAAAAATTTTTTTTTTTTTTTTTTTTTTTTTTTTAAGAGAAACAAGCATAAATTATAACTATGGTTTAATTACAATTGATTAAAATGTGAATAATCCCATTTTTGGTCAGTGTCTAAGCCAAAGTGCTCTACATATTTTATCAGCTATAAAAACTGAAATACTCACCCTAGACACAGGCAGCAAGTATCTGACCAACAGTTAAAAGCTAGTAATCATCTGAACAGTAATTACCATAAGGAATGTTAAACTACCTGAAAATAGTCCATTGTCTTGATCAAAAACAAATTACAAGCTCGTTCATAATAGGTCATTGTCAACTGTTTTTAATGGAGCTTAGTGTTTAAAAGCAGAAACTCTGGAGGCAAAAAATTCTGGATCAAATCTCATACTGCCCCTGACTGGCCATGTGATACTGAAATAGTTACTTCAGCTCTTAAAAACCCCAGCTTCCTCATCTAAAATATAATGATACCTACATCATAGATGGATTAAAGTATTTATTATAATACCTGATTCAAATCAGCGTTCATTAAATGCCAGCTCTTATTATGACTACATTCAGCTTATTTTGCATTATTACATAAATGTATTTAAAAATGTTTTGTTGCAAAAATGATTTGTCTAATGATCAACATCAGTTAAGAACATGGTGGCCACTGCCAACAGAATATTTTGATATGCTAGGAGTTACCCGTAAAATGACTTCTAATTCTATATTCAGAAGTAATTATCATTAATGTATTTGTAAATTTCATTTAATTTTTTTCTATGAATATATTATGGATTTATTGTTTGAAGAGGGTGGCTTATATTGTGTATCTTCCTTTTAGTTTTCAGTGTTATGTTGCAAAAATGATTTCTTTAAATGGTCTTCAAAAACACAATTTTAAGTGACTAAATAATGTTCTATTATATAGAATAATAAGAATGTAACTGATTTAAATATTCTCCTATTGTTGGATATTTAAATTGCTTGCAATTTTATTCATTATGAATAACATAGCCATGAACATCCTTCTACATATGTATTTAAAAGTACAATAAATACATTCTAATATATGAATATTTTAAAGGAATTTGACATATCCTAAGTGCTTTGCTGGAAATGTGTAGCAATTTACCTGCCCTTTAGTATTGCCTCATAGATTTGTGAACCCCAAATGAAGACTTTTTTCTTCTTTTTCATTTTGATCTGTTACCCCTACATAATAAACGGGTAAATTTTTGCTTATTTCCCCCAGAGTTAATGCACACACAAAATCTACCCTATATTTTGCTGTATATCTTGCATCACTTGGAAGTTTCAATAGTTATAATTCATTTCTGAAGGAACTTTAAGTGCAACAGAAAAAGGTATTGAGAAGAGAATTGTATTACTGAATCTAAGAGCTATAGGGATTTAAAAATGGCTAATAGTTACAAAGAACAGAAAGGCTGGGCTAAAGTTATTTTGTATTTTCTGTCCCAGTTTCAGAGGTGAAAGGCAACTGGAACAAGAAAATGGACCATCATTATTGGCCCAACTGCTTTGTCCTTTGTGTGAGCTATATTTTCTTTGTATCATAATTCAAAATGATCTTTTCAGTCCAAGTGTGTTTACTGGATGTCAGATTTAATGGGCATGTGGCAAGTGGAGTTTATATGAGAGTGAACATCATGCATATAGCCTGAGTGTGGGATTCAGTCATTCATTCTTTCATTCTTCAAATATTCACTGAACACCAACTGAGTACTGGGCCCCATGGTGAGCATGTCTGTGAGATAAAAAAACAAAATTTCCCCCCTGGAATTTATAAAACACAAAATAAATACATTTTATAATACATTTGGAGGTAATAAGTGCTACAGAGTGAACTAAGACAGAGAAGAGCAATAAGAATCATGAGGTAGGAGTGGGGGTTAACACTCTTGAGTGAGTGGTCAGGCAAGGCTTCCCTGACAAAGTGATTTTTTGAGCCATTCTTGAAGGAGGTGAGGAAATAAGCTATGCAGATGATTGGGGCAAGTGTTTCCAGTGTGTTCACTGCTGGGCGTCCAGGCATGTTTGGTTGGCTGGGGTATTGGCCTCACAAAAGTCTTTCTGAAGCAGGTCCAAGAAATCTGAAAGAAAATGGATGTTAAGGAAGAAATCTTTACATACAATGTGCTTGACCCATGTGCCATTGAAGAGAGGGATGAGAAATCCTGTATGGTGGCTCTTATTTAAATCTGGTTCTGGATATGTCTAGAAATAACTTTGCTGCCCAGGCACCATTAGTGCAGAGTGTATCGCAATAGAAGAAAACCCATGTGGTAATTGAACTGTGGATACTGGTGGGGCTTGATGGGTCTTGGGGGATAAGGACCACCACCAGTGAAGAACTACTTCTCTGCATGAAGAGAGATGGAGGAGCCAAGTAGTTATGGTGGCAGGAATCTTGAGCGAAAGATAGTGCATGGCAGAGCACAGTAAGCTCCAAAGGAAGGGAGGACATAGGAAATGCCTTTTGGGAACTCTCAGAGATACATAGGTGTGGGGGCTTTATAGCCACAGAGGTTCTGTCAGAGTAATTTACATATGAAATATACTTACACCTCATATGCCTGTAAAGGCAATTATATAGATTATTTGATCATTTCTTAGCCTTTAGAAGCATGTGGGCCCATTGCTTGAGAGAGAGACTCTGTCTTCCATGGCTGTTCACTACACAAACATCCTCCACGACTGTTAACTACGCAAACATCCCTGCAAACGTAGCTTGGAACAAAATCAGTTGGTGAGTCTCCTTGCAAGATATGCAAAAAAGTGAGAGACAACAATATACACCACTGATTTTAAGAAAATAAGTCAATTGTGCACAACAAACTAAAATTTTCTTCTTTTCGAGATTACATCTTACCTGGAAGAAGCTCTGCCCCAGCTCACAAATTCTCCATTTGCCATGCCCCTGGGACTGTTAGCCACATCTTTCAGGGCACTGTGTCTTTTCCTGCTGTGGTACTGAGGAACAGCTCCTGTGTGCAAGTATTGCCAATGTTCTTCAGCTGCAGTCATTATAGCTGAACAACTTGTAAAAAGTGGTTCCTCGCTCATAATTTTCTTTCATATAGTCTGTCCCATATTCTATAGGACTGAAGGCATTTGGTGCTAAATGAGTAGATCTAGCTATCTGGTTACTCAGTGTTCTGCGGTGGAGCCTGAGATGAGGAAGAAGACATTGCTGGAAAGGACGTCTGACACAATGGCCAAATCATAAACCATAACTCCATTATGTCCTATTTTCATATTGAATAGACAATGAAATTGTATTACCTGTCTCTACAATGGAAAGAAAAATCAATATATGCTGTTTTTTCATCTAATGAATGTCCTTCTTGATCCTCCCTGCTGTTGCTACCCCCAACACTTTATGTTAGCCTGATAGGAAACAGTGGAAATTGTGGGATGGGCCTGGGTCTTTAGAAAGTGATTTCTCATATCAGTCAGTGAATATAGTTTTTAATCCAGTCATTTGTCATTATGGCTAGAAAAAAAAGTGCATCATCAGGATAAAGCAACATTATGTTATTAAACAAAGACTTCTACCACCTCCTAGATTTCTGGGAATTGTAGTTAAGCATGTATTGTGTAATGGAAAAAGTGCTAGATCTGGAATTCACTTCAGGTCCAGCGAATTACTTATGTGGTCTTGATTAAGCTAGTTAATGTCTCTGACTAGCAAATGTTGATATTTTAAATAAAGAGAATAATATTTATTCTCTTCACCTCACAAATTCATGATTGTTAAAATGAGCAATGTACTATACATATAAGAAGGTGCTTTGGTAATCAAGTCTGATATAATTGCAAAATGGTATTACAATTATGGTTATATTTAAACAAAGTATGGCCTTTTCTTAATATTGATATTGAGGAACAGGTTTAATATGTCCTCAAATTTTAGTTTTTCTTGCAACATAGGAAGCATAATCTGATCCATAAAAGAAAAAATCCATGTAAGAATGAATAGCATTCTAGAGTTTGTTAGGAGAATCTAAGTAACAACTGGACAACATTGCTCTCACTTTTCAATAACATGTTTTTCTTAGTTGCACAATCCCCGAATGTAACCAAGAGTGGTGACTGATTAGTCTATCCAAATTTCCTGGCATGTCCTCTGCACTCTCTTCATCTGAACCTTCTGAGATAATATCACCCCCTTAGTTTATGACTCCAATCACAATACTAATGTTTTTTCTTTTTAACAATTGGAAAACCTTAATAGGAATCAACAAATATACTTGGGGTGGGTTGAAGTAAAAAGGGCTTTGTCTCTCTACATGCAACTAGAACAATTCATGGAAACCATGACCTACAAAGCAACCTACAATATCTGCTTTTGTTTTAAACTTAAAGATAAAACATACATCCACAGTTGATTCCTTGGATTCTAGTAACTAACACTGAGAGTTTGTACTATATACACAAGTACTGATTTTTTAGAAGTAATTCATTCACTACTCACTTATGTAAGTTCTCATCTTGAAACTAGTGATGGCTGACACAGAAATATTTTTAGGATCAAAACTGAAAGCAGGTAGATGCCGTGGTTGTGTAACTAAGAATATCAAATCTGCTTGAGTTGAAGATGTGTTGAGATTGCTGAGATTAGGTTCATTGAACAACTGGGTGAAGTAAATATCAGAGTTTAGATATGACTGCACACTTGGAATTTCTTTTAGCAGCTCAATGTGTGTGTGTGTGTGGGTGTGTATGCATGTGCACACACACCTGCATGCATGTATAGGTGCTACATGCCTAGTTTATAACTCAGGTGTTAGTTCTTTTCTTGAACACCAGGAACCAGTGGTCTCACTAGAGTGGTATTAACTAAATTTGAGGGAACAAATGAGAATGATACAGAAGGTAAAAGGAAGCTCAGTGAAGAAATACATTGAGTCCTGTTTCCTGAATAAACTTAGATCAGTTAAAGCATCTCAGCATATCTGGAATGCTGGCTAATAACCAACTTGGGCAGGTCAGAGTCACCTTTTGGGTATTATTCAATGCCTAGACTAAGTATTCCCAAGGTCACTAGTGTTCCTGAGTGATGCAAACTCTTAATGAGACAGGCATAATTCATTTTATCATACTCTGATTTATTGTGCCTTACAGATAGTGCTTTTTTTTTTTTTTTTCACAAATTGAAGGTTTGTGGCAACTCTGTGTCACAGAAGTTTATTGGTGTCATTTTCCCAATAGCACATGCTCAGTTTGTGTCTCTACCACATTTTGGTAATTCTCACACCATGTCAAACTTTTCTATTATTATCGTATCTGTTACAGTGATCTGTAATCAGTGATTTTTGATGTTATTATTTTCATCGTTTTGGGGTGCCAAAAATAGAAAAGTGAATTGATAAATTCAGACAGCAAATTGAATTGATAAGTTTTGTGTGTTCTGATTGCCCCCATCTTACTTCCTCCCTTTGGGCCTCCCTTTTCCCTGAGATACAACAATATTGAGATTAGGCCAATTAATAACTCTACAGTGTCCTCCAGGTGTTCAAGTAGAAGCAAGAGTTGTAAGTTTCTCACTTTAAATCAAAAGCTAAAATTGATTAAGTTCAATGAAGAAGGCATGTCAAAAGCCAAGATAGGCCAAAAGCTAGACCTCTAGCAGCAAACAGACAAGCTGTAAATGTAAAGGAAAAGTTATTTAAGGATATTAAAAGTCCTACTCAAGTGAACACGCAAATGATAAAGTGAAACAGTTTTCTTGCTGATATGGAGAAAGTTTGAGTGGTCTGGATAGAAGATCAAACCAGCCATAACATTCACTTAAGCCAAAGCCTAATCCAGAGCAAAGTCCTAATGCTCTTCAATTCTGTGAAGACAGAGAGAAAAGGAAGCTTCAGAAGAAAAGTTGGAACTAGCAGAAGTTGGTTCATAAGGTTTAAGAAATGAAGCCTTTTCCTTAACATAAAAGTATAAGGTCAAGCAGCAAGTGCTAATGCAGAGGCTTCAGAAAATTTTTCAGAAGATTTAGCTAAGATAATTGATGAAGGTAGCTACACTAAACAATAAATTTTCAATGTAGGCAAAACAGCCTTTTGTTGGAAGAAGAGGCCTTTTAGGACTTCTGCAGCTAGAGATGAGAGGTCAATGTCTGGCTTTAAAGCTTCAAAGGACAGGCTGATTCTTTCATTAGGGACTAATACAGCTGAAGCCAGTGTTCATTTACCATTTCAAAAATCTTAGGGCCTTTAAGAATTATGCTAAATCTGCTGTGCCTGTACTGTATGAATGGAGCAACAAGGCCTGGATGGCAGCACATCTGTTCACCGTATGGTTTATTGAATATTTTAAGCCTATTATTGAGATCTACCATTCAGAGAAAAAGACTCCTTTGAAAATATTACTGCTCATTGACAATGTTCCTAGTCGCCCAAGAGCTCTGATGAAGATATACAAGAGATTAAAGTTCTTTTTTTTTAATGCCTAACACCATTGATTTTGCAGCACATGAATCAAAGATGAATTTTAATTCCAAGTTTTATTATTTAAGAAATATTAATACATTTCATAAGGCTATACCTGCCATTGATGTTTATTCTTCTCATGGATCTGGGCAGAGTAAATTGGAAACCTTCTGGAAAAAATTCACCATTCTAGTTGCTGTTAAGAATATTTATGATTTATGAGATGAAGTCAAAATATCAACACTAATGAGAGTTTTTGGAAGAAGTTAATTCCAATCCTCATGCATGACTTTTAGGAATTCAAACTCCATTGGAGGAAGTAATTGAAAATGTGGTGGGGAAAGCAAGAAAACTAGAATTAGAGGTGGAGCTTAGGCTGGACACAATGGCTCATGCCTGTAATTCCAGCACTTTGGGAGGCTGAGGCAGGTGGATCACCTGAGGTCAGGAGTTTGAGATCAGCCTGGCCAACATGGTGAAACCCCATCTAAAAATACAAAGATCAGCTGGAGGTGGTGGTGGTCGCCTGTAATCCCAGCTACTTGGGAAGCTGAGGCAGGAGAATTGCTTGAACCCAGAAGGTGGAGGTCGCAGTGAGCCAACATCATGCCACTAAGTGAAACTTCATCTCAAAAAAAAAAAAAAAAAAAAGTGGAGCCTAAAATTGTGACCAAATTGTTGCAATATCATAAAACTTGAAAAGATGAGGAGTTGCTTCTTAGGGATGAGAAAATAAAGTGGTTTCTTGAGGTGGAAACTACTTCTAGTGATGATATCATGAACATTGTTGAAGTGACAAGAAAGGATTTGAAAGATTGTATAAATTAGTTGTTAAAGTAGTAGCAGGGTTTGGGAGGACTGACTCTTATTTTGAAAGAAGTTCTACTGTAGGTAAAATGCTATCAAACAGTGTCATGTGCTACAGAGAAATCTTATATAAAAGGAAGAGTCAATCAATGTGGCAAACTTCATTGTTGTCTTATTTTAAGAAATTGCCACAGCCACTCAAACATCAGCAAGCATCACCCTGCCCAACAATCATAAGCATATAAGGAAGATCTTCCACTAATAAGCTAATGATTTGCTAATAGCATTTTTTAAATCAACAAAGCATTATTATTATTTTTTAAATTATACTTTAAGTTCTGGGATATATGTGCAGAACATGCAGGTTTGTTACATAGGTATACACATGCCATGTGGTTTGCTGCACCCATCAACCTGTATTCTACATTAGGTATTTTTCCTAATGCTATCCCTCCTCTACCCACTATCCCCCAATAGGCCCCACTGTGTGATGTTTGCTTCCCTGTTTTCACATGTTCTCATTGTTCAACTCCCACATATAAGTGAGAACATACACTGTTTGGTTTTCTGTTCCTGTACTAGTTGGCTGAGAATGATGGTTTCTAGCTTCATCCATGTCTCTGCAAAGGACATTAACTCATCCTTTTTATGGCTGCATAGTATTCCATGGAGTATATGTGCCACATTTTCTTTGTTCAGTCTATCACTGATGGGCATTTGTGTTGGTTCCAAGTATTTGCTATTGTGAACAGTGCTGCAGTAAACATACATGTGCATGTGTCTTTATAATAGAACAATTTGTAATCCTTTGGGTATATGTATACTCAGCAATGGGGTTGTTGGGCCAAATAGTATTTCTAGTTCTAGATCCTTGAGGAATTGTCACACTTTCTTCCACAATGGTTGAACTAATTTACACTCCCACCAACTGTGTAAAAGCATTCCTATTTTTCCACATCCTCTCCAGCATTTGCTGTTTCCTGACTTTTAAAGATTGCCATTCTAACTGGTGTAAGATGGTATATCATCGTAGTTTTGATATGCATTTCTGTAATGACCAGTGATGATCTTTTTTTTTTCATATGTTTGTTGGCCGCATAAATGTCGTTTTTTGGGAAGCGTCTGTTCATATCCTTTGCCCACTTTTCGATGCATTTGTTTGTTTTTTTCTTGTAAATTTGTTTAAGTTCCTTGTAGATTCTGGATATTAGCCCTTTGTAAGATGGTTAGATGGCAAAAATTTTCTCCCATTCTGTAGGTTGCCTGTTCACTCTAATGATAGTTTCTTTTGCTGTGCAGAATCTCTTTAGTTTAATTAGATCCCATTTGTTAGTTTTGGCTTTTGTTGCCATAACTTTTGGTGTTTTAGTCATGAAGTCTTTGCCCATGCCTATGTCCTGAATGGTATTGCCTAGGTTTTCTTCTAGGGTTTTTGGTTTTACATTTAACTACTTAATCCATCTTGAGTTAATTTTTGTATAAGGTGTAAGGAAGGGGTCCATTATTAGTTTTCTGAATATGGCTAGCCAGTTTTCCCAAACACTATTTATAAATTAGGGAATCCTTTCCCCATTGCTTGTTTTTGTTAGGTTTGTCAAAGATCAGGGAGTTGAAGATGTGTGGCGTTATTTCTTAGGCCTCTGTTCTGTTTCATTGGTGTGTGTGTGTGTGTGTGTGTGTGTGTGTGTATATGTGTATATATACACACACACACACACACACACACACACACACATATATATCTGTTTTGGTACCAGTACCAATCTGTTTTGGTTACTGTAGCCTTGTAGTATAGTTTTGAAGTCAGGTAACATGATGCTCCCAACTTTGTTCTCTTTGCTTAGAATTTTCTTGGCTATATGGGATCTTTTTTGTTCCATATGCAATTTAAAGTAGTTTTTTTCTAATTCTGTGAAGAAGTCAATGGTAGCTTCATGGGGATAGCATTGAATCTATAAATTACCTTGGGCAGTATGGCCATTTTCACAATATTGATTCTTCCTGTTCATGAACATGGAATGTTTTTCCATTTCTTTGTGTCCTCTCTTATTTCCTTGAGTAGTGGTTTTTAGTTCTCCTTGTAGAGCTCCTTCACATCCCTTGGAAGTAGTATTTCTAGGTATTTTATTCCTTTTGCAATAGTTGTGAATGGGAGTTCACTCATGATTTGGCTCTCTGTTTGTCTATTATTGATGTATAGGAATGCTTGAGATTTTGCACATTGATTTTTGTATCCTGAGAGTTTGCTGAAGTTGCTTATCAGCTTCAGGAGATTTTGGGCTGAGATGATGGGGTTTTCTAAATATACAATTATGTCATCTGCAAACAGAGACAATTTGCCTTCCTCTCTTCTTATTTGAATACCCTTTGTTTCTTTCTCTTGCCTGATTGCCTTGGCCAGAACTTCCAATACTATGTTGAATAGGAGTGGTGAGAGAGGGCATTCTTGTCTTATGCTGGTTTTCAAAGGGAATGCTTCCAGCTTTTGTCCTTTAAGTATGATATTGGCTGTGGGCTTTTCATAAATAGCTCTTATTATTTTGAGATACATTCTATCAATACCTAGTTTATCTAGAATTTTAGCATGAAGAGGTGTTGAATTTTATCAAAGGCCTTTTCTGTATCTATTGAGCTAATCATGTGGTTTTTGTCATTGGTTCTGTTTATGTGATGGATTACATTTACAGATTTGCATATGTTAAACCAGCCTTGCATCCCAGGGATGAAGCAGACTTGATGGTGTTGGATAAGCTTTTTGATGTACTGGTGGATTTGGTTTGCTAGTGTTTTATTGAGGATTTTCGCATCGATGTTCATCAGGGATATTGGCCTGAAATTTTCTTTTTTTTGTTGTTTCTCTGCCAACTTTTGGTATCAGGATGATGCTGGACTCATAAAATGAATTAGAGAGGAAGAGGATTCTTCCTCTCAATTCTTTTTCTATTGTTTGGAATAGTTTCAGAAGGAATCGTACCAGCTCCTCTTTGTACCTTTGGAAGAATTCAGCTGTGAATCCATGTGGTCCTGGGCTTTTTTTGGTTGGTAGGCTATTATCTACTGCCTCAAATTCAGGATTTATTATTGATCTATTCAGGGATTCAACTTCTTCCTGGTTTAGTCTTGGGAGGGTGTATGTCTCCAGGAATTTATCCACTTCTTCTAGATTTTCTATTTATTTGTGTAGAGTTGTTTATAGTATTCTCTGGTGGTAGTTTGTATTTCTGTGGGATCAGTGGTGATATCCCCTTTATCATTTTTTATTGTGTTATTTGATTCTTCTTTATTAGTCTGGCTAGCAGCCTATTAATTTTGTCAATCTTTAAAAAAAAACAGCTCTGGGATTCATTGATTTTTTTGAAAGTTTTTCATTCTATTCTAATGTTAGTTATTTCTTGTCTCTGTTAGCTTTTGAATTTGTTTTCCCTTTCTTCTCTGGTCCTTTTCACTGTGATGTTAGGCTGTCAATTTTATATCTTTCCTGCTTTCTCCTATGGGCATTTAGTGTTATAAATTTCCCTCTAAACACTGCTTTAGCTGTGTCCCAGAGATTCTGGTATGTTGTGTCTTTGTTCTCATTGGTTTTAAATAACCTATTTATTTCTGCCTTCAAATTTGAATGTTGGCCTGTCTTGCTAGGTTCAGGAAGTTCTCTTGGATGATATCCTTAAGAATGTTTTCCACCTTGTTTCCATTCTCCTTGTCACTTTCAAGTACACCGATCAAAGGTTTGTTTGGTCGTTTCACATAGTCCCATATTTCTTGGAGGTTTTGCTTGTTCCTTTTCATTCTTTTTTCTCTAATCTTGTCTTCACACTTTATTTAATTAAGTTGACCTTCAATCTCTGATATCCTTTGATCGGTTCAGCTATTGATACTTGTGTATGCTTCATGAAATTCTCATTCTGTGTTTTTCAGCTCCATCAGGTCATTTATGTTCTTCTCTAAACTGGCTATTCTAGTTAGCAATTCCTCTAACCTTTTTTCAAGTTTCTTAGCTTCCTTGCATTGGGTTAGAACATGCTCCTTTAGCTTGGAGGAGTTATTACCCACCTTCTGAAACCTACTTCTGTCAATTCATCAAACTCATTCTCCATCCAGTTTTATTCCCTTGCTGGTGAGGAGTTGTGATCCTTTGGAGGAGAAGAGGCATTCTGGTTTTTGGAATTTTTAGCCTTTTTGGATTGGCTTTTCCTCATCTTCATGGATTTATTTACCTTTGGTCTTTAATGTTGGTGACCTTCAGATGGGGTTGTTGTGTGGACATTGTTTTTGTTTATGTTGTTGCTGTTCCTTTCTGTTTGTCATTTTTACTTCTAAGAGTCAGGACCCTCTACTGCAGATCTGCTGGAGCTTGCTGGAGGTCCACTCCAGACCCTGTTTGCCTGGGTATCACCAGCAGATGTTGCAGAACAGCAAAGATTGCTGCCTGTTCCTTCCTTGGAAGCTTCGTCCCAGAGGGGCACCCATCAGGTGCCAGCCAGAGCTCTCCTTTATGAGGTGTCTATTGACCCCTGCTGGGAGGTGTCTCCCAGTCAGGAGACACAGGGGTCAAAAACCCACCTGAGGAATCAGTCTATCCCTTGGCAGAGCTCGAACATTGTGCTGGGAGATCTGCTGCTCTCTTCAGAGCCAACAGACAGGAACATTTAAGTCTGCTGAAGCTGTGTCCACAGGCGCCCCTTCCCCAGGTACTCTGTCCCAGGGAGATGGGAGTTTTATCTATAAGCCCCTGACTGGGGCTGCCGCCTTTCTCTCAGAGATCCCCTGTCCAGAGAGGTGGAATCTAGAGAGGCAGTATGGCTACAGAAGTTTTGCTGAGCTGCAGTGGGCTCTGCCCTAGTCTGAACTTCCTGGTGGCTTTGCTTACACTGTGAGAGGAAAATTGCCTCTCAAGCCTCAGTAATTGTGGATGCCCTGCCCCCTAAAAGCTCAAGTGTCCCAGATCAACTTCAGACTTCTATGCTGGCAGTGAGAATTTCAGGCCCGTGTATCTCAGCTTGCTGGGCTCTGTGGGGGCTCTGCTGAGCTAGAATACCTAGCTCCCTGGCTTTAGCCCCCTTTCCAGGGGAGTGAATGGTTCTGTCTCATTGGTATTCCAGGTGCCACTGGGTTATGAAAAGACAGAAGCAAAAACAAAAAAAAAACTCCTGCAGCTAGCTCTGCATCTACCCAAACAGCTGCCCAGTTTTGTGCTTGAAAAACAGGTCCCTGGTGGTGTAGGCACCTGAGGGAATCTCCTGGTCTGGGGGTTGCAAAGACAGTGGGAAAAGCATAGTATCTGGGCCCGAGTACACCCTTCCTCACAGCATAGCCCCTCACAGCTTCCCTTGGCTAGGGGAGGGAGTTCCCTGACCCCTTGCACTTCCCAGGTGAGGTGACGCCCCACCCTGCTTGGCTTGCCCTGCATGGGCTGCATCCACTTCCTAACCAGTCCCAATGAGGTGAGCCAAGTACCTCAGCTGGAAATGCAGAAATCACCCACCTTCAGTTGGAGATGCAGAAATCACCCACCTGTGTTGATCTCGCTGGGAACTGCAGACTGGAGCTATTTCTATTCAACCATCTTGCCAGCCACCCCGGCATTTTCAATTTTACTTTTAATTTTTTTTTAAGAAAATGATATGAGTATTTTATTCACTTTTAATGAAGCACAATTTACCTAGAGAAAAATTCACCCATTTTGATATACAGACCTGCAAGTTTTGATAAAGGTATACAATTGTTTAAGCACCACCACTGCATTCAAGATATAAAACAGTTCCATCATATCCAAATATTTCTTATGGCCCTCTTTGTAGTTAGTCCTTCCTCCCAACCCTAGGCCCTGATAACAACTAATCTGTTTCCTGCCTCAGTAGTTTTAACTCTTCCAGAATGACATATGAATGAAGTTACTGATAGCTAGTGACCCGTGACAGCGTGGCTATTTTTGATGGGGCAGTTAGGGAAAGTCATTCTGAGACAATATTCAAGTTGTGATTTGAATGACAAGAAGCAGCCATGTGAAAGATCAATGAGAAGAGACTTCCAAACAGAGGGAGAAGTTAGTGCAAGAGCCTCAAGGTGGGAGTGAGTATGGCAAGCTTGAGAAACGGAGGATGAGTGTGGCTGGAATACCATGGGCCAAAGAGAGAGAGTGGTGCCAAATCAGTTGCAGGACACGCAAGGACTAGATCAGAGTCATTAACTGGGATTTAATAAGTGGGATGGGAAAAGAAAGCCATTGGCTGATAATGATGTGATGTGATTATAAGGTTGCAGTGGGAAGAACACCCTCAAAAGAGGACAATAGCAGTGGATCAGTTGGGAATCTATTGCAGTAGTACAAGAGAAAGATGATGGTGGCCTTGACCAGATGTTATTGTGAGTTGGAGAGTACTAAGATTCTGGAGAGATATGGGTGATTAAGCATTGCTGATTAACAATGTGTGTGGGGATGCGTGCTAGGGAAAGAAAGGCTCCAAGAATTTCTCCAAGGTCCCTGCTATTCAATAATGTGATTTGAGGACAAGCAGTATTGCATCATTTGGAGACTCATAAATGCAGAATCATATGCTATATCTCAGACCTGCTGAATTAGAAGATCCATTGACGTCTCCAGTTAGAAGATCCATATGACTTCTCCAATTGTTGATAATTCATTGCACATCAACAACTGGAGAAGTCATATGCAAGACCATGATTTTGTCCTCCAGGAAAAATAGTACTACTTATTGGAATGGAGAGCCCTGAGGCAGGAGTTGGTTGGGGTAGGAGAGGGAACCAAAATCTCTCATTTTTTGTATGTAAAATTTGAAGCATTTATTTGACACACAAGTGGAGACATCAAGTAAGAGTTGAGTCTAGAATTGTGGGGAATGATCATGTTTAGGTGAGAAATTTGGGATATGTTAGCATTTGGATGGTGCTCTCTATCCAATGAGGAGCGGTATATGTATATATGTATATGTATATGTATATGTATATGTATATGTATATGCATATGTATATGTATTGTGTAAAACTATGTCCCCAAGTCAGTGGATGAGCTAACTAGTGAAAGGGCTTAGAGAAGAAGACCAGGAATGAGCTGAGTACTATGAGGTTTGGAAGCCTATTAAGAGGAAGAATCAGCAAAGGAGAGTAAATATAGGACTCTCTTGGTGTTAGAGAAGCCAAGAGGAGTGTTTTGAGAAAAAAAAAAAAAGGAGGAATCAGTTGTGCTGAATGGTTCTGAGAGGTTGAGAAAAATAGGGAATAGAGAAGAGACCACTGAATTTGGCAACGTGGAAGTGAGTGGTGACTGACCAAAGCAGTATCAAAATGGTGTGAATGGTTGCCTTTAAGAGTAGAGAGAGGAGAGGTTTTGAGGTGAGTACAGACAATGCTTATAGTCAAATTTTCCAGCTTCTGGGAGGTAATATAGTTTTGCTTTTTTCTTTTGTGTTCAGAAACCAGTGTTCTTTCTTGATTTCTTCTTCTGCCGTAGCCAAATGCCTAACTCTGTCCTTCCAGATACTTGGAGTACAAAGTATAAAAGCTCCTAGCCATTGTCTTAGAGACGCTCATAATCTAATGATAGCGAGATACACATAAATAAGTACAATGTTCTGATAACTCTATATTATAATATAGGGGATTATATGTTGAGAAGAGAGTTAATATTTTTGCTTATGTTATGCTAGGCACATTGCATATGTTATTCCAGTTAATCCTCATTGTATTCCTGGGGTTATCTCAATTTTTTCTGACGGGGAAATGAATGTTCAGGGCTTGTTTTTGTGTTAGAATTAGTAAATAATCAAGCTAGAATTTGATCCCATGCTGGCTGACCCCCAAGCCATACTCTTCACAATAGGACGTTGCTCTCCATGGTTGAAGAGGGGTTAAAAATTATGCTTCCTAGACTGTGAGTGATCCTTCACAAATTGCAATATAATTTCTTACTGTGTTAATATAGTAGAGTTGCATTGTGTTCAGTGTTTAGATTCTAAAGCCAGTTTACAGATGTAACATTTCAATTGGTGAAAACTATCCTAAAAATTCTGTCATATCACTCGTACGTCCCTGATAAATTTTCACACACAATTTGAGCCAATTAGGAACTAAGGCCCAAAGAGGAAATGTCAGATTCATGTCTCTCCTCTCACTCAAGGAGAGACTTGAGATCATTGAAGGGACTCATCTGTAATACTATTATTATTATTATTTGCTGTGTATATATGGTTTACTTAACAAGTTAAATTCACAGAGCATGCAAATTTAATAACAGCTAACATCAACTGAAAACTTACCGTGTATGGTCAGTGTATCAGGGACATAACCTTCATGGCCTTATTCAAATTTTAATCCCCACACTAACCCTGTGAGGCAGGTATTTTTATCCTCATTTTGCTGATGGGAAGACTGACTCACCTAAGATCACAGATCTGGTAAATTGGAGAATTGCTTTCCCAGCTCCAAATGACCACCGTGGGCACTGCTTTTCACTATGGACATGATCTTCCTGGCTTGCAATCTCTGACCCAGTCATGCAGAGCCTTGCTGTTAGTTAACCCTGTGGACTGCCCACTCTTCATCATCACAGCTTTCTCCTTAATCTCTATCTCATTCTTTCCCTCCTTCGTTACTAAGGCTCTCTGAGGCTCACTTTTCTTCTTAAGTCCCTGCAGGAGCTCATCAGTATCTGTGGATCAGCTAGGGAATTTGCATAACTGAGTCTGTAAGTAGGAAACTAATTCCTACTTCAGAAGCCATTTAAGACCACGTGACCTGTTTTAATGTAAACACAATAAATATATCTCTGTCAAAGTAAAATTTAGTTCTTTACCATTCAAAGTTGTCAGAGCAACTATTTAAGGAATTTTAATATTTGCAAATATTACCTAAAATGCTCAATAAACATACTGCTTAGTTCAAATCAGATATAGTTTAACATTTTATTAACATATGCCCCTTTAAATGTTATTTACCTCCCTTTTTTTTTAGGTTTTTTTCAATCCTCTTAAATGACTCTGAATATTGCCCTATTTCTGTAGATGGCTAATGGGCACTTGCTCCAGAGCCTGCTTGGATAATGCAGATCTGAATTTTAGGGCTTTATCATTGGGACTTTTCCCCACTCTCTTTGACTCTGGCCTACTTTTGAATGTTAATTCTCTCTTTCTGGAAAGTGTCTTGAGCATTGTGAATAACTATTGTCTTCCAAGTCTCTCTCTTGGTGGAAAAGAACAGCCTGTGATATTACTTAATTCACTTCTTTCAAGACTACAGTGTAAGACTCAAGGGAGTCAATGATGAGAGCGAAATCAGAGCTTGGCCGGTCTGGAGTGACTTCTGCATCTTCATTTGCTCGCTGAAAGAAGGCAGTGATGACAATTATATATATGTGTGTCCCTCTAATGAGATTTGGATTGAAAATTAATTCCTTTTTTTTTTTTTTTTGAGACAGGGTCTTGCTTTGTCACCCCCACTGGAGTGCAGTGGCATGATCATAGCTCACTGCAGCATTGAACTCCTGGGTTCAAGTGATCCTCCTGCCTCAGCCTCCGCAGTAACTAGGACTACAGGCAAAAGCCACCATGCCCGGCTAATTTTCTCATTTTTTTGTAGAGAGACAGGATTTCACGATGTTGCCTAGGCTGGTCTTGAACTGCTGGCCTCAAGTGAACTCCTTGCCTTGGCCTCTTAAAGTGCTGGGATTATAGGCATAAACTATCATTCTCCACCCTGGAAATAAATTCTGAGACATTGTATTAGATCAGAAGGGCTAACTAATGTTGTACTAACAAATAACATGAAAATCTCCATGGTTAACTGAAACTGTATATTTTTAGTCATGCAAAGCTTCTGCTGGGCCAGGAATCTCTCCAGGGGTTCTCTGTGTCGGGATCCAGCATTCCAGTTGCTTCCTTCTTATGGCACTTTTCTCTCAGCATGGGGATTCAGGGTTTGTCTAAGCAGAGCAAGAGTGCATTGAGGATTACACATTGGCTCTCACCAAAGTGCCCCAATCCATTGATCAGACTTAGTCATAGTTTCACTCAACTATGAAGGGGTCTAGGAAATATAGTTTTCTGTGTGTGCAGGAGGGGTTGGAAAACCAAGGTGGGCATTAATAATGTCTATCACAGACACCTTTGGTGTATGGTGTGTGGCTGGAGGTAGAGGAGTATGTAGGCAGAAAGGTGAGATATTGTTCCATCTTGAAGACAACAACTAAAGTCTTTATCCACAAACCTGGATGATAAACTTCTAAAATGTTTCTTGTATGCCATCTTGGCACAGAGACTGCTAAAGGAAAACAGACTAATCTTCTTATAGGCCTGAGTAAATAAATACACTTTTACGAGATATTTTATAAGGTAGCCAAGGACTTTATATTAAGGGCTTAGATCTGGATCCTACTACTACGTACAAAATAGACAAGTGAAGATTTATATACTTTGAAATTCTGCTTCATCCAAGGTTTGTTTTAGGAATTAAAAATTAAGATGGAGTTCAGGTGGCAATGATGAATCAGAAAGGGAATGTAGAAAGCTTGGACGCATATGTGATGGATAAACTATAAATCTGTGAGCCTTCTCTAAGAGACAGGAATGGAATCTTTCATTTAACACATCTTAGTTTGTTATCCTGGGAGCAAGTTTGGTATCAGTTTCTCATTATGGGAATGGCAATTAGGCCCTACTGCCTTACAAACATCATGTATGAGCGTACACAGTCTCACCTCTAAATTTTCAAGGTAGTAGAAAGTAATCTAATTATGTGGATAATTAAAAACAACCAAAGTGCAAGTTTAAAACTTGTACTTTTATGACTGCAAAGCAGGCTATCAAAATGACAGGGTGTCTGGATGGGATCGTAGCACGCACCCAGATTAAATGAGTGCATTAGTTGATTGTTTCTGGTATGAAGATAAGCAGAGAAAAGTATAATAATGCTGGCATTTAAGTGGACCTAATTAGGCTTCAAGTTTAACACTCCATTAAGATGAATGGGAAAGGGTCACCCCCATTCAAGCTGTGGCTCTGTCTTAGTGTGTCTGGATATTGCCTCTGAAGACAACAGTCTGTCAGCGCACATTCTCACAGTCACCCCTGTAAAGCAGACTGGAAATTTAATTCTTTTAAAATTAAATCTCAGGTTCTGGAGGCCACAGTAAAATCCATGGGGAGATCTTAAATCCTCAAGTTCTGCAGCTGTATTAGTCAGAAACAACAATAATAATAAGAATAATACATTCCCATGTCTACAGGAACTTTCAAGTACAGACTTCAATGTTTTGTGAATATGATCTAGTGAAACTAACAACCACCAGTTTACCACTGAAGGTCCTTGTTCATAGTGGGTGAATGACTTGACTAAAGTTACAGAGCATGTCATGGAGAAAGCCAGAAATAACAGGGAGGGACTATTCAGTTTTTGTTGCAGTAGTCTGTCATCCCTCAGGGAAAGGGAGTCAGGAATAATGATCTCATCTACTAAGCAGAGTGCACATGCATTTGAAAGAAAATCCAACAATCAAAGGCAGCTCGATGTAGTAGACATGTCTGCAGAGAGATAACTGGGTAAATCCTGCCATCCTGTCCTGTGGAAATATAGCTCAGTAGTGTGTGAGTGGGGAAAAAAGTTTAGTCATGGCAGTGGTCAAGGTGCATGGATGTGGCCTTAAAGTTATGTGACTCTGGAACCACAGTCACAATCATCACCCAAAGAGACACAGGGTCATCCTATGACTCTTAGGATGAGATTCAGAAACTGGGTGTCTGGAGATTTCATAAGGAGATGTTTGGTGACTGCATATTGAGAAACCACATACCGCTTGAAATGAGTGTTTGGATGATGGTTGTCATGATTTTCTGACTCTTTGGAAGATATATGGCTACATCTCCAATTGCAGCCTTGGGACTGGTAACTTCTCCAGTTGCTTATTTTTTAAATTAATCAGGTGAAATTGGTATGCTTATCAAAATCTTAGGTTTTGTGACTGTGTTATTCGGTAAGATTGCAGAAAGTTAGTTTTGATGTACAACTGGTGCCCAGATAGACTGATGACTATGTCTTGTCCAGCTCCTTCCTAAATAGCTCTACTTGTAAAATTATTACAAATTTTAGAACTTTTTAAGTGAGTCCAATTTTGATAAGATAATGCCAGTGTTTTTCTTTATTAAAAATAAACTAGGTATGAAATAAAATATAGTTCTTGGAGCCAATTTCCTACCCAGTGCTGAGATTCTTATTTCAGATCCCTGACTTATGATATTCCATAGCTTTTTGAGCATTTCTGATAATTGAGATTGAGAATGGGATA
This sequence comes from Cebus imitator, assembly GCF_001604975.1. NCBI lineage: Eukaryota > Metazoa > Chordata > Mammalia > Primates > Cebidae > Cebus > Cebus imitator. Next base: position 10,582,571 of record NW_016107342.1, on the reverse strand, counting down.
TGCTTTCTCAGTATGGGTCATATTGGGTTGTTGGTTCTTTTCATTCTGTCTTGGAATGTTCTATAACAATTAATATTGAATCTTGACTGAGCATAAAATGTCTATTCCTTCTGCTATTTGACAGCCTTTAGATATCTGAAGCAAGTGGCCATGCTAATCCCCCTGTTTTCTGTTTTGTATTCATTATGGGGCATACAGAAGTTTGCAGAAACTTCACTGCTTCAAAGGCTTCCCTCAGGCTTTAGAATTACATGAGAATTCAATTTAACTTTGCAAATGTCCTGTGTTATCATATCATTTTTATTTACTTATTCCCACTAATAGAGAACAAATAAGTTAGTATTTGGAATGTGTTCTTCTTCACAGTATATTTCACCTTTTAAATTATTTTTGTCTTAGAAAAATATCAAATTAATTTGGGTTTATTCTAATTAATTTTAATATTTATTTATAGCTTGCTTTACTCCAGAATTAGTCATTGAATGCTATTTTCAGTAATACATTGACAAGATAAAAAATATGAAAATGGCAAAGGGGAAAAAGAGGAAGAAAAGATTAAGCTGGGTAAAGCTCATTACATAAAATACATTTGTGAGTTTATTACATACTTATTTGTGTTAAGTCTCAAATTCAATTTGAACTTGCTAGCAGCCAACTCAAAGAGAGAAACAAGATCAGTTACATGTCTAATAGCATCTAAAACATTTAAAAAACCCAATTAATTGGTAGAAATTAAATAATTTTTAATCCTGAGTCTTGAGGGCATTTTTTTCCCATAAGTTCTCATAGTGAGGATGCTCTATCACAAAATAAAGAATATCTTCTATAATATTCCTTCTTAAAATTTTTTTTTTATTATTGGCCAGGCATGGTGGCTTATGCTTGTAATCCCAGCACTTTGGGAGGCCGAGGTGGACAGATGACTTGAGGTCAGAAGTTTAAGATCAGCCTGGCCAACATGGTGAAACCCTGACTCTACTAAAAAATACAAAAAAAAAAAAAGAAAAGAAACGAAATTAGTCAGTGGTGGTGCAAGCCTGTAGTCCCAGCTACTCTGGAGGCTGAGACACAAATCCCTTGAACCTGGGAGGCAGAGTTGCAGTGAGCCAAAATCGTGCCACTGCACTCCAGCCTAAACGATGGAGCGAGACTCTACCTAAAAAAAAAAAAATTACTTTTATTTTAAAAAAATTGATAGATCAGTTCAAAAACATTCTTTTTTTTTGAGACAGAGTCTCGTTCTGTTTCCAAGCACCAGGCTGGAGTGCAGTGGCGGGATCTCCGCTCACTGCAACCTCTGCCTCCCGGGTTCAAGCAATTCTCCTGCCTCAGCCTCCCGAGTAGCTGGGACCACAGACATGCGCCACCACGCCCAGCTAATTTTTTATATATTTTAGCAGAGACGGGGTTTCACTATGTTGGCCAGGATGATCTTGATATCTTGATCTCGTGATCCACCCACGTCGGCCTCCCAAAGTGCTGGGATTACAGGTGTGAAACAACATTTTTATACTGAATTCCCCAACACACTTTATGGGATTTTTTTACATGATAAAATGCCCAAGTACAAGTGGCTGATACTTAGTAAGCACTTGCTGTGCATTTGTGTCCCCCCAAAAGATGTTGGAGTCTTAACCCCTGGTACCTGCTTATGTTACTGCTTTTGAAAATCAGGTCATTGCATATGTAATCAGGCTAAGATGAGGTCATAATGAATTAGGGCGTACCCTAATCCAATGTGACTGGTGTCTTTATAAAAAGAGGTGACACAGATATACACAGAGGGAAGACAGCCATAAGATGATGAAGACAGAGATGGGAGCTATGTTGCCACATGCTAAGGAATTCCTAGGGCTATTGGAAGCTGGAAGAGACAAGGAAGTGTCCTCCCTTAGATGTTTTGAAGGGAACGCAGCCCTGACAACACACTGATTTTGAATTTCTAGCCTCTGGTAGTGTGAAAGAATGAATTTCTGTCGTTTTAAGCCACTCAATTTGTGGTACTTCATTACAGCAGCCCTAGGAAACATACATTGCTCAATAAATATCTATTAAGTGAATGGATGAATTTTTTGTGCCAATTGACTGGTGAGAAGGGGCTCCTCAGAAATGTACAAATAAGGCTGTGATCATTCAAGAAAAAAAATGGACATAAATAATCCCATCAGATTCATTTATATCCATTTCTTTTGTTACTAAAATCAGTATTTCTGTATGGAAGATTGAGTCATTGTGGAGTTTGTAATTACTAACCTATTATCAGGAGGTCTAGTGTGTAGATGCAGCCACTACTACGAACTATTTCCAGCGAGATTCAACTCTTCTAAGAACTTAGTGTAGTAACTTGCCTTTAAGTAGCTGTTTAGTAAATGTTTATAGAAATAAGATATATGGTAAATTCTATTGCTACATGATTCATTTATCATGAGGGAAGGGGATGGTCCTGTCTCAAAGTGCCATCAGTATAAAGGGGGCACATTTCTCTTACAGATTTTTAATTAGCTGTGTCACAGGACTCCTATAATGTCCCCTTGTGAATTTTAGCATGTATGAATGTTCCTGCTTCTTTTGCATGAGTACAGTTATCAAACGCATACCCATGACTTCAATCCTTATCATCTGCACTCACCTTCAATGCCTCCTTGAACATGGAGAAGAAAATAAAATAAAAAATGAGTCAAGAGGAAAAACAGTGTTCTGATTCTTGCTGGAACACAGTCTACCAATGTTGTGGCAAGACCAGTTTTAGCCTCTTGAGTACTGCCTTTCTTTCCCTCCTACTCTATCCTCAAGGCAGTCAATTGTTATGATAAGATAAAGGCAGAAACTCATTGGTTTTATACCCACCACAAATTATGAAAGCCTGAAAGATCTACAAACAGATAAATATCGTGCATGATGAGCAGGTTTGGAAAAAAATTCACGTTCTTCTCAATAACCTAATATTTTATTTGAACAAATAAAACTTTCAAGAATCATTTAACTACGAGGAATGATGATGCCTTCAATTTAAAAAACAGAAATGAAGTTGCCCAGGTATCATTCTGGACCAGAAACAAAAAAGAAAAAAATGCAACAAGCAAACAAAAACCCCAAGGCATGACCAGCACTCTCTAGCGGATCCAGGGAAATATGGAAGGCCTCAAATGTTCACATGTCTGCAAGAAGTTCTGCTCTATTCATCTTTCTTTCCTAGGTTCATCCCACCGGCAGTTCTACCCCTGTCAGAAATATAATGGCCCACAGTTGCGAAGCTGCCCTGTGCTTGTAGGTTCTCTCTCTCCCCAAATTTGAGCTGTGGCACTTTTCCTTTCTAAAGAGCAGCATCTGGCCTCTTCGTGCGCTCATTTGCATGCCAATACTCGATTGCTCTCCCAGCGCACAGCTATTTAATAGTGGTGCTGGTGTCCGAGCTCTGGGAACAAACCAAATGGTTTGGGTGTGCTTTTGTGTGCAGTGTGGGTCGTTGCTACAGTGTGCTTATTAAGAATAGTACACATTCATTATAACAAGATTGCTCTTTTGCTCAGGGGCCATCACAGCGCATTCTGTAAATGAATTAACAGTAGCATGCATTCGTGTATTATGGGCCCAGAAGATGCATTTGTTTATTAAATAAATCAGCAACACAGAAAGTATAGTTGAAAAAATATCTAGAAAATAATCAGAGTGCGCATGTACAGTAGGTATTTTTTTCTTCTTTGAAACCTCAACGTCTTGGCGAGTTTTCCTCCTTTGTTTCTTTTAAAATAACCAGAGATCAGAGGCCACACTATAGACTAACAGCCTCCAGAAATTGATGTAAAAAAAATGTAGACACTGAATTTAAGTTACAGAAGTACAAAACATTTCCAGAAGTGGTACTGTAAATGATCCCATACCTTTAAAATAATTTAATGTTATGATTCTTTTGTTTTTCTTTAAATTCTTTTGTTTTTCTTAAAATAGTTTTTCTCTAAAATTTATTCTGATTTTTTAAATTAAATTTTTATTTTTAGATAAAATGTAGTTTGAAGCATATACATAATTTTTTCCATTGAACTTTGTTTTCTTTTGGAATACAAGCTCTGCTTTTGGGGCATTCAGCTAATATTGATTCATTTATTTCTAACCTGTTTGTTCAGGTATGGCTACTATAAGACTCTTAATAAACGTGAGTCAGTCTGTTGGATTTTATTCTAGTTAACTATTTTTTTAAAGCCCAATGGCTGTTCACAAGTGTATTGAGAATTCAGAATGTGTTTTTAAATGTGGCTATTGTCCATTTCTCTTCATTTATATTTTGTATCTTGCTGTCTTTAACATGTAATCTAATACGTTGAACACAAAGTATAATGGAAAAAATGAAATGCTTTAAAACATGTAATGCTGAAAGAGTCTAAAGCTATACCAAGAATAGTAGGAAGTCTATTAAAATGAACCAAGGAAATAGGGGAGGAAGAAATAGTCATATTCCAAAATTTTTGAAATTCTTATGTTATTAAAAGAACGAATGATTTTTAAAAAGACAAATTGATTTTGTACTTGATTTCTTGAAATCTTTCTGTAAGATCCAGGGTTTTTCAGTGAAATGTGCTGAAATATTTTAAAAGAGCCTGGTAGAATGAGGGGATTAGGACTTCATAGATTTCTAGCTTAGCAAAAGATCTATGATACTATTAAAAATACTCAGCTAATTAGTACATATTCAATATAGAAAAATTTGTTTTATAAGAAACATGGCAGTACTTATAAAGATATTCCATATGCAGTGAAAATATACAACTAATTGAGGCAGGATTACACTTTTCTCCCACATGGAATCTCAAACACTGTTTTGTTTTTGAAAAAGTAACATTCAGCTCTGCTATTTATTGAAAAAAAAAAAAAAAAACCCACAAAAAACCACCACACTACTCTTGATTTAATAATTAAGGAAAGGAAAATAAAATATTAAAAACCCCTTTATTTTCTTTCATCTTTTTTTTTTTTTTTTAAAAAGCTCTATTTTTCCAGAGCATTTTATTTATTCCGCTGCAGCTTTTAGAGAGGCTAGCCAATCAGAAAGTCTGTGAAGGGCCAGGCCCAGGCTCAGTGTTGAGCTCCAAATGCGATTCCAGTCCTGACAGGGGGATTATAGGAAACAGATGACTTACGCTTCTAATTTGTGGCCTTAAATTGCAAACAGAATTTCAGGAGTCGAGCAGAGTAATAAATGGCAATAGAAAAAGCCACACACAGCCAAATCAGTATGTGGTGGTTGTAGGTTAAACTAAATGGGAAGAGACAGGTTATGATGGTTCAGTGTATTACAGAGAAGAAAGTCTTAAATTACTAGTGCTGAGAGGTATTGCTCCATGGCAGACAGTATTGCATTGTGTAGTCTACGGACATCACAAGCAGAACAATAAAAAAGCAGGTTTAACATAGAACCTGTTGCTAGAGGAATTGTGGTTTTTTTTCCTCTCTGTCTTTTAGAAATGGAAGCAGTGTTTTATGTTTGTTTTGACCTCTGCTGTATACTTGGCCCCTTAACATCTGTTTTCTACCGTTCCCGTTTTTCACACCAAATTAAATGTCTAGGAGTCAGATAAAATAAGTTCAAAATATGTCCAAATTATTTTTGTTGACTTCCAACAAATGTCTCAGTAACTCTTTTCACACGGAATGATACCATTTAAATGCCAACTTAGAAAATTATTTTCCTTTCAAGATTTTAAGAGCTAAAGAAAAGAATTTTGAGGTGTACTTAAACTTGGGAAATATCATATTGGCCTTTTTGGTAACTTGTATGAGTGTTTCAGACTTGCTTTAAGGCTATTCCATTATATAAAGTTATGTGCATTTGTTGGATGCAAATTCCAGAAAAAGTGTTTAACAACAGTATAGAAAAAAGACATTATTCAGAGCTGCTTCGTACCACAAATACCAGGTAGACACAAAAGAGATCTACTGTTTATCAGGTAGAACCCAATACGTGTTTGTTTTCCTTTCCAGTCTCTCTATATATGTGTTTGTGTGTGCCTGTGTGTGTATGAAACACAGTGTAATTAAGAGTTAAGATGATAATGACACAAATTTCCACTCCCATAAGAAATCTATCCATCACAAGTGTGTGGTATGAAAATTTAAACATGGTATTGCATTTTCAATTTCTTATGCAATAAGTGTTTTAGTAAAAAGTCTTTCCTTGAGAAGAATACTGCCTTTTTTCAAGAGCCAACAGATTCGGTACCTAGGATTGACAACTAATTCATGATAAAGACTGACTAAAAAATAATGACCCCATCCTGTATTATTTATTGTCGGTATATCAAAGTAATATTTTCTTAGCAAATGATAGAAACAGGACTAACTTCAGCCCAGAATGCCGTGCTTGATGTAGGGCCATCTAGAATCTTCAGTTTTTTTTCCACTTTCTTTATGAACAAGAAATCTCTCACGCTAAAACCCAGATCTTCTAAACTACTATATTAACTTTAAACTTGAACCTTTTGTTTTACACGCTGAGGAAAACCTATTATCTCATGGATAACCCGGGGAAAAATAAACAATTTTCATTGTGATATTAAGCAAGTCTGTTGATAATCATTGAAGATGACTGACTAAATAGATTTTGATTAATCACTTGCAAAAATTATGCTTGTTAGAACCACTTTATATTCTGTGTCATGGTGATATCAATGTAGGTTATAGCTATTCCTTTGTAGATCGTGTGTTTTTTGTTTTTAAATCACCTGGCAAAAAGAGAAAGCGAACCTTAGTTGAAAGCTTTTGTCTCTAACACAGAAACCTCTTTTCATGCCTGTCTTTTTTTTTTTTTTTTTTTTTTTTTTTTTTTTTTTAAAGAAATGCTCAATTATTATTTGTGTCATAGTGGGAAGACTGGGTCTCTATAGGGCCTGAACCTTTTCAAAGAGGAGATAGCTTTTGTTTTTGTACCCCATCAACACCGATCACCTAATTAAATCTGATATCTCTGGCTGAAGCAAAATGATTTGTAATAGTTCTTTGGAGTTTACTTAATTAGTTTCGATGTCTTTTGTGTGGTAAATGTGGTGATATTTTGTAAAATGGGGCTGAAAAAAGAGAAGGCAAAATGTAGTCTTGCAAGGGATGAGAGAGAGGAGAGGTGACAGGGAGGCCAAACCAGTTTGACCAAACCTTAAAGCAAGGTGTAGTTCCAACGCAAGGGTTTGCAGACTGGAGTCATTCATTAGTTGAGATCATCAAGCAGATCTGTACTGGAAAAAGGTTTCCTGTCAAATGTAGGCCTGGCCGTCTGTCAGGGCCCCAGATTCTACACCTTGATCAGCCCAAGACACTGACACCATTTTCTTTAACAAACACCAACAGCCTTTTTTCTCCTTCATTTTAACATTTCTCAGGGGTTGGATTCCCTTTCTTCTCCCTCTCTGTAGAGAGTAAAGGGAGCTTGTTAACTTGCTTAGATATTTTGACTGCAGATGCTCTTTGGCCACTTGCCTGTGGTAACAATGTCAAAGCATAACTTGGTATAATTGCTATATTTGCAGTCAGAAGAGTGTTCTGTCTTTATGATCAAGCTGCTGAATAAAAAGGAAGTATCATTTTGGAAAATCCTGTAAATTATTCTCAAAGTACAGGCAACATACAATGCATGGCATACCTGGTATGTCTTGTGTTCATTGCCAAGACAGGGAAGAGCACAATAATGGGATTTTAACCATGTCAATTAAAACCTGGTAAATTCCTGTGTTTCTTATGCTGAGATTGAATAACAATAAAATAAAATTAAACTTAAAATGAAAGCAGCAGATCTGGGCTCTTTATAATTTAAAAAGTAACTGGAAAGCATTAAGATTTTTAATTATCCATTGTGTCACAATTTATATAAAATATGGATCAGAAATGACCATTTCTGATGGACTTCCATATAACAGAGACATGCATAATTTACAGACATTAGTAATACCCATTCTGTAAGTGGAAATTAAGATTGTAATGGAGCTTTATCTTATTGATAGATAATAATACATGGCAACCTAAAATCATGTTTATTATAAAGTGCACAGTTAACATGAGCGAGTTGTTTCACTGTGTATTTAGTATGTTTTCAAAGAATTATTATAGCAGGAAAAATCTGCAAAATGGAACTTGTGGCTTTTTTCCCCCCTTAATACACAGCAATATGAAATTTGAGGTGATGAATGACAGAAAACTGTGGATATGCCTCTGACCTTTCCCATGCAAGCTGCATGTGTGCACATCCTCAAGAATGCGTTAGACAGAGGACGTACCAGCTACACGTTATGTCATACCAGTGGGCACAGAGCTGCCAATGCTGGCATTCTTTAGTGTGAGAGAAATGATCCTTCCAGTTAAGTAGAGCCTCCCTGTGTCTCACAAACTGTACAAAACTGTGTGCTGCTGGCAGGTAATGACTTGTAATTAGCATGGCAAGCAGGTAATGGCTTCAAAGCACCTGCCAATTGTTTCTGAGTGTTTGCGGTGTTTCAAAGCTCTGGATGAGGAGGAAAGTCATGAGGGGGCAGGGGCTACAAGGATGCAAGCAGAGAAAAGGGCAGGGACACAACCCAGGAATCTCTCAACAGAATATCTCCCCACTTAGTTCCTATTTTACTACCAGGTCTTTCTCGAGCAGCTCCAAAGAGGCATTGAGAACTGGCAGGTTGCTTTACCTGCCTGCTGCTCCTACTGGGAGAGATGGTGCCTGTTGAGAAACTCTGCGCTGTTTTGGAATCAAACCAACCTTCTTAGAGTCAGCCTCTACACTAGAAAATTGGGATTGAGAGAGCAATCACAGTTCAGCTTGTTTAAAAAAACTCATGAAAAACTGAAATCTAGATTTTACTTCCCTGTTAGGACCTGCTTCTTTCTCTTTCATGAGCATTCCCCAACTTCATGCAAAGCTGTTGGTATCTAAGCAAGAAAAATTGGGTGAAAACCCTGTGCAAAATTGAGGTTGGACCACTTCTTCAAAGATCCCCACAAATGTTTTAGAGTAGTGCTCACACACAAAAAGGCATATAGGGGACAAGTAACATAATTGATCATACAGTCCCTGGACTTACCATGTTTTGACTTAAGATGTCTTGACTTTACAATGATGCAAAAGTGATCCACATTCTGAAGAAGCCATAATTCAGGTTTTGGAATTTGATCTTTACCTGGGCTAGTGATAGGCAGTGCGACAATACCTCCAGATGCTAGGTGGCGGCCACAAGCTTGAACTCCCTGTCAGTCAGCCTTGTGATCACTAGGGTAAATAACTAATACTTTACAGTGTATCCAGGCAATCATTCTGTTTTTCGGTACAGTATTTGATGACTTACGTGAGATAGTCAACACTTTGTTATAAAATAGGCTTTGTGTTAGGTGTTTTGCCCAACTGTATGCTAATGTAAGCCTGTTCTGGGTATGTTTAATGGGCTAGGCTAAACTATGATGTTTGGTGGGATAGATGTATTAAATACATTTTTGACCTGTGATATTTTCAATTGATAGTTTTTTAGGCCATAGCTCTTTTGTAAAGCAAGGTGCATCTGCATGGGAGGTGGGTAGGGAGGGTGGAAGTAGTGACCAGCTGGATGATAGGTGGCCTTTCTAAACTTGAACGACATCTATTCTGCTCCAGCCAATTGCAACAATATAGGTACAGGGTGGCCAGATTTCCTAAACTCTTAAAAGGAACTATAAATCTGGAATTTTATGTAAAAATATTCCGATTAGCATTGAAAACTGATTTAAAAAACATTAAATCTTAGTGTGGGTGAAACAAAACCAGTGGCTTGATTTCAGGCTACAGTCTGCTAGAGGACTACAATCTTTTTTTTTTTTTTTTTTTTAGACAGAGTTTCGCTCTTGTTACCCAGGCTGGAGTGCAATGGCACGATCTCGGCTCACCGCAACCTCCGCCTCCCGGGTTCAGGCAATTCTCCTGCCTCAGCCTCCTGAGTAGCTGGGATTACAGGCACGCGCCACCATGCCCAGCTAATTTTTTGTATTTTTTAGTAGAGACGGGGTTTCACCATGTTGACCAGGATGGTCTCGATCTCTTGACCTCGTGATCCACCCGCCTCGGCCTCCCGCAGTGCTGGGATTACAGGCTTGAGCCACCGCGCCTGGCCTTACAATCTTTTTTTTAAATTGTATTGTTCTATTTTCGATTACCTTTTCTTTTTGTAATCTCTTTAGACCAGGAAAGAGAAAACAAAAACAAAACAGATGCAGACTTATGCAACAAGTGTTACTGGATCTTTATGCTTTTTGAGATTGTTATGTCCAAAATCTTGCAAAACGATCTCTTAGGAAATTGTCCTCCATCATGTCTGCTTGGCTTTGAGTTTTCCCTAAATACTGAGGGCTTTCTTGGGTCAATGCTGTGGGGTCCTTCCAAATCTTCTTTTAAAGAAGAACCTCTCTGGGCAGGGACTGACTGATTCTAACAAGTCATTGTTAAGGGTAATCAACTGACCCGGGCTTTTCTTAGGCTGGCAGTCCCATAGGCTCCAAGGAACACAGTTTAGGAGCCAGAAAGGCCTGAATTTCATTCAAATTGGGTTCTGCCTACTTACTACCACTGTGACCTTGAGCAAGACACTCCATGCAATTAAACCTTCATTTCCTCACTGGTAAAATAAGAGCAATGTACCCACTTTGTAGGTCTGTGGCCAGGATTAGAGAAAAATGCTTATTTCTTCTATTCATCTTCCATAGAACACAGAAGAGTAGATTGCAGTCATTGGACTCAACACCCAGATACATACTTTACATTGGTTAAAATCCAAATCATAAATACATTTTATATTTATGTGAATTCAAACCCTCCTATGCTTTTCCAGAACTATTTAAAAAGTTAGCAAGCCTTCTTTGTAAATCTCATTTTCAGTTTAAACAGCATCAAATAAAATCGTATTTTGACATCTAGAACACTAACAGAACTATATGATGAGTTTTAAAAAACGTTCAAAAGTTAACTAGAGAAAAATAAATCTAGCTCCTCAATGTAAATCCGAAGGGAAAACTTTGCCATCCTTTGACTTTTGTGCTTGTTCTATTGGACGAAATGATGAGAGTAATTTTTAAAAACCAGGTTATTATTTTTTTACATACAGATAAGAAATCATCTAGCAGATGAAGGTTAGTAGGGGTTAGTTGTGCATAGAGGAAATTTATTAGTTTTGTATCGGAGTGACAGCAATAAGTGAGGTTGGTCATTCTGGATGTGCCAAGGACTGGAACAAAAAGAATAGATGTCTTCTGGTAAGAGGGCCAAATCCTAAGGTGACCTCAATGCATTCTAAAAATAATCATGGCTACACTTTAGGTTTTCTTTCTATGCAATTTATAGCAATTTTAGAGGAGAGGTTTCTAGCTACATTACATCAAACTGAAAGTTTTTTTTATTTTTTTTTATTTTTTGAGATGGAGTTTCGCTCTTGTCGCCCGGGCTGGAGAGCAATGGTGCGATCTTGGTTCATTGCAACCTCCGTCTCCCGCTTGCAAGCGATTCTTCAGCCTCAGCCTCCTGAGGAGCTGGGATTACAGGGATGCACCACCATGCCTGGCTAATTTTTGGATTTTTAGTAGAGATGGATTTTGCCATGTTGGCCAGGATGGTCTCAAACTTCTGACCTCAGGTGATCTGCTCACATTGGCATCCCAAAGTGCTAGGATTACAGGCATGAGTCACCATGCCCGGCCTAAAATTATTTGTTTATTTCTTAGTAAGCTCATCCCCAACCCCCCCCCCCCACACACACACACCACAGAAGGCAGGTAGTAGAAAAACTAAACACTGTTCTCTCAACCCTAACCCTAACCCTAACCCTAACCCTAACCCCAACCCCAACCCTAGACCTTCCTAACAACCTGGAAGATCAGATTTA
>NW_016107342.1:10503117-10570685 GCF_001604975.1 Cebus imitator | reverse complement strand
CACACACACACCACAGAAGGCAGGTAGTAGAAAAACTAAACACTGTTCTCTCAAACTGACAGAGAAAATGGAATCTATATGAAGGCAAAGGTGCAACTGGCCCAATTTATCCTTCTTTCCAAATAAATTTTATGTATACGTGGTTAAACAGCTTGTGGACACCTTTATCCTCTTTCTACCTGCCATCAATTTTGTATGATAAATTCTCCCCCCAAAATAAGGATATTAAAATCAGTCTTATATTCAACTTCTGGCTTTCAGTTTTTAAACTTTGATTGTTCAGTTGCATGTTAATGAAGACAAACTTCTAGCTATAAAGTTCTTTGACCTATCTTTTCTCGGGGTAAAATGAACTTGGGACCTAAAAGTTTGAAGATCCAGTTTAATTTAGAAAAGGTAAAACCAAACCATAGGTATTGAGACCTATAAATATTATCTAGATATATCAGTTGAATTACGCTATTTAAAGACAAGAGAAGTTCCATTTTTAATACATTATTGTATTTTTCTGAAATATCTGACTGTAACAGAAGGGACTTATAATAATATATTATGATTTGCTCATAGTCTGATGGCTACAGATCCTGTGATATTACTCATCTTCTTCATCTGTTTGCTTTTATGTATGTTCATCTCAGTATTAAATAGAATATTAAGTGATAGATTTTTCATAAAGTAGGACTCTAATAGAATTTAAACAGAGAAATCCAAACACTATTATGAACAATTGCATATAAAAATTGCAATTCTTATGTAGTTTATCAGCATGAAAATGAAACAATATGTCATCATCACTATGTAAAGCCATCAGGAAAAATACTCTCAAGGTCAGGTAATTATTTTGCAAAATAAGCAGAATTTCCAATTACAATTTGTGAAAACTTTAAAACTAGATGAATTGATATTATGTTTCTAAAACATTTTAAAAAATTATTTGCGGCCAGAGTCTTATGAGTCCTTCATCAGATTTTGTCCATTTTCTCCAATTAAATTATTTTCTTTTAAAAAGCTAGCCTCAGTGGGGTTGAGAGGAGAACTCAAGAGGCACATACATAAATTGTCTTAATTTCTGAGAAGTGTGGGTCTGACAATCACTTAAAACAATATAGTTGATATGGCTGTCAGGATGGACTCTTTTCAAAAGAATGTTTTTATAGAATATCATCATGACGCTTTGCTCAGATGGATGTCTTTAGCAGTATTTGATTAATGTAACGTAATAAAAGAGATGCACACCAAAGTGTCTGTACATGTCTTGTTAAGTATGTTTGATTCATTATATGTGGTTCTCTGTTCTTTCCTTCTTCCACAGTTCATTTTTTATCATTTCAATAATATATCTATAAATATGAAAAAGTTGGCCCTTTCAGAGTCTTTGACATATATGGCTATTAATTCATAACTCTAAAAAATTGTATCTTTCAACCTGTCATTTTAAAGCTTGTAGAGTTTATTACAGCAAGTAACCTGTGTTAGAAATTAGATTTTGAACTTTAGCAAGAAGATAAAGAAGCTCATGCACCTAAATGTTAAGGCAAAGATACCTAGACATAGTTCTAAGATAGAATGATGTGAAAAGATCACTTATTAAACATTATAATTTTAAACTCCCTGAAGATAATATTCAGGATTATATTGGTTACTAGTTTCCCACTTATTCTGTTTTCCATCTCCAGATATCAATCATTGAGCAATCTTGTTATAAACAAAGCTCTCCAGTTACAGTTCCATGATGATCTTTGTTGCAATGAGTTGATGAGTTCAACTTCATGGTTTATATACCAATGACATACATGGTTTTAAGTAAAAGTATTCTGAAGGCATATAAATAGCACCGTTGAGTATCCCTAATCTGAATGTCTGAAATCGGAAATGCTCCAGAGTCTGAAACTTTTGAGCACCGATAGAATGCTCAAAGGAAATGCTCGTTGAAACGTTTTGGATTTTTGAATTAGGGATGCTGAACCAGCATAACACAAATATTTAAAAAAAAAAAAAGTCCAAAATCTGAAACTCTTCTGGTTCCAAGCATTTTAGATAAGGGATACTCAATCTGCATTTATTTAAACATACATTTTAGGTGTTACTGTTTTAACAGGGGTAAGCCCTATATGGTAGATGCTATTTTACTTTCATTTCACTAATGAGGAAGCTGAGGCAGAAATCACATGCCCCAGATCATACGGATGCTAAGGGGCAGAGCTGGGCTTAAAACTCAGCAGCCTGGCTCTGGAGCTCTGGACCTCCTTGAGAAAGAGCTAAACTTGGAATGTTTTCTTCTTGGTGCCTTTGGTCCTGCTTCATATTCTTTAATGCATAGGTAACAGCTTGGCTCCCTCACTTCCCACGCTCCTTTTCTTGGTTCAATTAAGAAAATCATGGCCCAACATCAGGATAGCAAGCCTGCAGTGTTCCACGTAATGAGCTGTGACTCACAGATGATTTGGGGGTTTTGGGTGCCAGGCTAGCACATCATGTGTGAATAAGCTTGTGGCAGGGGCTGAGGGTGAGGCCTGAGGACATGGTTTATGTTGGAGCCTAACGGTGTTCTGGGTGACTCATGTACACTCAACCGCAGAGTCATGAACTGCTTACACACACCCAATGTCAGGTTCACTCTGAGGCTGTTCTCCCACAGCCATTTTACAACTCTGTCTCTGAAAAGCGCAGAACATATTTTGACCTTTTCACCAGGAGATCCTGAAGGGGACTTAAAGAACGGCCTTCAGGTCCTGCTGGTCCCTTCCTGGGAAGACTTTTATTCCTTTGGAGCTAAGAAAGACACCTAGATGGTGCCTTCCTCTCTCTTGTGCTGCTTGGAAGGCATGGGCTTTGGGGTCAGCTAGACCCCTGGCTAGCTCTTGGTTGTGTTCCCAACCACTCTGAGCTCGTGGGCAACTGACTTATTATTCTTGGACATGGCTTTCTTGGAAAACCATAAAACTTATAGAATGGGATGGGAGCATTTTAAAATACATTTATGGGAAATTAACTCAGAAGACCTTTTTTAAACACTATTTTTAGTGGTCACTTAGCCAATGGCTTCAGCTTAGGAATGACTGAGGCAAAAGCACTAATTAAGGATGGCAATTTTATTCATCTTTGTATCTGTTTAGTGTCAAGTTGGAGGAAGAGAGGGTTTAAAATATGAGCTAGTAATCCTCCCCCCTAGACATTTTAAAACTATGAATAAAGTTAAGAAAACTATGCAAGAACTAAAAGAAGGTCAAAGGAAAAGAAGGGATCATCATTGTAGGCTCAAAGCATGCTACATGTCTTCCAGGAGATAAGAAAGTTCAGAAACGTGGCCCTCCCTGCACTGCAAATCCCTTTGCGTCCCTTCAAGCATCCGAGCTCTTCTATCTCAGCTCATTATTAATGCTGATCTCCCCAGGTAGAGGAGAGAATGTGGACTTAAGTGGCTCACCTACATTGCTTAGGTTTGTATATTTCAGAGACCCCGACTGATAACAGGTCATACGATTTCAGTTCTGAGTCCTCCTCTGTTCTTGAAAATAGAGATTGGAGAGGAAAACTGTGTTTGTGATTTTACAGTGCCCAGGTCAGGCACTTCCTTTTTGCATGTGTTTTGGGTAAGCCCCTTACCTTTTGGAGCCTAGCTTATCACCCCTGGAAAGTGAGGCAACTAAATTTAGTGTTCTCTAAGGCCCTGTTTGAGTTTGCATGCCACTGACTCTAGACTTTTCTAAATAAACAAGTAAACTTACAGTTACCATGGAGAATGTCTGTGTCCTTGCTGATCGTTGTAAATGTCCCTGATGTCAAAATGCAGGATGATAAAAAGTGAAGTTGAAAAATGAGGAAGGGGTGTGACAGGGAGTGATCTTAATCGTTTTGCAGGGTGTGCACTTTTTAGGCTGCCTAAGGGCAGGGTTGAAAAATATATGCCTTCTGCTAGCATATTTCAGAGTCAGCCAAACTACATTTTGGTTAGGAACTACCTTGTCCAGAAAGAGGGAGGATGATAATCAAAGCAAGGGCAGTCCCAGAGCTCAGATGATCCCTTTTTCCTGGTGAAGGATATCCTTGGATGGTTGTTTTTCTACTGAGTCTTTAAAAGAGGACGCTAGGCTTAACAAAGTGTCAAGAGTCCACAGCTGAGGAGGCCAAGTGGAGCCAGGGAAAGGAAGTGGCTTAAAAGACTTACTCTTATTATATTAGTAATATGTCGAATTTATTATTGAAATTTATATATATATACTTCAAAAATATATCAAAGTAGAGTGAGGTGAATAACGAATCCCTACATTCCTATTATCAAGAGTCAACCATTAATTCACGTCCAGTCTAGTCTAATCTGTATCTTCATTTAATCTTGTTTTAACAAATTTTTTTTGAGACAAATCTTGTACAATTTCATCTGTAAATATTTCCAAATTTATCTTTAAAATTAAGGGTTTTTTAAATTTAAAAGGCAAATGCAATAATGTTAGCACACCTAAAAATTAACAAAAAATTGTTAAGTGTATTCAGTAGCAATTCAAGATTTAGATTTCTCCAATTGTCTCATATATATACATACATATTTTTAACAATTTGTCTGAATCTAGATCCTAATAATGTCCGTAGGAAGCTATTGGTGCAATGTGTCTTAAGTGTCTTTTACTTCATAGGTTTCCTTCCATTTTTCTTTCTTTTTCTAAACAACTATTTGGTGAAGAAACTAGGTCATTTTTCCTGTGAATTTTTTGATTTTAATTGATTAAATTTCTGTGCTATCTTTTGACATGTTCCTCAGTCTTTTCTATTTCCTGTTAATTGATATCTAAATGTATAATTATATTCAGGTGAGTTTTTTTGGCACATCTATTTCATAGATGTGTCATGTATCTTCCTTTCCTTTCCTTTTTCCTTTCCTTTCCTTTCCTTTCCTTTCCTTTCCTTTCCTTTCCTTTCCTTTCCTTTCCTATCCTTTCCTTTCCTTTCTTTCTTGAAATGGAGTCTTGCTCTGTCACCCATGCTGGAGTGCAATGGTGTGATCTCCATTCACTGCACCCTCTGCCTCCCAGGTTCAAGCAATTCTCCTGTCTCAGCCTCCTGAGTAGCTGGGATTACAGGTGTGCACCATCACTCCTGGCTAATTTTCGTATATTTTAGTAGAGACGGGGTTTCACCATGTTGATCAGGTTGGTCTCAAACTCCTGAACTCATGATCTGCCCACCTCAGCCTCCCAAACTGCTGGGATTATAGGCGTAAGTCACCGCGCCTGGCCATGTATTTCTATTAGGAGGCAAACAATGCTAGATTGTATCTTTTTTGTAATATCAGTAGCCATTATCGATCATTGCCCAGATCCCTTAATTCATTAGAGGCTGCAATACAGTATATTAATTCTATGAATGTAATTCCTTTTAACCTAGTAGTTGAAATATTTCTAAGAGAAACTTTTCCTATTTGATTACCCTAAGGAAATGTATGTTCATTATATTATGTCTATAAAACCCAGGATAAAATACTGGATTTAACCCTTTTTTTCCCCCGTTTCAGCTTATTTCGTAGCCTTCTTCAAAAGTGACCAATGACAGCTGTGTGTGTTTTAAATTGTATTTTTTTGAATGCATTGACATAAAAATATTTAGCCTGGAAACTTTGGAGTCAGATGGATGTAGGTTTGAGCCCTGGCCCTGCCTGTTACCTCAGAGAGTCTTTTCCTCTCTTCTCATGGCTACATCCTAGTCGCTTTGGGCTCTCATGGGTCTTCTGCAGGGAAGCTTTCTTTAACTTTCCTGAGCAGGGTGAATTAATCTCTCTGAGACTCAGTTTTCTCATCTATAAAATAGAGGCAATAATACTGATGCCATCTGATATAGTTGTGAAGATTAAGTGAGATAGAGGGTACAAAACTGTCCATTATAGGCATCCAAGGGTCTTCAATTTTATTGTTATTTTGTATCTAACAACCTTGGACACTTAACTCCTGTGGTGAATTACTTTGCTGTTACCTCTATCTTGAAAGTATTGCTGGAGAAACAATTATGAAAAAAAATTTGTCTGCTTCTGTTTATGAAGATGCCAAGTCACATGATAAGTTATCAATATTTACAGAGCTCTAAAGTGTTCTGAAAGGTGGAAGAAAAAGAAACAGTATTCAAGAGTCTTGTCCCAAGGTGTTGTGGGGGAGACAAGGTGATAATTGAGAACTATATATAAAAATAGGTACAAAGAATTATGTGGAGCAATTAAATCTGATGAGATGGATGGACTTGCTTACGTTAGGGAAGGGTGTCTAGGTACATTGGATTCAAAAGCAGAGGAAGAACCTACTTTGGAGGAGTCTTTGTGAGTGGAAGGGAAATCCTGAAGTTAGGGTTGGTCTCTTTCTCAAAAAAAGGAAGTTGTTGCTTTAGGGGGGTTGACTAAATACCCTGACAATACTCACTTGACTAAAAATATCTCTTCCATGGGCTTGAAGTCCTAAAGCCAGAACCAGAACTGTAGCTTGTTCCTGCTGCATGCCATTCTGTGTTCCACCTCTGCAATCTTGCCCAGGCTTATCCTTCCTTGGGAATGTCCTTCTCGCTTGCCTTCCTCACCTGCTTACTCCCACTTTATTTTACACCATGCCAGGAATCATGGCTTCAAAGAGTCTTTCTCAGCCCCTTCATTTATTGCACCACTGGGGCAGGGCCTCACCTACATTTTCCCATTGTATCCTGTACACGTTCCCATCACAGTGTTCATCATAACTGTTCATATCCACTGACTTCTCTGGACTCCAAGGACCACAAGGGTAGAGACTCTCTTGATTCTCTCTGTAACCTCAGCACAGTGGCTAGCACATATGTATGCTTAAGAAATAATAAGTGTGTAGCTGGGTGCTGTGGCTCTTGCCTATAATCCCAGCACTTTAGGAGACTGAGGCAGGAGGCGTGCTTGAGCTCAGGAATTTGAGCAGCTTGGGTAACATAGCAAGACCCCATCTCTACTAAAAATAAAATAATAATAAAAAAAAATCAGCTAGGCATGGTGGCTGGACCATGACTATAGTTCCAGCTACTTGGGAGGCTAAGGCAGGAGGATCACTTGAGCCTAGGAGTTGAAGGCTGCAGTGAGCTATGATTGTGCCACTGTATTCCAGCCTGGGCAACAGAGGGAGACCCTGTTTAAAAAAAAAAAAAAGAAAAAGAAAGAAAAGAAAGGAAGGAAGGAAATGAATTTGTAATTGAAGTTTTACCTGTTTATTTGTAAATTTAAATTTGGACAAGTTAGCTGGAAGTGTAGACTAGTAATGTGTTAACACATGAACCTAAATGAGTTTATCTGGTTGACTCCTTTATAGAAGCAGGAACAGAGTGGTGGTGAGTTAGCATGGCTCAGCAAGCTGGTTTGGGGGCAGGTAGGCAGAACAGGCTGGCTGTCAGCCCTGGCTGAGAGGCAGGTTTGAAAGGGCAAAGGTGAATGGCCTAGATTGTATTATTTTTATTCTTATTTTCCTAGTACTGCCCTTGTGTGAAAAGTGGGAGAAAGCAAGAAGTGTTTAGGGAACAGCAATTAATCTTTTGGATTTTCTTGACTAGATTGTGGAAACTGAGCAGAGGCAAAACATATAGAGGCTAGCTGGGCCTGGACGATTGCTGGGGAGCTTTGGAAACACAGCCAGGTGGCAAGGTTACATGTATAAATGTCCATCTTAGGAATGCATAATAGTTTAAAAAGCCATTTGATATTAGCTGGGTGTTTTGTATATTTGCACAGAGAACTTGCTCATTTATCGAGGTTCTTAAAGCACTCAGTTATTTGCCCAAGAGAGATGCCTTTTCACATAAACAACGGTCTACCTGGTGTCAGAATTTCTCAACAGATAAGACACACTTGTGCTCAGGAAGGAACTTCTGCAGGCAGATAGCATACCAAACTTTTATTGTTAATATGGGAAGAAAGGCATGCATCAGAATAACAGGAAAACCTGCTCTGGTGTGTTTGCACCTGAGGAGGGGGAGGGGATGCCACTTTTATCAGACACACTGAAAGCAGCCGTTCATTCTTGCAAGATGGACTGTTCCAGATTTTGTTGCTTTGTGAAATTTTTAGTGCACAATGTAAGTAAGAGTTTTAGGCAGAATTTAAGTAAAATCCAGGATTATTTCAGACAGTTAGAAATGAACAATAACACTGATGAAGAGAGATGCTAACATTGACATGTTAACATGTAACAATAACATGTTTATCATTAGAATCAGAATCTCCTTGTTATATTTTACAGAGTTTAGCACTTGTCTGTTAATACCCATCTCACTGAATGTCACCATCCATAACATAGGTTTTGTTCCCCCCTGGGTGAAGGGATGGAGAGGAGTGGATCTTTTTCCAAATTTTTTTTCTTCCATCATGTTTATAGGTATAAAATTTCACAGACCGACATTTTCTAGAACCTCCATATTCGCTGAACAAGTTTGTTTAAATACAAAGATTTTTAAGTGACATTTTGACTTCTGATTTATATGGAATCTTAATAAATTATACCAAATAAACTCTCAAATTATTCTGATTAAGAAGTCTGATTAAGAAGTTTTTCTTCTCAAAAGAAAAATAAATATTTTCAATTCTTTTTAAAACATGTTTTTGTGGTTGGCAGTGCCTTCGTCTCATGGCAGAGAAGAGATTAAGTAAAATGCTAACTTGTAGTAACTTTATATTCTTAAATTTCTTATCCTAAAGACTAATACAGAAGCAATTCCTCGGAAACCTCATTTCCCTGGCAAGTCAATGGCTTACTTTGCTTCTTGTTATTTGCTTTTAACAGTAACAGATATTTTTATTCCTTTTTTCCTTTTTCTTTAATTTGCAGAGTCAATTAAACTGTTTAACCAAATAGATCTTAATAGATCTATAATAAGATCCAAATATATCTTATTATATTCCTGTCATAATTATTTTTTAAAACTGGCAGGAAGCCAGTATTGAACATCATTTACAACCTTAGTGAATGGTCATGTAAATGGACAATTTGCAGAAATTCCAGCTGGGGTTAACCTTAGAACAGGGTTGTTCCAATATAAAACTGCTGGCTTCCTTTGCATTATTATGGATTTCTGTTTGTTTTCTTTACACTGTTGGGCAGGCTTCCCCTGAGAAGTTTAGATGGACGATTTAAGGGAGGTGTGTTTTCAGGAGGACTTGGTGGTGATATTGGAAAAATCTTAGTGAAACGATGGCCGAGGTCATTATAATATAGCCTTGAATCTCATAACTCAGGAGGAAGTTGGTAGGAGGTGGTGGCAGAAAGGGAAAGATACTGAGGTGTTTCTAACACGAGCACAGGAATATGTGGCAATAATAGAACATTACTAAAGTTCTCCTCTAGAATGAGTCATTGACAAATATAATTTGAGGCTTTACACAGCCCCAAGAAAATATCAATTTCTTTGATTTTTATAAACTTGCACTTTAGAAAGTTTGGCAAATTGATAGACAATGAATAAATGCATTCAGAATTCAAAGTTGACGTTCATACTTTGGCCTCAATTTAGCTAGATGAGATATTTAGTGACACTTGGATGTCTTTCCAAGGGTTAGATTTGCTAAAAAATAATATTAAAACAATATGACAGATAACTTTCAGTATTCTAGACTTAACTAGGAAGCAAATTTTGCATTCAAGAATAGAGAATAACTTTGCAAACCCAAATCAAGAAATCTAACCACCCTAAAGAAATGAATTTTGTTGTAAAGCTAAAATGATTACATATTGTATTCTTTAATTTAATGAAAGAAAAATGTACCTCTGGTCTAATAAGTTCCATATTATTAAATGTCAATGTTAGCATCTCTCTTCATCAGTGTTATCAAAAATTTAATGCTAATATTATTTTACTGAATCTGTGAAGACATTTTACTATTTTACTTTTATTTTTCCTTTTCTTTTTGGAGGTTGGGGTGTGTTAGTGTTTCAAAGTTTGGTGTTGAGACTGTATGTATTTCCAAAGGACAATACTGAAATAGTTGGTGAAATTATAATCAGAGTTCTTCATCCTTAACTCTTTATATACAAGAAGTTTTGCCATTTCAAAGAAAGACCAGAAGTTTTAAAAAATAATTATGACAGGAATATAATAAGACTCTATCAACACTATTAAGATCTATTTGGTTAAACAGACACACAGATACCTTTTCCCACATGAACTATTTTTTGATCAATATAAAGTATGGTAAAGCATGGAAAAAAAGCAAAATTTGAGATACTTTTGTAGGTGGACACATGTCAGATAGTATATAAAATTAGCTTAAATATTCAAACACTATAAAATGTGAGGCAGATAGGATATCATCTCCAAAGAGGATATAGTGAAAACAATACTTTGAAATGACAAATAGTCAATATGGGCATAACTTTTCATATTAGAGAAACCTTATTGCCCAGACAAATTTAGTAGTAGTGTGTATTTTACTTGTAACAATTTAGTGACTGAAGCACTTTGACTTTTCCATCATTTTCTGATAATAAAAGCTCCTATTCCGTGAACATTTTACAATTTTTTTTTTCAGATGGAGTCTAGCTCTGGTTCCAGGCTGGAGTGCAGTTTTGTGATCTTGGCTCCCTGCAACCTCTGCCTACCGGGTTCAAGCAATTCTCCTGCTTCAGCCTCTTGAGGAGCTGGGATTACAGGTGCACCACCATGCCCAGCTCCTTCTTGTATTTTTAGTAGAGACAGGCTTTCCCCTTGTTGGCCAGGGTCGTCTTAAACTCTTGACCTCAAGTAATCCACTGGCCTCGATCTCTCAAAGTGCTGGAATTACAGGCATAAGCCACTGCACCTGGCCTACACTTTTTAATCATCTGATTTCATGAAGAGTTGTTAACTACTCCCAGCTAATGCTAAACAGGAGGTGTTCAGGTTCTTCCACAGGCACTGTTCCCAGGCTCAGTTCACAGGAGCCCTTATTCAGTGGTTATTTAAGAGCTTTGAAATGCCATTTTTCACCTTTCCCATGATTCTTAGGGAGACCCTGCCCTCCATTTTGAAAACGGAAAATAAAAACCGCAGATCTGTGAAGGTCTAAGGCGAAGTTCAGAAAAGCTGTATCGACTGTTGAGACCTGGCGACTTGTTTAAATTTCATCAGCCTCACTTCTATGAACTCTCAGGTAAGCACTCTATTGACTTATAATTTTCTTGTGAACTTTATAAAGCAGAGGAAAATGGCCGACCTGGCAAAGTACTTGGTTAGAGTCCAAGGTGCAGCGTTGGTAATTAGCTCAAGGGAAAAAAAAGTCAGAGTGAGGCTGCTCGCTGGAAGTTTGAGTGCAAATTTGACAAGGAAAGGAAAATGGATTGCACTCCTGTGAGAACTAGTTTAACACTTGAATTCAGAAAACTCCAGAGTTCCTCCTTGTTGAGTCCTGCAAATAAAGAAGAGGGTAAGAAAGAAGCAATTCTGAAAGAGGGCTTGGAGAGTAAACTGAAGATTTCCATGGAAATAGCTGTTTTTTTTTTTTTTATGACTTTTTAAAGCCACTTTTAAGCTATTGCTTTCAGTTTACTTCAATGCACTCACTGAAGTAAGCTAAGAAAGAAATCTTTGATATGCCAGATCAACCAAAAGTTTAAACATATCCTTTTGTGTCTCCATTTATAATGCAAATAGTAAGTTGGTGTTTTGGGTTCATTTCACCATGGTCTCTGAAGTGGGTTAACATACACAGAATGAGGAAGTGAAGGGAGTTCCAAAGAGAGCACATCTTTGATAGTTCAATAATAATAAAAAAATGTATTTAGGTCTTTTCTAAATACCTTTCCCTTCCTAAGAATATGAAACATGAGAGGAAGATCTAAGAAGAATAAATTGTGGTTGCCCTCTATGTAAGCTGAATGAATAAAGATATCGTATTTGTTCTATGAGTTATCCACTACTTAAATATTCCTTAAGTCTAGCCTTTATGAGCTCATAAAAAAGACTTTGCTTATGTGTCTAGGAAAGCCAGTATCTTTATATGCTGTCAGAACTGAATTTAACATACTGTTTCAATATAACTTTGAAAACCAGCAGATATTTTGTTATAGAAAGCAAGCTAGGCAAGCACCTTAAACCCGTGTTTACATTTTAGTTTTATCAAACATAAACATTTCTTAGTTGCAATAGTTTTAAAAAGTGGTAATCTATGCTTGAGAATGATGGAAAGAGACAGAATTCTGGTTGAAATAGTATTGCCACTGTACTGTTTTATTCATGAGAATCTCCAATCTTTTTTTCATATATACTAAAAAAGCCAAAATTAATTAATGTCAGAAGCACAAATGAGAATTGGCAGTGATCATCCATCCATGCTGGGGGAGGGAAGGCTGGGTGCTCTGTATGGTATAATCTCCAGATTGCGTTTCCCTACTGAGCACCTCTGTAAAGGCTCCCATGCATTTGGAAGCTTCAGAATTTCTTCTGGGCAACTAAAGTCAAATATATTTTTTGACAAATCCCAACCCCTCCCTCAAGGCAACCAAGAGCAATAATGTTTCAGGAAGCTCCAGCTGAAGTGTTAATAATAACCATCAAACAGAAGTTTCACCATCTTCTGTTTCATGATTGAGCTTTTTCAAATGTAAACAATTTATAAGGAAAAGGGTGAGCCGTGTCGGATATGAGAAACAGAGAAAAATTTGGTGGGAAAAGTCAGAGGCATTCATTGTCAGGAGATAGTTAGGACACGCCTATGATTGCAGACTGGGTAGATTCTTGTCTTCATCCTTCCTCTTGGGTTATGAGTATCACTTCTTCTCCCTCTTCCTTCCCTTCCTTTCTCCTCATTCTCTCTTGGGTGTGGGTGTGGACTTGTCTTACCTTTGCCTCTCTTGGGGACCTGAGTTGACAGCTCTGTCACACTGGCCTTCTCTGCCCAAGCCACTCCCCTTACTCTTCTCCCACTTGGCCTAGCTGAGCTGCTGCTTCCCAGGCACCCTGCGTGCCTTAGCTTTGCCTACGTACCTCTGGTGTGTATTTCTTAATGGCTATGTTTTAGGAGCAAAAGTCTTCCAATGACCCCTTTCATTTGTTGTCTGACTTGAATTAAGCTGCACAACTCTGATTAGAGACAAATCTTTCTTTTTCCACACTGCTGCTTTTCTGCTGTTTCATTTAACACAGCTGGTATAAAATGCTAGAACTATTTAGCATAACAAGACCTATTAGTAAAAGTGATGAGAAAATACAATTAAAAAGGCAAGAAATATATCTCCTGTAGGAGATGCTGTTGTTACCCTGCTTAGATGCCCTTCAGTGGCTCGTACTTGCTTCCCCCCTGCCTCCTGTCCAAGCTGCTTTGAGTGTGGCTCATGACCTCATAGCTACCTTCTTCCCTGGAGATTTGTCCTCTGGGAAATGACAGGGACGGGGATCAAAGTAGTGGGGAGCTAACTAAAGACCAGCCTCTTTGCCTCAAGGTGGACCTAATGCCGTGGTGTGATTTGTGCTCCAGAACTTCCAAATCAAATGAAGCTAGCCTCCAGCTAAGCCCACACTTGGTCAACATTCTTCCACTCTCATCTGCTCCCCTTCTCCTGAGAATGCTCCAATAAATCACTTGAACAAAAACTTTTACCTCAGGCCCTGATTCTAATGAATCTCACCCAAGACATATTTTTTTAAATTAAAAAAAAAAAAAACACTTGGAATTATTTGGCTAAATCTTAATATACGTGAAATGACCAAGGATGGAATTGGTATTGACCCAAAACATTAGATTTGGCAAAAACGACACAAAAAAGATATTTCGTAGCAAAACTTAAGAACTAAAGCGATATTGTCTTTTGCCTCATTAAAAAGGGAACTATTTTTTGAGGAGTTGCAAATATTTAAAATGTTATTAGCCTGGAGAAATTCGATGAGATGGACTGCAGCTGTGTCTTGGTTACTTATGTTTTGACTGGTTTTACAGTTTCCAAAGTAGTTTCAATTACATGACCTTGGGTCAATCTCATGACAATCATGACAAACGAGATACTTATTAACTGCATTTTCCACATATCAAGATTGTGTCTCAGAAAGATAAAATGGCTTGACCGTGTCTCACAGTAAGTACCTGGCTCGTAGTTGGTGCTCAAACCCAGGTTTCTGTGAGAAATATGAGGGAATATTAGGAATAAACCAATTTCTTACCTTTATCATAGGTAGAGTTTTCCATAATTCTGTTATTAAGTCTATTAGGGTTGCACTTGTGTATAGCAAGACCTGTTTGTAAAAATGATGACCTAGACTTAATCTGGATCAAAGCAGTCCTTTTCCTATTAAATGTGTGCACTATCCATCGTTGCATAGCAAACTATCTTAAAACTTAGCAGTTTAAGACAACAAGCACTTATTATCTCGTAATTTCTGTGGGTCCAGAATCAGTAGGTAGCTTAAGTGCCTCTCTCTATCTCAAGGGCTCTGACACAGCTACAATTAAGGTATTGGCCAGGGTTGTGGTCTCACTTAAAGGCTCAGCTGAGGAGAGACTAGCTTCAAACTCAGTCAGTTGTTTGAAGGATTTGATTCCTTGGGAGCTTTTGAACTGCAGCCTCCATTTCCTCACTGGTTACTGGCCAGAGGCTTTCCGCAGTTCCCTGGCATGTGGCTCTTTCCATAGGACAGCTAACAATATGGCAGATGGCATTCTACAGAGTAAGTAGGCGAGGGAAAGAAAGGTGAGCAAGGTGGAATTCAGAGCGTTTTTGTTACTTGATCTTGGAAGTGAGAACCCATCAATTTTGCTGTATTCTCTTGGTAAGAAGTGAGTCACTAGGTCCAGCCCACACTCAATGGGAGGGTATTACACATGGACATGCATAACCAGGAGCCAGGGAGTCCTGGGAGCCATTTTAGAGGCTGCCTATTGCAGTGTGTCACTTGGCTTCCTCATCTACAAGGCCCTGCAATTTGATCCAACCACTGTTTTCTCTATAAGGAAGCACTGGATTATTTTCAATATGTTAATTTCATGGGTTTAGGCATATGTGCTGTAGTTTAATGTTCTTCTCACTTGTTCTTCCTCCCACCCACTCTTCAATTTCTCTTCTCCTTTTGCTCTTCCTTTCTTGCTTCCTCTGTCCTGCTGCTTCTGACTGTACTCACTTCTCTTTCAGGCTCCCTGTTTTCTCTCTCCTCCCTTCTCATGCTCTCACGGTCACCTTCCTTTCAGAATCCAAATTCTCTGTATCTGTTCCTGCTGCCATGGCCCTTGTTGCTCCTCCATCTGCTCACAGGGACCATGGCCAACCAGCAATTTTAGCTGCTGGCTCTTAAGTTTCTAAAGAAAGTGATTCAATTCAACTCTTGGGTCTAGTCTTTCCACCAAGTTCCTCTAGGAAGATGACACCATGATGAAGTGAGACAAAGTGTTTTTTATAGAACATTGAGAATCCTGTTTTAGAAGGTGGGGGGAGGATTTTTTTTCTCTATTTCTCCATGCATAATGTCAGATCTGAATTATATCTAGTGTTGTCTTGTGTGTTTTATGTTAAATTATTTAAAAAGATACGATGATGATGAGAATGATGATGATGATGTAAGCTAAAGTACACCGTCATATCACTTATCTAAAATTAGTTGTTTAATCCTGATGGTAGTGACTGCAGCCTTTATCTCTATTTCCAGTATCTAGAATCAACTGAATAAATAAATGAATGTAGCCATATAGTAGAACTAAGTAGATTGGATAGGTTGGCTGCTTTAGCCACTGAAGATAGAGTAGAAATGTTTTCCCAAATCTTATGTGAAATCCAGGGAAAATAGTAGTAGTATCTATATTTCTATTTTTCAACCATAGATGATGCTGTCAAAGAAAAAGACAACTTTGACCCAGCAGAGAGCACATTTCATATGTGGGATTGTTGTGCAGTAATTAGCCTGTTTTGGTCTAGGATGACTGATAGCGATTCTATGGCCCATTTTCCTGATATTAAGCAAAGGTTTTGGGGGCAAAAATGTGATTAGAATATGTTCAACTTGATGATATGTATGTTAAGGCTATTGGCACATACCAACCAATTTTATTGCATGACCTATTGCTAGAAAACATCAAAAGTGGAGGTCAAATCATTTGAAGAATAGTTGTTTAGTGAGTTAAAATGAATGAAGTCTTCAGTGAATACTGAAGAATTTGACCAACATCAAATTCTGTCCTAGTTTGTTGCTTGTCATGCCCTGTTCTCCATCTGGGATGCCCCAGGCACTCTTTTTGAGGACACTTGACCTACCAGTCATATTTCAGAAACTACTGATTTGGTGCTTACTGATTGAGTTTAGACTCCAAGGAGTCGGATTGCTGGATTACATACAGACTAATGACCCATCAGACGCTAAAGGCAAAAGCTTAAAGTGCACTAGTGAATTAAGCCACAGCATTGTCGGAAAGGAAGAATTTATTATGTCATTAAACTTAATTCAATAAGTTTTGCTTCTTTAGATACACTTCAGTGAGGGAAACGTAAGAAATTAATTTGAAACAAGTGTTATCATTTTTCTTCCACTTTCCCAGGTAAAGGATATTCACGTGAAATTAAGAGACAGAGTATTTCATTGGGATGAAAAGAAAGCCATTAAAAGGAATAATAAATGGTGAAAACTGGGCATGACTGCCTAGCCAGCCATGTACTACTTCTAAGTTCAGAGACTGTGTGCTTCAGTTAGTAAACACAGAGGAAAACCAGGCTTGCCTAATTTTATGACACCCTGGGTGAAGTTTTCAGGGCTTTACATAAAATCTCAGAGGCTCATTGATATAAAGATGTCAGCAATAATCATGGTTGATGCTTAGAATTTAATGTGAAACTTAGAATGGGCACAAAATGGAACTCAGAATGGAGGGTTTCTGCTTCAAATGTAGGACTTACAATGATATAAAGAATATTCTCTTAATGTAAAGATTACCATAAGACATAAAAATGTAAGCCATTTGGTGTTGAGTCTTTCTACACATACCTCATACCTCATGGTTGCTTTATAGCAAGAAATAAAATGTTTATAAATAATAACCTCAGGATAATTGAGAAAATTGCAGAGTGTTTGTACCTTTTGTAATTTATCAATCAAAGTACTCTGATAATCCTCTCAGGCATTCTAAAATGAATCTCAGTGTGTTAGAGGTAAATGGTGAAACAAAACAACAACAAAAAAATTCATATCTTGGTGTCAGTTCTAATAATGGAGGGACTTTTAGTATTTATATTCTAGGGAACAAAATATATTTTCTATCAGTAATTATTATGCAGTGAGATTAAATAAAGGATACTGGTCATTGTTTTAACTGAATATATTCCATAGCCTATGACTTATGTCAAATAAAAGAAAACAAACTACAAGGAAGGTCTCCATCCAAGGGACTAGCTGTCCTAATTTCATTAGTATTCTGTCCTATCACAGGCTAGGCAATATTCTATGCTCTAGATGAACATAGAAACAATAAGCAAAGCAGATTTTTTTTCTTTGATTCACTCCTAAAAGGTGATGGCTTTTTAAAGTATTACAAAGTAAGGATTTTAAAGTCCATCTGATTTGGCGTTTTCTCTTTTTTCCTTCTTTCCTGCCTGTCACCCCATTTTCCTTCCTCCCTCCTCTCTTTCCTTCCCCCCTCTTGCTTGTTCTCTCATGTTGGAGTCACAAAGGTTATTTTTATTAGTAAAATTGTTTTAATATTGGACCATTACCAAGAATAACAGACCAAAACATCTTCCCTTCTAGTTATTCAATATGCTTAGTAATGCAAAGAAAAAAAAATATATGTGTATATATATATATATATATATACATATGTGTGTATATATATATATATATATATACACATATATGTATATATATAATATTAGCTTTTCCTTAGGATGAACTTAAGGTAAGACATACTTTGGGAGGAAAGAAAAGCTGAGGTGGAAAATTTGTCTGCTCTTGGTAGAGCTCCAGTCTTCCCAAAAGTTACCCCTTCACCCTTCCACCTCCCCTGACCCCGTGCCATAATTCCAGGATGAACGTCTGGCTTGATTTCTGTGTCAGTTACTTCTTTGCTAAGAATAGAAGGTTATAAAAAGAGGTTACAGACCGAAGTTACCATGGCTGCCTGCAGAGATTTCCTAAAGAACCATTAGGACCTACTTGGGAGTGTCAAAAAGCAAAACAATTTCCACTCATAAATACCATTAAACATCTTCATGTATTAGAGAAACTAGGTTTTAATTCATATCTTTACACTTGTGGTCTTTATACCTACCACATTGAATTTATTGTGGAGGTTAATTGAATAAATGCATATAAGCCCTTAGAAGAGTGCAGGGAAGAACACTATATTCTTCATTCACTTCTCCTTCCCTCACTCCCTTGCTTCCCTCCTTTTTTTCTTAGTGCTTCTCAAATTTTAATGTTCATTAGACTGACCTAAGGATCTTGTTAAAATGCAGATATTAAGCCAGTAGGCCTGGGTGGGATCCGAGATACTGGATTTCTAACAAGCACCCAGGAGGCCTCACCCATGAATGGCAACCATTTAGGTAGTGACTTAACCTGGTTATTTAGTCACAGCAGTGCTATTAAGACTGTAAGGTTTTAGTTCTGACTGGGTGATGTTTGTATTTTACTAATGGTCTAGAGGCCTATGTGGGAAAAGTTGCACAATATTATTTTATATGTTTCTGGACCATAAACTCGTTTGCAATATGAAGGATTATGTGATGGAGTATAGGAATAACTGTAAAGTGTAATCCATGATCTAAAGTCTACAACTCCACCAATCCTCCAGGTGATTCTTATATACCCTTTGGGACCCATTGAGGTATTTGGGAGAAATGTGTATTCTGTAGGAGTAAAAATTTGTTTTGTAAATTCAAAAAACATCTGGTTTTGGCAAATTCAAAAACATATCTAGTTTTATTAAAAGAAAGTTTTCATGATGAAGCCTAATTGGTACCTCTCTGAGAAACCTCTTAAGGATTTTACTGCAGGGAAGGTATTTAGTGAGATCCAGGTGCTCTTCCTGATCAGCAATAGGTAGCTGCTGGAACACTGATTGCACTGTTATTCATCCTGGCACAAGCTGTGACCTGCCAACCAATGTTACCTGTACTGTTTATTTCAGGTACTCAGTTGTGAGCATTATGCGCAAGCCCTTTCTCTCTACAAAAATTTCATCCATTTTTTTACTGCATTGCACATATCCTTAGATATCAGTAGGAACATATCACTCTGATTTAGTGTCTTCTTGCAGAAGGGAAACATTCTCTTTCACTTGATTCTCTATAGCCTCAGCTTGTTTGTACTGGTTGCTAATATAGGAACAACTTAATATGAAAAAGCAAACCAAATAAAACTTGTGAAGCAGTAGTGTTTTTTGGTCTGATCCTGAGTCTCTAATGCTCAATGAATATAGAGAAAATACAAGTGGGAATTAAAATCTTAGAATAATTTCCTTTTAGAAACAAACATTGCAAAGATAAAGAGAAAAAAATTCAATAGCTCTACTACCTTGTTCCTGAGTGTCATATCCTTAAATTTATCTCAAATATATTATTCCATGGCCAGTCACCCACCAGTTAACTATTTCAAATGACCATTATAGAAATATAGATTTTCCTATCACCTGTGTATTTTTCACTATGCTAACAGCTCACCAATCCCAGGATGTACATCAAATATAATCAGAATATTTTTATAAATAAGCAGCTACAATGCATATATCTCATGCATGTAATAGACGTATGTACCTCATTCATTGACAGCAACCATAGACCTTCACTCATTAGGAATTTAGTTTTCTAGCTTGGATATCTGGTTTCCTGGCTAACATTATCTTAGAGGCAACAAGTTAGAAGAGAATAAAGTTGCTTTTAGAATAGCTTGCCTTAAGAGTAGCATGGCAGCTTCTGGAAAGGGAGATTTTTTGAAAAGTCTGCAAAAAGACACAAAAATGAAAAACTAAATTTTAATCTTAATTGTTTGTTCTGGAGGCAAATGACTGTCTATATATTGGGGCTGCATTACAAAACAATTCAATCACTAGTGGCGATAATAGTGGTCTAGAGTAATTAAGACATGCTAAACTTGTCTATGAATTGTTCCTATTTTGGGAACTAGGACATTTACTATATAGTCTTAAAACATTTCTATACCAATTATTTTCAAAACATGATAGAGGGTTTGTTTTTTAAAGACATAGGTCTTTTTTTTTTTTTTTTTTGATTTTGCCAGATAAGCATTGATGTGTTTTTAATTTTTTTTCAACCTAAAGAATAGAACGGATTATGAGTGAAAGAGGGTTAGAAGTTTCAGTTCCATGGGTGTTTTAGTTTTCTATTTATATTCAAACTTTTATGGAAAAGTAAATCTTATTCTTTTGCTGGGAATGGAGTAAAATGGAATTGGGGAGGAATTCTGACTCAAAGTTGGAGTTTTCAAACTCCACATGTCTGGAAACCTGACAGGATTTGTGAGTTAATATTTATCCTGCACCTTGATACCTTCAGGTAAAAAGTACTGTGCACATACCAAGCCCTGTGGACTCTGTGGCGTTTTCAATCCTTACAATTTTCTAACAGCAAACCACCCAAGGGCTCGTTGGAGAGGTGGCTTCTTGTGCACAATCACTACAGCATTGGTTTATGCTGGTGACAGCTCTTCCCTGGTTTCTTCCTCAGACTGTAGCTAAAGTTTTTTACATCACCAGTGACATAGGCTGTTGCTTTTCTTCAGAATACTTTGGCAGAAACTTTAGGCCTGAATAGCCTGGGCAAAAATTATTTGTAGTCAGGTCCCATGAATTTCATAAATAAACCCTATACCGCCTGTCAATGGTTACATAAAAGTCAAGGTTTGGTCTTGCCACTAGTGCCTGACAGTAGCAGTAGCGCCTCTCTGAGGTGGGTCGCTGAGATGTGCACCAGGCCTTTCTTTAACTGTCAAGCTCAGGCAAGGGAAGGATGCGCTAAAGAATCTTTATGAGCTGGTGTTATTGTGGAATGAGGTGTTTATTTATTTACATATATATTTTTTGTTTAACTGGAAGATAATCCGTAATGTATAAACACAGCTCAGAAGGTAAAATAGTACATAAGAAATCTTTCTTACTTCGCAACAGTTGCATTAGTTATGACCTATTATACATTTTTAGAAATCCAGCATTTTAATGACCACAGTTCAACAGTTTAGGTAGTAGCCTTTCTACACTGAACCAGTGAATTTTGATAGCTCTCTCATAGAAAGAAATAGGATGTAGAATTAACCACTTCAGTAAGTAAAAAATAGACTAGCAACATACTGTACTCTCTCTCTCACACACACACACACACATAGTCTTACACATTCAGAAACACAGGTTCTTGCCCCAAACTTCACATAGAAAACCAAATTTAAAATTCTTATGAGAAGGGACTGTTTTAAAAGTTAGATGCAGACTATAAGGAGCTCATATTAATAAGTAGTTGACAAGTTAATAGTGCTTGCATAAATATAGAGGTTTAAAGACTTTACCAAAATGTAAACCCTGATTCCAACTGTGTCCCTGTTTCAGTCATTACACCCTTCTCCACACCCCACCTCAGAAACAGAATTGTTTTCTCCGTCAGACAAAAAGAGTTTCTATACATGTGGTCAAAATACGAGAAATAGGTATTAGGAAGCTTCAGGAAATCAGGAGGAGTAATTGTTATAAGTGTAACTGTTAACCTAATGTGTAGGATATGGCAAATACTGCCCTGGTCTCCCCATTGCACCTCCTCATCCTGTCCCTTGCCCCACCTGGAATCATATACACAAATGAAGAGAATTTTTGTCTTTGCTTTAGGGTACCAACAGATCATGATTCTTTTTCTCACTACAACATTTTAAGTGTTTTCTTCCTCCCTGAAGATTTTTGTTCCCAACACTATTTGCATGTAGAGCAGTTGATCTTTCAGGCTTTACTCTATATTGTTGTCTCTGAATCTTTCTAACATTGCAATGGTAGTTGCTGAAGCTTGGAGTTGCCCAGGTGGTAGTTATTAACTGACGTGTCATGGTTCATGGTGAACAAGCTAGGTCAACAAACTTGTTTTTCATCATGGCTGGTTTTAATTTGAAAGGAAGCTTGTTACCTATTTGATAATGCTTCACTGAAGTTCACCTATTTCAGGTAGATTAATAGCTTGTTTAGGGATGAGGAGCCCAGGGGCCCTGTTGTAACCGTGTGCTGTAGGTTCAAGGTTCAAACTTCAGAAAGTATAAAAGTCCTTGTTTTTCTTCTACCTATTTGTCAGTGCATGCCTCGGTGAACTTTTATACTTGGTAACACTTGAAGAATCACAGGTTTGGTATCTTATAGTCATATTAGAAGCTATGTTATATAATTAAGAAAGATGCGCCCTGTTAGCACTTTCCAGATTGGAAGACTTCTCAATTTTGAAGAACATGGAGTTGGTGGAGATTTAAAAAATACACGTATATTCATGATCATTCACTAGGAAAAACATTAAAATCTCTCTAAGGTGAAATATTAAATTTCAGACAAATCTATAAACACTATAGGTAAGTATTAGATTGAAGTAAATAGATGAGAAAAGGCTGTTCATGTCTGGACCAATTCACAATGGTGACAGATCAATAATTCCTAAAAGAATGTCTATAAAATACATTTATACTACATTTAAAAATTTGTAGTAAATTATTTACTGAAAAATTTTCTTCTTTTTTAGAAAGGGGAGTTTTACCTCATTTGTTTACTTTAAGTCATTGATGCAATAGATCAGTGGGCATGAAAGACATGTCAGCTGACTATCCATCTGAAGAAGGAAATTCAACCTTACAATGTGATTCTTATGAATCTCAATGTAGCTGAAGTCCCCACTCAGATTTTTTTCCTGAAGCATTTAAATTCAACTCTACTATTTGAAGATTAGACTACAGTGGAAATATTAATGATGTCTCTGTTCTGAGAGAAGCTTGGCAATCTTTTAAATTGATAGGTTTCTAAAGAAACTCTCCATTTAAAATAAGGATCTGATATTTGGATCTCCTAACCAGTCTGAAATGTAGTTTACCTACATAGATTGGCTATCTAGGAGCTTGTAAACAAATTCATAAATTTGTCATGCTGATTATAGTGTTGGCAAACACAATGGCTGATCATGTTATAAATGTTTATCAACACCCGTACTCACCCACCTGCTAAGAGGTGCTACGCTTTAATGAAATTGTTTGAATATCAAGGCTGGTTGCTAAGATACAATGTTCTTGTTACCAGGGATGTGATGCTTGCAGATTTCTGTTATCAAATAATGATTAGAGATGTGCTAACCTCAAGGTGCTCAGTGCAGTGAAAGGTTTACTGAGCTACAAATTAGTAAACTGTCTGCTTGAGCAGGCACTGGCAGAAGAAACATGTGCCTCATCCATACACGACTGGCATTTTAAAAGAAGAAAAGAGAGGACAGGGAGTGTGGCCATAAAGGATGGGTCCTTGAAAGTTTGCCATGGAAGGGGTTTGCCTACTCCATTGCCCAGCATGATATATCTTTAGCCAGCCAGGGAATTTGTTGAAATCCATTGCCAACAACTCTTTTCTTATGAAAAATCTGTTCTTCACATTTCTGTTAATTGGTTGTTATGGAATTATTAACATTAAACACATCACATCTTTTTGTGAGAAATAAAAGTAAATAAAAGTGTAATCCCATGGACTGGAAATGTATTTTAACACAAACACATTTTAAAAGATGACACCAGGTTTAAGAGACCTATTGGTGTAATTGTCATCTTTCGTGTGATCGGTTCTGCAACTGATGATCATAAAATGTCATGTAATTTTTTTATATTGAGAATTTAGTCTTCTAGAATATTTAATATATCAAATATCAACATGTGAATTTTGGAATGTTTCTTTTTGTTTTCATCTTATCTCAAATAGTACAGTGGTGATGACCAAAGCCATGTTGCCTTATTGGTCTGATAGTTCATCTTTTTAAATTAGGACCTGAATTAGAGTTTTGCTCTTACACTGGGAAACTTTGAACACAACACTTTCATACTGAAAAAAATCTGTATGATTTTATGTCAGTCCCTGTAATTCCTGAGTGTTCTATTCATAACCTGTAATATTTCAGAAATGTGTGGGCAGCCGTACTTCTAGTGTCATGTGTAACTTTTTACTTTATAAGAAATTTCAGTTATTAGGATCACAGATCTAATGGATAGTAAATTGACTCTTGAAAGGTCCCCTAATAATAAAGGAAATTGCAGGTATATTTTAAAAATGAAAGTGATAAAATAATTTCAGCTATAACATCTGGACCAGTAGATCATGAATCCTGGGAAGAGTGGAGACTGAGTTTTGCTCACCACTCTCTGGCCGCTCCCCAGAAGGATGCTTGCACAAAAGAGATGTCCTGTGAATGACTGAACGATACCTAGCTCCAGGAAAAATTCACTGCTATACACAGCAGTTACTTAGGAGTTTTGTCAGTTAAACTTTCCTCCTTTTTTTATAGAGTACGAAAACAGCCGAAGAAAAATATGACACTATTTCAACTTTATGATATAGATTTTATATATTTGAATTTTACAGATGAGGAAACCGAAAGAATAAGCTATTGAATTTCTCAGTGTCACACAACCAAAGTGAGGCAAAGCTGGATCCAATACTCAGGTCTTTGGCAAGCTTAGTCCTGTTTCCAGGAATGCCACCTGCCTCTATCGTCAGAGCTGAGTGGAGAAGATGGGGCTAACGAGTAGATGTAGATAAGAACATTTAAATTCAGCAAACATTGTTTATCTATTTGGTCTCCAACATACAGATAGTCATGTGAAGATTAAAAAGAAATAATTTATAAAGTCTTTGTCCATAAGAAGTTTTCAGTTTATTTGTGGAGAAATGATAGGTTGACTTATAGAACCAAATATGAGTGCTAGGGAAAATAGGTTTAGCCTGAACTCCATGTGGGTGAGGTTAGGCAAAACCAGTTTAAAGGATAGGTATTTGGTTCAAAGATGTGGCCCTGTTACCAGTGAGATCTAGGTTTGAATTCTTGTTTTGCCACACACTGGCTATGTAAATTCAGCCACATTTCTGGACTCCTGAAAGCTTTTCTCTTTTTGTTTTAGTTTTCTCATGGATCACATTAGGTCAGACAGGTAACATGCTTCACACATAGTAAGCAGTCAGTACATAATTCATTTCTCAGACACACTCATTGTTTGTGCCCTACAGAATTGAGCTTTCTTACTCTTTCTCTAGCCTGAAATGATTTCTAAAGCTTAAATTTCTCCTCTTTAATGAGATGCTTCACTTGTTTTTATACTGTTCAAAATTGAGTTCAGTAGAACAGATTCATATTTATTGATGAATACAAAAGAGACATTGTAAAAATATTCCCATCTTCTTCTTATCATATGACATTTGCCTTCAAATAGATTTATGAGCTAGCACGTGGTTAATTATAGTTATGCAGAGATGGATATGTAAGTGTTGCCTGGGCGGGTTTGTGCTGTCATAGTGGGAGTGACCAGAGCTGGGTGGGGTTATCTGAAGAGATTTGTTCTT
This sequence comes from Cebus imitator, assembly GCF_001604975.1. Lineage (NCBI taxonomy): Eukaryota > Metazoa > Chordata > Mammalia > Primates > Cebidae > Cebus > Cebus imitator. The sequence goes on along the minus strand of NW_016107342.1, from coordinate 10,545,205 downwards.
TGCCTACTCAGGGAACACTTCTGAGGCTTTATTGAGAAGCTAAATCTAAATGTCAGAAGTGGTATCCAAAATCAAGATAATTCAAGTTACAATGTGACACCCTATTTCAAGGAAGAAGGAGTAAGCAAACAAACAACCCAACAGACCTCTTAAGGTTTTTAGGACTATCGTGCTTGCCAGTGATGCCACGTGTACTGACTTTTCTTGGAAATTAACAATTGTCGATTTTAGCAGCACATCTCTCTACTTTCTCTGATTTGTTGTTTTATCATAATTCAGTGGTGTTTTCTTTTTTTCTAGGTCTTCTCAGTGCTGTACTTGCAGAGTATTTTATCTTTCGTCTAAATAAGAACACTAAATATTTGGCCCACTGGCTCAGAAGCCAGCTTATCTAAGCCAAAAATTGTCTCTACTGTCTAATTTTTAAGGCTATATTTTAAAATGCTTCTTATTCACTAGTGAGAAAATTACAAAATGCACTATTAAAAAAACATGAGGTTTGCGCCACTTAGAGAATGTATTCTATGCACCAAAACACCCATTGTTCATATTTAGAGATGCCCCTAAATATAGATGTACTGAACTACCTACATATAATTCAGATCATGTCAAAGCACAAACCCCTCTCAGTGTGGGGTAGTGTGGGCATTTTGTTATCTACAGCAGCTGTTGCCTCTTTTTGAGGGTAAAAAACCTACTCCTGTTTAAATTTATGTTGCATTGAGCAAGTTGTATTGCTTGTGATTATATGTGGCTCAGCTGTGTCACGTGGCATGACCTGCTATAACCTGCCTTAATGCAGTCCACATGTTGTACTGAATGACACACATTAAAACATTCCACTTCTCCACGGAACTGTGTGAGCAGGTGATTTCTCTAAATGGCAGACATTCGCATGCTTGCATTTTAAACCTCCACCAGTTTAGCTAAAAATATCTACAAAAGCCCACCCAAAACATTTCCCATGGTTATTTTTGCAAATCGTTGGGTGACTTACAAAGAGCAGGGAGGGATGTATAAGAGGAAGTTTTAAATTATTTACATAATTTGATAGAATAGTGCCTCCTTTAAAAAATCTACTTTGTGGAAGTCACAAAAAATAACTTCACATAATCAGAGTCTTAGGGAGGGGACCCAGTCATATGATTATTAGCTGCTACTGCTTGGATTCTGGCAACTTGGTGATTATATTTCGCATCAAGCTAAATGTAAAAATAATGAAATAAAAGTTACTATGTCCCAGCAAACAACCCTCATAGGAATGCACACTATTTTTACCAATATTTTTATCCCTCCTATGTGAGAACAGAGGACATTATTTGTCCTGAATTCACCTTGAAGTGTTTGGTCATCAGTGATAAAATTTTATATTGAGCCACTGGCTAATTTAGTTACCAAAGGAACACATTAGTAGCACAGGTTGGAGCGGAATTCTTGTTTGTTATTAAGCAAACTAACCTAAAAGAGGTCTAACATATATATAGTCCTGGTTTTTCCAGCACCATGCTCTCCTCAAGTGAGGCAATTAGCCAGCTGTATGGCATGGAAAAGAGATCCAAGCACAGTGAGCCAGCACGGGTCTTGGGAGTTGGGCATACTGCTTAAATCCCAGTTCTAGTTCCAGCATGTACTAGCTGGGAGACCCAGTGCAAGTCACTTAACCTCTCTGAGCTTTGTCCTCTTTTCAAAAATGAAACAATAACATTATGCATGCTGTAGGATGGCTGTAAAGAGGAAGTTAGCTAAATTATGTGAAATGTCCTGTAGAGTGTTTGATGTATAGGAGGCATTCCAAGCAAGTGAGTTGCCATTAGCTTTGTTAAGTTCAAATACAGAGAGATAAAACCAACAACTCCTCTCAAGTAATCTGAGTAAAATAAATGTACAAGAGACTCTGAGATCTCCTCAAGATCTCCTTTTTTTTTTTTTTTTTTTTTTTTTTTAAAGACATGTTTGGGGCCCCACTTATTTTCTGAGAAATCTTGTTACAGATTTTAGAGCTTTTGTTTCCATTTTCCTTTAGTATTTTCTAAAGTATTTGAAAATATGAAAGACCAGAAGACAAAGTGCCATAGCAAAGAGAAGAAAGAAAACATTTTCTTACTTGAGATGTTAATTTTCATGATGTGATGTATACAGTTTTAGCCAAGTGTTGCCAAGATCTCCAGTACTGTTCGGCTTATTGAAGACAAAATACCAGGTTAATTGAGCCTATCAAGAAGGGTAATTATTTCTCTGTAGAGTACCTACTAATGATTAAGTTATTATCATTTAGAAAGTGCATTTGTACCAAGATATGTCCATATTGGGAGGGACGGAGATGTAATACAGCAAAATCCCAAATCTGGTGGGTTGGATTTGGTTGATATTTAACATAAAGTTGAATGGGAAAATGGCTACTGTATTGAAACATTTACTCTTTGCTTCTAAAAGAAAGATATAACTAACTTAACAGTTATGGTTCTTTCCTTCAAATAAGAGTAAAAGTGATACGGAATGGTTTTCAGTCATTTCTGAGGCTGTAACTTTACCAATATTACCAACCATTATTTTCTCATGTGCAGATGAAGTTCATATCTTCCCTGCTCTTAGCAGTTTTGTTTTTTTCTTTGACTTTTGGGGGATTTTTCTCAAGTTAAATATAAGGTTTTTCTGCTTTCTCTCCATATTTACATTTTCTTTGAGCTGCTTATTATTATTATTATTTACGTTTTATATAGCATGTTCTAGAAACAAGTAGTTTCATGTACTTTAACATGACAAAATTGAAATTAAACAGCTGGCTTGGTAGCTGATTCATAGTAGGTGTTCAGTTACTTCATACTGAATGGATAAATGGATGAGAAATGAAGCAGTGATTTAAGGAAAGCAGTATGAAAGAAAACTATGGTTTGTAATGAGTGCTGTATGCCGTTGTAATTATTATACTTCTTATAGTTTTGGTTATGCTGCTTTGATTTTGAGTTTTTCTTGTCACATAGAGACTTCCATTAGAATAGACATTTCCTAGATTAATAATAAACCTGATAAAACCCTCACTTAAACAATTTGAATTTGGCTGGGCACAGGAGCTCACTCCTGTAATCCCAGCGCTTTGGGAGGCCGAGGAGAATGGATTGCTTGAGCCCAGGAGTTAAAGGCCAGCCTGGGCAACATGCTGAAACCCTATCTCTATAAAAAATTAGCTGGGCATGGTGGTGTATGCCTATAGTCCCAGCTACCTGGGAGGCTGAGGTGGGAGGATAACCTGAGCCCAGGTGGTCGAGGCTGCAGCGAGCCATGATTGTGCCACTGCATTGCAGGTAGAGCAAGACCCTGCCTCGAAACAAACCAAGAAGAAAAAGGAAAGACAGGATAGTTGGTGAGATGGAAGTGACTTTGCCCTGAGTTTTACATGTGAACGTGTTATTTACTCCTGGAGTGTTATGCGCAGGTGGTAGTCTGAGTTTCATAGTAGGGATCACTGTGATTTTCACTAATAAATCACCTTTACAGAAGCACATGTGTTAAATATATGAGGGTAGGAGGTTGAGAGTTTGGTTTGGGAAACTGGCTGTAATTTGAAAAGAGCTTCCTGTTAATGTCTATGTTTTATATAATGCATCTACTAAACCTTATCAATGAAGTGGAAGACACAGAGGGAGAATTGTTTCTGAATGGGAAACTTTGGTAAACATGGCTACAAAAGTGCATGGCTATAATTATAATTTCTTTTTTTCAGGAATGCAATGTAAAATAAATAAGGATAAGCATTCTGTTCATGTGTCATCTAGTCTGAACCCTTTCTTTTACAGGCGAGGAGAGTGAGATGTAAGAAAATTCTATTACTTGTCCAAAATGGCACGAACAGTTTACGGCATAAAACGTCAAATGAGGTCTCTTGACTCCCAGTCCAGTGCAATTTTCAGCACATGACATTGCCTCTCAGTTTATTATGAAATAGCCAAATGATAGCATTTTCAATAGCAATGTAGTGTTTGTGCTATACTTACTGTCTATCAACACTGAGAAGGAGGAGGACTAGGAAATTCAAGAAAAACTAAAATAAAAGAATTTATAATGTGACTGAGATTGAAATAATACTCCAGTTAGAAAACAGTACAAGAAAGGACATACCTCAAACTAACTTATGCTTACAGAAACCAAATTGTGCAATTCATATTGAGAAAGGAAAGGGCTGGTGGGGAAGTGAGACTTAATGTAGAAAATGGCTTTTGAAGGGACAGTAATGTTTGCATAGTTGGGGAGGAAGAAGGATATCCAGTTAAGGGGAAAAACCTGATGTGAAAGTATGTATACTGTAAAAGAGCCTGTTGCACTGCTGGCTGGGTAGTGGCCAGGGATTTGGAAAAGGGAAAACGGGTTTTGATGTGTAGAGACAAGTGAGATTCAACTATGTGGTGTGTTGGGAAGATCATAGGCTTCGGAGCCAGGTACACCTGAGTTTAAAGCTGCATCCATCATTTAATAATTGGCAACTTTGCACAAGTGGCTAAACACTCTGAGCTTTGCTTTTACTCTTCTACATACTAAACATAATACCCGCAGAACTGTGTCAATTTAATACATAAAGTGTTCAGAGGGCCTTCCGCATAATAGGGGTACAGTACAGTACATGCCTCTTTACCTTCATCCTTCCATTGGTTTTTCTCTAATGCATGGCATACAGTCCTAAGAAATACATATTAAATATGAAGTATGTATCAAATAATATATATAAAATGTATTAACAAATATACATAAAGAAGAGACAGTCACTATGTTGGTGCTGGGGCTATTACAGAAACAGTACAGAGATCTGTCCAAGATCAGAAGTATATTCTGTAGCAGCACTAAAGAGTGAGAATGACTGGGCCATCAATCTAGAAGAATACAAGCTTCACCAAGTTAATTTTTAGTCCAAAGAACTAGACTAAGTGTTGTGGAGAGAGATGTTTGATTGATCTTTTATTTTAGCCAAAAATTATTTGCAGAGCATGACACAAGTACTTAGCCAAGATCTATCTGCAGAGCATGCCATAAGTACTGCATTATGTATCCAGAAGGTGAAATTTAATGATTCCAAGTACATGGATTACTTTTATAGAATAGTCAGCTTTATGAGCACTTAACGTCTATGAAGTGTATGTATGAGTATTCTGTGGTTGATATGCTAATTCTTGCTTCTTGCTAATTGGAAAAGTGTGCATAAGGACATATGAATTGTGGGAAGGGTCCTATTTACTCTCAAACGTTAAGGAACTTGTATAGAAAAACACCGATTCAATTCAAATGGATTATGGTAATGGGAACAATTTTGGTGAATTTTACGGTTTCCATAATTCCACAAATTAGCCTGATCTCTCTTTTTTGGCTGATCAATATCAGTCTGTATTTTGTTGTCAACACCAGTTCTGTGGGGACAGTCACTGCAAGCATGCATTGGCCACATATATAATTAGATGACAGTTTAAAGATTTTAAATGACACCTGTGGCTTGTAGATATATGTAAAACAGTTCTCCCATGGATCTTGAAAATAGTAGGTTTTAGGTACTTTCACTCATTCCCATTTATGGCTGTGAACCTAGATTGATTGATTGATTGATTTTTTTTTTTTTTTTTTTTTGCCAGGGGCTGTTATATAATCCTCACCCTATTTGGAATAATGAAAATATTTGAACAAATGCCATCAAACAGGTATCAATGCAACTCTACCACACTGACTTCTTATATCAAAAGGCCCATATTTAACAAAGGTATAAATGCAACTTAAAAACATGTGAATTAAGGATTGTAAGAAAAGTAAATTAAAACAAGTAAGAATAATTTCGGTTTAGAAAACCTTAACATGGCAAATTCCTTTTGTTTCTATAATTCAGTTATCCTAACATTTTCTGTAACACACGAGTCCCTGAAGGTGAGGCACACCTGTCTGGAGGTCTTTTGGCTCTGTGTACACATATTCCATAGTTTCCAGAAGTTACAATATGATTCTGTGTTTGATCTGATATAATAGGCATTGTTGTGGTAAAGAGCTTTCCCTTTATGGAAAGTAATGAGACCACATTTGTTCCTTTTTCACTTTTTCATTTGGACGATGTAAATGCAGGTGGTGCCTCGGGTTCTTGGGGCCATCTCTCTCTGGCTTTATATGTTGAAGAAGTCATATCAGATTTCAGTGTCAACTTTTCAATTTTATTCAAAGATTTTGACATTCAGGTGCTTGGCAGACATATCTTGTCTTTGCAGAGGTTATTTTTAAATTAGGAAAGAGGTGAACTGATGAGAAGAAATGTAAAGAAAAAATTTGTTAATAGATTAAGTATTATAATTCATATTTTTTTCTTTTAAGATTGTGCATGGTGGTAACTCCTGATCTTGAAGCAGAGAAGTATTCTACCATTTTTTTGGTAAAATTACATACACTTTTATTTGCTCACTAGTGTTTTTAAGATACACATTTTTCATGTTTTTCTTTTTCTCAAAACTCTCTGTATATATTTTCTCTTCGCTTTCTAATATATTTTCTACCAGACACCATATGGTTACTTCCCAGACTGTGGGCTTCACATTTTAATTTAGTTTACCTTTACTGCAGCATCATTATAATTAAAAAAAAAAAAAAAAAAAAAAAAACAAAAAACCAAATCTTAGGGATTTCCTATGTCCTAGTAAAAGAAGGATCAGCTAGGTTGTGCTGTTTAGCAAAAACCTTCACAATTCTTATGTCTTAAAGAACAAGGTTGGCTGGGAGTGATGGCTCAAACCTGCAATCCCAACACTTTCGGATGCGAAGGCAGGCAAATCACAAGGTCAGGAGTTTGAGACCAGCCTGGCCAATTGGTGAAACCCTGTCTCTACTATATATACAAAAAATTAGCTGGGTGTGGTGGCACACGGCTGTAGTCCCAGCTACTCAGGAGCTTGAGGCAGAAGAATCACTTGAACCTGGGAGGTAGAGGTTGCAGTGAGCTAAGATCGCACCACTGCACTCCAACCTGGGTGACAGAGCAAGACTCTGTCACAAACAAACATACATCACTTATGCTCCTTGCCTGTCATAGATCAGCAGAGGTGTTCTGCTTAATGTAATCACTCAGGACCCCATGCTGATGGAGCACCCACCATCTTGAACATTTTCAGACGTCATACAAGAGGAAAAAAAGAGTTCTGAGAGGTTGTGAACTAGAAATTAAATGGTCCATTCTGTAAGTGGCACAGCTTGTATTTACAATACATTATACAGAACTACTCACATATTCCTATATAACCCAGGAGAGCCATGTTCTACCATGTGGTTGGAATGGGATGGGCTGGAACTGCCTGAAGTGCTACAGCAGGGAGATTGCTGGGGTACCTTGATGTTGCTTAGAGGTTATGAGTCTCAGATGGAAGCATAATGAGAAGCTTGGCTTTGTTTGACAGCTCTGAAGATGACTGGCATCTGACAGAGTCTACTCTCTAGCCAGTGAAGCTTCACCATGCCTTGCACAGTGTGATTTGGACTCCCAAGTATGCAGTTCTGTTCTGGCTCCATTCCAAGAGTGGAGACAGCATCACATAATGATGTTAAACACAGGCTTTGGAGCTAGAGAGTCCTGGATTTGAAGCTTCAAGTCTATCATTTACTGTCCAAGTCTTCTTTTGAGAGTTATCTAATTCTCTGAATGTTAATTTCTTCATCTTTAAATTGGGGATAATTATAATATCAGTAAATACCATGCTTATTGTTCACTCCTTTCCCCACATTGACAAAAGTGGAAGCTTTATGAAGGCAGGGATTTTTGTCTATTTTTGCCACTGATTAATCGCTAAGTTGTTAGAACATTGATGTAATACATAAAAGGTACTTAATTTTTGTTGAATGAATAAATAAAAGCAGAGGGTTTTTATGAGCATCAAATGAGGTCATATATCTGAAATCTATTATACAGTGACTGGTACATATTTAGCACTCAGTAAATGGTAGCTATTATTTTACAATTCTGGAAGAAAAGTGATAGGTTGGGGTTTGCAGATAATAAGAGAAATCTTTTCTTGGTCTGTTTATAGCAAGATACATTGTAGGGAAGAGCCAAAGTTAAGTAAACTATGCGATGTGTTTGGAGGTCCAATTTGATTTCAGATTCAAGAAATATATTTGTATCCTAGACAACTTCCAGAAATCTGGAACATTCTTGTGACTGGCATTGTTTTGCAACTGTCTGGCTTACTTTGTTACTTTTCTTAGGGTCAAGACAAACTGAAATAGAGTTGCATCCAGTTGAGACTTCTCCAAGAGCCATGGGTTGGTTGACATCTGTAGTCCTGGGTTTGATAATTCCTTCTTAAATCACCTGACCATCCCACCATCTAGCCATTGAATTTAATATTCAATAAACATGGATCAAATACCTACTTTGTGCCAGGGAGTGAAACTCTCCTGCAAAGTTTCTTCTTATTGTGTTTTTATTTCCTGATAGGGTAGCAGAGATTTTAATTTTAGTATTTGAAGTAATGACAAAGATCCATAGTTCAGATTACCATAGAACCCTTCTGGCAACTTAGGTGTCATATTGTATGACAGTGCATTCTTTCCCATAGAATGATTATGTATCTTGTACAGCTTTGTGGGAGAATAAACTGAACTAGAAATCCAGTGAATATTCTGGCAGATTGAGTGATTGTTATACTCACCCTCCTGTTGGCATCACTTGTGGACAAGGGGTCTGCCCTAATAGCACCACCACTAAATTTTTGGGGCTAAGTGTAGTTAAATGTCATATCAAGAGTTTAAAATTTGAGAAATTTTAGGAACACATTTTTATTTTGAATATTTGTAAATGGTTTGGCATAAATACAAAAAAATTCTCTGCCGTATTTATTTATGATACTTCTCTGTTGAGAAACAATAATCTTTCTGCTTCTTAATCTAAATTGAACTGCAGTGTACCAATAAAACAAGTCACAACATAGAAAGTAAATTTTCTCTGTATAAATAATTAACTCTTTAAGATTTATTGGCCTTTCTCCATTTCCTCTTTTCTCTGAGTGGTGTAATCCAAATAAAATGTTGCATTTATTCTTGTCTGATAAAATATTCATAAAAGAAACCACTACCTTTGAATTTGGATTAAGAAACTATGAAGAAAACATGATTATGAAAGTTCACCCTTGTGGTAACTGCTACCTAAAGCCCATTAGCTGAAACCAACTGTCTGCAGAAAATCAACTTGTACTTTACCTTTGTTTTTGTTCCTTGGTTCTTGTTAAAATTTTCATTGCCTTTAAACTACTGCATGATTTTGTAACAAACAAAAGCAAGTGATTGGTTTGTGTTTTCATACTATATAGGCTACAATAAGTAAGCCAGGACTTGGCTAAAAAATCGTCTTGAATGATCTAAGTGGCTTTGGAGATAATGAGGAAGATCAGGAAAGTTTCTCAGTCCCAGATGAGCGGATTTTGCTGCTGCTTAAGTAATACTTAGAGTTGAGATTTTGATCTTTTATGATTGTTTGGTGTTCTTTGTCATATGGAGGAAAATGTATCTGAATCGATGCTCAAGACAAACTCGCTGCTCTGCCCTTGGTTTTTTTCCTGGGTTCATGTTCATGTGTAAAAACAGTCGGTTTATCTTGGCTTTGGCTGTTATCCAGGCTAAAGGATTCCAGCAAGACTAAGAATATTCTGGTACCCAGTTAGGAAACTGAGTTTACTGTGAAAAAAGTTCTATTGTTAGCGTTCTAAAAACTCCAATGTCTATAATGATGGACAGAACACAGTAAATGTTCTTAAGAAAGGTAGATCTCAATCTCTGATGCCATTTTTGCCCTTTACAAAAGATCTAAAATGGATGATTGTATAGCCAATCACTTGATTGTTTTTTCGGAGTATGTCAGTTGGAGGAACAAATAAATCTTTGTGCTCTGGCTCATTTTATAATAATTTTTAAATTTTATTATAATCCTCAGTTCAAAAATGAAACCACCTTTCACCTGCAAGGGAAAGCCTAGCAGAAGAATCACTGGGTCACCTATGTTTGCTGATAACATTTTTGCTGGATAGTGTTACACATATGTGTTTGTGTGGTTGACACATTATTTTTCTTGAGAAGCTGAATATTTTGCTTTGAGATCATGCTCTTTTAATTTTTTCATATAACAGTGTGGTTTCTTTTATAAAATAATGGTGAGAATAGAAGGTAGCAAAGTAAAGATTTTCACCATATAGGTCACGATTTTTTTGCTTGAAATAGGTCAATTCACAAAATTTAAAAGTCTGGGAACCAGTGAACTGAACAACATTAAACCTGGAAAGAGGCCTTCTGTTCCAAGTGCAGCTAGATTCCTCCCTTATAATTTCAGGGGCTGATTGTCTTGGTGAGGCTCAGTATCATCACCTGTCCTATCCCAGCCTAGTCAAATGGTATTGCAAGGGTTAGGGTTCATATATAGTGTTTTAAAGGAATAAAAAAAAAAGTTAAATTTGACTAGAACAGCAAGCCCAAAGAGGATCTGAACCAACAGGAACTGACATGGCTTTTGTAGCTGAAGTGTCAGCATTTGACTGTCTTGTTGTAGGGTAGACACATTTTAGTGTTAGTGTCAGGGTTTTGAGTAATTCTTATTTCCTGACCTGAATGAGTCCCTGAGTATTTCAAGACAGTTTTCCTTTACGTATTAGCCTGTGGTTGAGTATTATTGGATGAGTTGTTTAATTTTACTTATGAAATGATTACACTTACTGGTCAGACTTAGTGAACCCTGGAGCAAGTTGTAAAACTCTGCATATATATGTGCATTACATATTTTAAATTAGGCATCTAATGAGAAAATTTAGTAACAAGTGAAAAAGAAAAGTTTACAGTCTTATTCCCAAGAAATGACAACTGTTAATGTTTTGTTACACACCCTTCTGGTCTTCTTTGTACATCTGTTTAAACACTTGGGATCATCCTGTATTTTACATTTTGTAGTCGTTATTTTTGCTATTTAACAACATGTAGTGAATATTGCTTTATATCCTTTATCAATCTTTAGCAACAAGAGTTTTAATGGTTGCATAATATTCTGTCTTGTTTTTCCATCTTTTTGGATATTTAGTTTGTTTCCAGTGTTTCATACTAGCAAATAATGCTTTAATGAGTAACCTCATATTCATACTTGATTTTTTTTCCCCTTAGAATGGCTACCAAGAAGTATAATGAATATCCTACTTGTAGGTCAAAGGGTATGCATGTTTTAAAGAGCTGGTGAAATCTTTAAACATTTGATGGGAGGGAACAATAAAATTAAGATCCTGTTTTTGAGGCATAAATTGCAATCCAGATTAAATGGCTGGCCAGAAAACATGAATATTTTCTGCTCGAAATCCTAGGAGTCCAAGAAAGGGAATTATGTGAGGAAAGAATAAAGAACTGAGCTGTAACATGAGTGTGACCAGATAGGAATGTGGGAGAGCAGAAGAATATTGACTTGCTAGTTCTTGCAGTGAGGTTGGAAAATGTTGACACAGACGATCACACTTGGTGGTACTGTCCATATTTACAGGATTAAGAACTACTCCAGGATAAATAGAGTAGTCCAACAAAATGGACACAAGATTAGGTACATGGTATTGATTGCATGGCATTAAACTTATCTACATCTAAGAAATTTCAGTTTGTGCATGCTGAGTTTTTGTGTTTCATAGAACATATGAAGTTTTGTGGCGTTGGTGGAAGCTGTTGTTAACTTTGAGTTCAGTTGATGAGGAAGGCTTTATTAAAAGAGTGCCGTGGGATAAAATGCATGTCAGATATCAGGTTTCAAGTGATTTATGTCTTATTTTGTTGTGCGATTTTGACCTGCAGTTTTTCTACCTGCGCCTTTGCTGGTGAAACATGATGAGTCAAACATGCTGTGTAAGCATCATTCCACCATTTGCTGCTCCATATGCAATCAGATCACACCTCCAGCTCTGTAAGCTATAGCCATGGCTTTCAATTAAATTACCACACTGACATAAATCTGATTTTGGACTGAATTTCATGTGTTTAAAATATTAAAGTACTATTTACCAATCCCTAATGAGAAGTAATCAAATAATTCAAACAGCAGTACAAATACTTATATTTAACTATAGATAGAGCCAAATTAAATAGAAGTACATCTGTCTTTGTATGTTCAAACATATCTCAGATACTCACTCTATTCTATCCAGTAAAAAGATGAAAAGGTATAATTTATTTTAAACACCTTTATTTGAGACATTATCCAGTTTCAAAACTAAAATTGTCACTTACATTATGCAGACTCCCCTAGGACAGCATCTTCTTTTGATGGTTTCCTACCTCACAAGGAATAGATAGTCATTCAATTCTCCATCCAGCCTCAATACACTATGTATAGCATTAGCACTATTTATCATTTGGTTACTGTTTGTAGATATTCCCTTTCAATGAGGTTGTGGACTTGGCAAAGTCTGGCTCTGAGTCTTAGCTGTCCCTCTTTTCTAAGCTCTTGATATGAAGAGATATTTGAAACTTGCTTATTTAATGCATGCTATGGAGGTTTGCAGTTTAGCAAACTATCAAGCTATCTAAATGCACCTGATTTCCAAAAATATGCTCTGGTTATTTAGTTTTTATTTTTATTTTCTTGTCTGTTTTCAAAGATGGCAAATACAATACCCCTTTTCTCAAAATTTCAGTGAGAGGCACTATAATTTGCAGGTTAAATGAGAATGTTCCATGTCTGGAACTGAGGAAAGAAAATAATGAATTCTAACAGTAATACTTGCTGGAACTTTTTGATGGTGCAGTGCAGTTTGCTCTCCCCTTAACACACAAGTAAGAGAACAGCCCTTAAGGAGTGAAGAGTCTAGAAGGAAAAAATACACCATTTTCCAAAATGTGGTGAGGGATTGTGCTGTTTTATCTGGTGGCCCCATCAACAGCATTATATGTCTTTGAGGGTTGCTGGGCCACAAAAAGAACATGGAGATATCAAATAAAGTCTTAACTCTCTTCTTCTGGAAGTGGCATGTTACTTTCACTCACAGCTCATTGGCCAAAAGCGGTCACATGGCTTCAAGCAGAGTTTAGTGAGAGTGAGAAGTCTTTCATGTTGGTGTACATTAATAACTTCAAAGACTAAAAATGAAAAAAATAACTTTAAATTAACAATTTAAATTATGAAAGTGTTAAATGGATAAATGCTCATGTTAAAAAATTCAAACAGTATAAGAGTATAAAGTGATTCATAAAAATTCTTCCCCTAATTCAGATATCCTAAAGATAGTCATTTTTAACAGTTTTTGTGTATCATTCTGGAAATTTTCTATTTTAATTATGTATAAACATGTATTATGCACATATATATATAATTATACTATAGAATGATACAAAAATAGAATTATACCATAGTTTTTTTTCTGGAACTTTCTCTATTCAAATAAAGTATAATGAGCATCTTTCTCTATTAGCATATACTGATATGTCTAATTTTTTTTAATGACTCCTAACTGCATGGTTTTCCATTTCTAAAGACACAAAATTATATATAGAGTGCTGGTCTAATAGTGATGATGATGATGATGATGATGAGGAGGAGGAGAAACAACTGGAGAAGAAGAAAGTGGGTGATGTCTGTTATCAGACCAGTGCTATTGCTGTGGGCCAGGCTCTATGCTAAGCACTTTATAAACAGTATCCTTTTCAATCCTCACAACTTTAGGATGTGCAAGTTAGGTACTGTCATTATCACCACTTCCCAGAGAAGGAAACTGAGGCATAGTGAGTTTAAAATAATTGCTCAAAATCACAAAGCAAGGAGGCGACAGAACAGGATATGAAAGATATATTTCCTCTCCAGGGTATGAGAGTTTTTAAAAGATTTATTCATTTCTTTCTAAATATAATTTTTTTTTTTTTTTTTGAGACGGAGTTTCACTCATGTTACCCAGGCTGGAGTGCAATGGCACGATCTCGGCTCACCGCAACCTCCGCCTCCCGGGCTCAGGCAATTCTCCTGCCTCAGCTTCCTGAGTAGCTGGGATTACAGGCACGCACCACCATGCCCAGCTAATTCTTTGTATTTTTAGTAGAGACGGGGTTTCACCATGTTGACCAGGATGGTCTCGATCTCTTGACCTCGTGATCCACCCGCCTCGGCCTCCCAAAGTGCTGGGATTACAGGCTTGAGCCACTGCGCCCGGCCTCTAAATATAATTTTAACTTTTACTTTAGACTTAGGGGGTACACATAAAACCTTGTTACATGTATTTCATTCGTATTTATGGCTGTGTAGTAGTCCGTGGTGTGTATACATATATATATCAAATTTGATTTATCCAATTGACCACTGATGGGCACCTAAGTTGATACCATGTCTTTGCTACTGTGAATGGTGGTACAATGGTCATGCAAGTGCATGTATCTTTTTGGTAGAATGATTTGTCTTCTTTTGGATATATATCCAGTAATGGGATTGCTGCATCAAAAACATGTCACATGGCATATTGTGTGATGCTAAGCTTTGGGGTATGATTGATTCTGTCACCCAAGTAGTGGACATAGTACCCAACAGGTAGTTTTTCAGCCCTTGCTCCCGTCCCTCCCTCTTGCCTTTAGTAGTTCCCAGAGTCCACCATTGCCATCTTTATGTCCATGAGTACCCAATATTTAGCTCCACTTATAAGTAAGAACATGCAGTATTTGTTTTTCTGTTCCTGTGTTAATTTACCTAGGATAATTACCTCCAGCATCATCCATGTTGCTGTAAAGGATATTATTTCATTCTTATTTATGGCTATGTAGTATTCCATGGTGTATATGTACCACATTTTCTTTATCTAATCCACCATTGATGGGCACCTAAGTTGATTCCATGCCTTTCCTATTGTGAATAGTGCTGCAGTGACCTGCAAGTGCATATGTCTTTTTGGTAGAACGATTTGCTTTCTTTTGAATATATCCAGCAATGAGATTGCTGGGTCAAATGGCAGTTACATTTTAATTTCTTCAAGGAATCTCCAAACTGCATTCCACGTGGCTGCACTAATTTACATTCCCACCGACATTGTGTACATTTTCCCTTATTTTCACCCAGCCTCACCAGCATCTATTTTTTGACTTTTTAGTAATAGCCATCCTGATTGGTGTGAGGTGATATCTCATGGTGGTTTTGATGTGTATTTCTCTGATGATTAGTGATGTTGAGCATTTTTTCATATTTTTTAGCCCCTTATATGTCTTCTTTTGAGAAGTGAGACTTTAAATTTTGATGCATATTTCAAAAGTCCTCTTCAAAATTTTGACACCATAATATGGTGAAAAGTGCCTATTTCCCTACACGTTAATTGATCTTGAGGTGGTTTAAACTTTGTCATCTTGGCATGTGAAAAATTTTCATGTTAAATGCTGTGTTGGTTTGTGAGTACCTCCAGAGCTATGAATTAGAACATGAAAAGAAGCAAGAAAGATGTTAGACACTTCTGGGACATTCTACTTGTTTTACAAGAATCTCTTACATTCATTCTAAGAGAAAGGATTTGACATGGTGATTAATTTGTCTTTTCTGTTACATAATTGTGCATTTGTCACTCATTTGAAGCAGAATTTCTTTCTAATGTCAGCATCAACACCACTGTTGACCATTCCGGTTACTTTTGCTTTGAAGTTTTAGCAAAGAATAAGAAATAGCATTTCCCTGCATTCTGAAAAGTGTTAATTGTGAAAGTAGATATTCAGGGTTATGGGTTGCACTGTGCTGTGGGCTGTTTCTTGAAAGCCACTTGGCAAAGGTGTCTGCATGACCTGTTCATTACTGTGTGTGTGTGTGAAGGTGGTTGAATAGGTGGATGGATGGTATGGAGGGAGGGTTTAGAGAAGAGGATCATGACAAGAGCCCATCTTAACCAAGTATAAGGGCAGTGCTAAAGTTAACAATGATTTTTTGAGCCACTACTATATGTCCAATCCTATGTAAACACTAGAAATACAATGAGAACTAAAAGAGCCACTGTCTCTGTTCTCACAGAGCCTATAGTTTGATGAAAGGGACATAACATAATTAAATTAACATACAAGCAAATGTCAGCTGAGCCAAGAGACAAGCTAGGGTAGTACACGATACTATGAGAACCTATAAATAATCGTGAATTCCTTCCGCAAGGAACTGATGTTTGAATTAAGACCTGAATGATGAGAATCCTTAAGTTTCCTTTCAGAGAGGATCATATTTGTTCCTCATAGACAACCTGGTTGAGGACACGACACATAGTACGGGGAGTGTTATTGTCATGCTCTGGAGAGAGACCATAATGGCTGAGGTTCAGGTGTTGGCAATGGAAATAAAGGGCAACACATTCAAGAAATGTTTAGGAGAGTAAGTCAACAGGACTTATTGATGACATTGATTTGGGTGGTAAGGAAAGGAGCAATGGCAAAGATGATTCCAGGTTCCTGGCTTATATTCTTGATGGTGCCTTTCTCAGTTATGGGATAGAACTGCAGTTGGGGGATGGGCATTACAAGTTTGGTTTTGGACAAATTTAACTCTCAGTGCCTTTGAGATACCAAGAAGACAGGAACCTTACCTTGTTCACTGCTGAATCCTCAGTGCCTAGAGTGGTGTCCTGCATTTCACTAGGTACTAAATTAACACATTTTAAAAAGGAATTAAATAAAGATCTTTCTGATTATTTAAGTAATTTTATTTCTTAATAGCATTTAACATTTTACCCAAGTTGGTTTTACACAATTCATAATTTTTTTTCCATATTGTTTTATCTCTTTTTTTTGTTGAAATGGGATTCTACTCATCACATTCTCTAATGGGTTATTATTTATATAAAGAAACATTATTTACTTTTTAAATTACTGCAATCAGCTACTTTACTTAATTTTCATATTTTTCTAATGGATTTTCAATCCAGTCTCTAGGTTTTTTTACTTATAGATTTCATCATTTGAAAATAAAGATAAATTTGCCTCCTTATTACTTTTTATGAAAGATACTTTGAACATGTATCATTTAATTCTTCTCATGACTGAAGTTCAAAAATTCTGATTAACTTCTTTCTCTAGGTAAGCTAGCATACAACTCTGTAGTAGAGCAAAGTTACATTCCATATTGTTATAAATTCCTCTAGAAAAAAAATCTTCAAAAATTATATTGAAGTTTATCATTGTGATACCACATTAAGCAAAATCAAAGGTAAATAATAGGACTATGGATCCTGCACATTTTGCCAATGCCTGAAGCCATATATATTCATTCGTTCATAAATATTTACTGAGAACCTGGTATATACCAGGAACTATTTTTTGTGTTCTGGGGATATAGCAGTAAAACAAACCAACACACAAACAAATATAAAAATCTCTGCTGTGATGGAACTTATATTCTATTGGGGAGGAACAGAAAATAACCAAGACAAATAAAGAAAACCTATGTTTTGTTAGATAGTGATACATGCTAAGGATAAAAAGACAGTAGGGGAGGGGAATATAAATTGGCAAGAATGGATGACAACGTTTTAGATGGGATGGCAAGTGAAGGTCTCAATGAAAAGATAACAGTTTATCTGTTATCCTTGATAACAATGAAAATATAACAGTCTAGACAAGAAGTAGACAAGAGACACACCATCTGACCTAGGAGACAATTCCAGGTAAGGGGGCAGCTCAATGCCATGGCAGAACAGGGTCTGGTCTATTCTAGGAATGTGCTATGGCCTGTGTGCTTGGAACAGAGAGATGGATGAGTAATCAAAGAAGTCAGAGATGTAATGGATATGAGTGGTGAGGTTGGGGACATATAATGCAAGGCCTTGTAGGTCATAGTAAGGATACTGGCCTTTCCTCTGAGTGATATCAGAAGCCATAGGTGTAATTGAAGGAATAATAGGATGCAACTTATGACTGAAGAGGGTCACTCTGCCTGCTCTATTAAGAATGGACTGCAGGAGGTCAAGGAGATCTGTAAAGACCTGTTTCAGTAGACCAAACAAGAGAGAATGGTGGCTCATGTCAAGTTGGTAGCAGTGGACATGATGAAAAGTGGTTAGAATGTGTGTGTATTTTGAAGGTGGAATCAACAGGATTTCCTAAATGATTAAATATGAGATATAAGAAGAGATGTTAGCGATGCCCCATGGTTTTTGGCTTGAGTAACAAAGGATAGAACTGCCCTTAAGCAAGATGGGGTAGACAGTGGGAGAAATGGTATTTTTATTTTGGGTTGGGGAGGTTGGTTATTAAGAGCTCAGTTGTACAATTAGAACAGTAGAACTTTAAGTATAGGCAGATGAGTCTTACAGGGGTTTACCATTCCATTCCTTCCTCAGTCCTGACCCTTAAGACTCCCTGATGGCAATCCACTGATGAATGGGTAGCATTGAAGGCAAATGTCAAAATGGTCAGGGGAAAGTAAAGAGAGCCTGGCACCTAATTCTGTCTAAGAGATTTAACTAAATTTACTTACCATGATGGCATTTGTTGCTGAATTACAGAATGTGTTATTATTCACAGATAAACCCTTTATAAAGACTAAACTTCAGCCACCATATTATGTATTTCTACAATAAACACCAGTAATCTAATCTGGGTCAATTTCTGTGCCAGGAATTGGGGTTAACAGAGTAGTAGAAGATTTGGGCCTTGCTCTGAAGCAGTTCATAGCCTGGAGGCCAGAGATACATAAGTAAAAAATGAGAGGTGTTATGTGATCCCAAACAACGAGATTAGAGAACAGAGGGCGATGAACTAACAGGTGGGCTGGGCTGTGTTGTATTTCTCCTTTGCTATTTAATTCTGAAATTCTGTTTTATTGATATTCCTATTTTTCTTTATGAATCAGGGGTTTAACTACTAAGAGATTGCAGGGTAATGTATCATAAGACTCTATGTTGCCTGAGCTGAATTTCCTTCAGGACTTGCAAAATCTTGGGTCATGGGATTCCAACCTAAGATTAAAAAAAAAAGTCCAAAGTTTCTGTTCCTTGTTTGTAATTCTCTTAAAGATGATTATCTAACTTCTTCTCTAAGTGCCATGACAAGGCAAAGTTTTTTAAACAAGGGGTACCTATATGTAAGTTGAAGGTGCTGTTTGTGTTCTTTGTAACCAAGTGGTTGAGAAGTATGACTAGTAATAAGCAATAGTGAGCAGTTCAAGAAATTTTTCTTATGGTGAAGAGTTAAAGATAAGCTGCATAGGTTTTATTTTGTTGTTTATCTTTTTGAAGGGCCCCATAAGCACCGTCATTCATTCTACGGAGCATGCACTTTGTACCTGTAGCAATTTCCTTTTCTCTTTTTGGTGTAGACTAGATAACCGATAAGGTTCAGTAGACTTGACTGTTGCTTGTCATAGGGTGGTGATAACCTTCTCAGCTTTGGTAGTAAGGGATTCATTGAAAGAGAATCTTTTAAATTTATGCAGTTGTAGCAATCGCTTCTGATTCATAAAGGACAGCGTGTAAAATTGTCTACTGAGCCTAAGATCTTTGAGCTATTTTCTCTTCTGATTTCTGAAAAATATAGTTAAAATGTAGGGAAAATAAGGAAATATATGGGAAAATAAAATGATAATTAAGTGATATTTTTTAATATATTTGTATGATTTTTAAGTGCTCAGTAGCTATGCGAATCATTTTTTATGATTGATCTGTGAAGGCCAACCAGTAGATTTGTGTCTGGGGCAGGTTAAGAGGAGACTTCGCCCCACTGAGTTTGCGTTTGGGGAAGTGTGACTTTGCTTCAGTGCTCCACCACCCTTATGAAGCCCACACCCCTGCAGCTACCAAGAATTATAGAAGTAGTGGCTTAGTGTTCTTCCTATCCAAAGTTCTCCTCCCACCACCTCCCCATCTGGAGCTAACCTATGACTACTGCTACATTATCTGCTCAATCTACCTAGTTTGGCTAGAATCACATAATCAAGATTTGTTTGTGATTACTTCTGATGAAATAATTAAGCTTCATTAAACATTGAAGAGAGCAAGAAAAGGTTGGATCAAGAAATCAGTTATTTAAAAATATATCATGATATTCTTTTGTTTTCCTGATTACTTGTGTACCTGGGGTATAGTGTAAATTAAACCAGATCATGCTTGCCCCTGGACTATGTTTATAATAAACTCAATTTAACATCTTCAACTCTTTATTTCCAGTTTTGAATTGTAGTTGTATTCAGCAAGATGACATGATTGAGATGTGGCACTTGTCCTGCAGGAACTCATGCTTCAGTGAAGCACTTTGGCGTGCAATGGTAACAACTCATCGAAGTCACCATGTTTTAGGTTTCCGTTAGGCACCAGGCACTCTGTTTGAGGTCTTTTTTTCTCTTTTTTTCATTCTTTTTTCTTCTGACATTTACCTGCTCCTCATAATACCTGTGCAAGGTATAAACGTTTTTTTCAAATTTAGCAGGTGAGAAAACTGAGGTTCATGGAGGTTTAGTCACTGGCTCAAGATGACAGACATTAAGTGGTAAATTAGGGTCTAATATTTGGATTATCACATTCCATGTCATGCTCTTGTGACACCTTACTTTAAAAATACAAAGAAAATCCATGTCTGGAGCAATGTGAAATAGGTTGATGTGGTTTTGTGTTTATTTGGGTGCCATTAATTAGGAAAACAGTTTCTACACAGTATCCTGATTACATTGTTTTAATTGTTGTTTAACAGGATAAAATATGTTGAGTTCAGTTTCCTAGGAAAACTGAGATATGAGGGCAAATAATATTACATAATTTTAGCAAGCATCTGAAACTTACCAAAGATGTCATCTTCTCCAAGGTAGTCATCTTGGGAAGGCTACATTTAACCCGGTGATATTTGCCACTGCTCAAAACCTTTTTGCCCCCTTTTATTGCAGTTTTCTTTGGATTTATTTTTTATTCACATAACTAAATTTTATTATTTTATGGTCAAAATTGTTTTTATTTAAAAGAAGACTTGGTTGATTTATCATCAAACTTGGCTCTGAATAAACTTTCGATGTTTACAAAAATAAAATCCGTCATTTACAGAGGACTAGTTGCCAGATTTGACTTTTAAAACAATATGAGGAAAGCTCTGGTGGCAATTCCATAAAAATTTCTTGAGCAATCGGTAGAATCGATGTATAGTTTTCCAAAGTCACTACTTGGAAGTGGGCAACACTTGCTTATAGGCTTGCGTTCTTATATTTTCAATGACTGATTGATTATATAATGCATCATCCAGACAGATTTCCTGTGAGGGAGTAACAACTTGAAATATTCACAACTTGAAGTGTGTGTGTGTGTGTGTGTGTGTGTTTGGGTGCTTCATACAGTGTCACCTCTCGTAATCCTGGTCCAGGAAGAGGAGAGCAGCCATATCAGGTAGCACTTTCCAAAAGATGAGGATTCATTAAAAAAAAAAAAAAAAAAATTGAGGGAGTGAGTAGAGAGCAAGAGCAAGAGAAGGAGAAAGAGAAATCATCAAAATGAGGAAGCAATTCCTCTAATTATCAGAAACAGGAGAAAAGTAACAATGGCTAAAAGTTACCTCCCCACGGGGGAATGAATCATCAAAATAACTGGTGGAAAACAAGGTTGTGCAACCTTGACTAGCGTGTGTCACCGGCTGGTGGAATTTTTAGAAAGGAGCAGTTTGGGTTCATCACTGTGGTTCATGATTGCACACACCTGTTTGGGGCATGGATTTTGCAACCCCCCAAAAAGGGGAAACTGAACTTGCTGCTCCTCCTGAGCTGTGTAAAAAAGCAGAAAACCACAGCTGCTTGAGCAGTTAACAGATATCAGTAAAATACCCATGTTACATAATTAAGGATAACGTTCTTGAAGCATATGGGCCGGAGGTATTATGCTCTCATTAAAACTTTAGGTAAAACAATTTAGCATATTCTCACACATTTCTAGGGTTGAATTCTATAATAAATGTTTGTAATTAGGCATGCTCTAAACAGTTTATTAAATAATACATGAAGAAAATGGTTGATGAAATATAGACGATTCTGAGGTCTGTGTACAAGTGACATAACGGCATTGAGATGAGACATAAAAAATTTCTTCTCAATGACTTGATAACTAGTCACTTTGGGCAGCTTAAGTAAGACATTCTTCAGCTCAGTCTGTCTGTAGTGTTAAAGAAATAGGAGTTGATGACTTTGGATTTTTTTCTTTTCTTTTAAAGTACATTATATGTAGCAGTCTGCTTTGAGCTGCTGCTGCTAAATAGGAGGAAGTGCTTTTGACCAGAGCATTACAAAAAATCTCATGCTCTTTATTCTGGCAGGAATAGATCAACTTGATAGGGAATAAAAGGGATGGATACAACCAAGCATGACCCAAATTGACATTTAAAAAATTATACCTTGGCCAACAGGTGCTGTTATTTATAAGTTTGAGAGGAATAAGGAAGAGAAGTCTCTTGAGAAAAACCAAAGCAGGTGTTTGCTCCCTGGGGAAGTGATAGGAAGCATGCCTCTAAGATGATATTGCATGTAGGAAAGAAATTCTTTCAGTTCTGTGTCTCTGTTTGATATTCAAGTCAGTTAATAAATGATCAACAATTCTACCTGCATGAGGAGTGTATGATCTACGGAAAATGAGCTTGGATAATCCCAGAAAGTACCCAAGGAAAGAAGGCCCATTTCCTTAAGCCATTAAAGTCATCTAGATATTTTGTTTTTCAGTGCACACAAATAAGAAAGCCAGTAACCAAACAACTGGAAATTTGGAATGCCTTCTGGAACATGCATGGGGAAACTGGCAACGTTGGCATAGCTTTTTCTGATTTGTCTGTTTAGCAGGTAAATGGGACTGCCAGTCTGGCAGTTTGCATTGGCAATAAATCACCACTAGACATTTTATTTAAAAATTGGCACTGGCTTGGCAGAGGTAAGGGATTGTCAATTTGTTTTTATTTTGAGGCCAGGCACAATCATAACATACATAGGCCACCTGGAAACCTCAGCCCACATGGAGAAGCATGGCTCATGTCTCTGTGGCTATATTTTTGCATGCTTGGAGAGTGCAGAGTTAAATCAGAGTCTGAGGATTCTAACCAGAAAGATCCTGGCAGACTGGTACAGCCTGGAGGCATCTCTGTTGGAAACTAGGTTTGTTCTAGAATTACGACCTAGGAAGGGTATCATAGATATGATATAGGAGAGAACATTTGGTGGTTTTCTCTATTATTGAGTGTGGAGGGAGACCCACAGAGCTCATGGAGAGCACACAACTTGTGCATTCCAAAAATCACCCCAATATTAAATAATTGGATAGCTTGCTTGGAAGTTCACTTTCAAACTTGTGATAAATTGAGTCATGGTTTTGAGAGGAAAAAATATCCTGAAGTAAGGGATGATGCAACCAGTGTCCTCATGTAAGCAATGGTAGATGTTCTTTCTTTGAAAATCAGTATAATTAAAGGATGGTAAGTTGGATAGGAAAAAAGGTTACCCTGGACCCCTGTAACTACTCTAATGGAAATAGTTGAGAGGAATCCCCTTGTTTTCCTCTGTTTCTTGATTTTCTGAATATTCTTCAAAACTTCACAACACTGTTGAACACATTTTTTTGTTTATCCATTTTGAAAATATGAGTAGTTGTGCCAGAAAAATTATTTTGCAAATTATTTACCAAGTTGCAGTCTTTTTGTCTCTGCTTACATCTGTTTATAAATCTTAATTGTACTTTATATTGTTACCATGTAAACTATTAGAAAGGATCTGGTTAAGATAGAGATGTACTGACTTAACCAGAGCCTCATGAATAATTACATTTACTCACTTCCTGGAAATATCCAGTTTGCTCTTGATACACAAATATTTGATTTGGAGTTAATTTGTCTCTCATAGATTTTTTCCCCCTCTTCCCTGGATTTCATATATATAATTTTGATGACACTATCAAAAAAGTAGAAAAAATATATGCTCTGGTTTCTGCTTGGTAAAGTCATTCAAAGTGATATAAAATGTCAATAGCAAACAAGAACACCATTCCAATGATATGTAGAAACACGTGGCAGATTTCCTGGTATTTGGGACATGGAAGTACTTAGATATGTGACATTAATTACTCAAAAACACTTGAAGCATCAAATATCTAACTTGATAAGATTTTTCTTTGTTTTTAAATATATAGTGTTAGACTCTTTACCAAATATTTCCAAATTTCTATTGTGAATGCAATGAGATCTGTGTATCTTACACCACAGTGTCCCACCAGTTGCCTGCAAGTAATTGACAATATTCATGAAATTAAAAAAAGAAAAGTAGGAAAATGAGAAATCCCCCTAAGCAGTCACTTAAAAAAAAAATCACACATTTCTGCCAGTTTGAGCACATTCAGTGCCTGTACTAAGTGTCATATCGGCAAATTTTCACTCGAAGAGCTCAAGATGCGGTGTATACAAGACTCTGGGTAGAGCAAAGTGTTGAAATAGCTTGGGTAGCCTCCAAAACAGCGCAGGTCATTAGAGAATGTTTGTTTTTTTCATTCTGATTTTCCCACAGGTAGTGTTTTGAAAATAGAAATATAGGGCCGGGCGCGGTGGCTCATGCCTGTAATCCCAGCACTTCAGGAGGCTAAGGTGGGTGGATCACAAGGTCAGGAGTTGGAGATCAGCCTGGCCAACATGGTGAAACCTCATCTCTGCTAAAAAGACAAAAAATTAGCGGGGTGTGGTCGCACATGCCTGTTGTCCCAGCTATCTGGGAGGCTGAGGCAGGAGAATTGCTTGAACCTGGGAGGCAGAGGTTGTAGTTAGCTGAGATCATGCCACTGCACTCCAGCCTGGGTGACAGAGTGAGACTTCATCTAAAAAAAAAAAATAATAATATAAAGATTTTCATCTTGGCATGTATCTCTAACATTTGCTTGGATTTCATATACACATTAATTTGGATTTAAGTGTTCTGATCTGGATTTTCAAACTTGAGGGCCTTTAAAGCTAATATGTGAATATTTACAGGGTCTTGGGGTTTTCAAGTTAACCTGTTAATTTCAGGATATTAAGCTTATAGTCTTTACCTTGATATTTTTCTCTTCCTATGCTGTTGTGGGGCATAAACTGCATGTATGTCTATATGTGTGAAGAAAGTGTTAACTCACTTTGTAACTCATACTTCTAATCTTATTTTTTCTGTTTTGTCAAAAAAAAAATCCTTTTCTTTTTTTCCACCAGAAATTTTAAAGTGGATAACGTAGTTTGTTTAAACAAAATTAATGAGATATGAGATATACTGGGGATAAAAATGATTCAGAGGAAAGTAATATATTTTTAAAAAGATCTCTTATTCTGCAAGAAAATAAAATGTCACTAACATTCATTGAGTTTTTTAAACACAAAAGGGCACATCCATGCACATACATTCTCGCACTCACTTGCTCGCTAACTTAAGCAAAAATAGTCTCTGAGGGAAAGAACTGTAAGAATGGTGCCAACTTCCCCAACATACCCAAGACTTTCTTTATTTAGAACCTCCCATGTGCTATTTTTTTTTAATCTCTGGAATCTCAGGGATTTTCCCATCCCTGTACATGCTTGAGACGTTTCAGAGCATGGTAACCCCCTGTTGGAATCTAACTCTAACTCTTCTGTTTTATTTTTAAAATGTGGGCAGTATTAGTATACAGGGAAGTGACTGTTCCTATGACAAAGGAGGGTGAGATTCCTAGCGTTCATAGCAATACCGCTAAAGATCACTGTCTGGAAGAGAAGCTAACACCATGACTCACCAAGGCCTTCTTCAAAATCAAGAGATTTTAATCGAGATTTTAAGGCAGGAGCTTTCTGAGAAGGTGGGCAGAGCCATATATCACAGCATCAATAGAACACTTAGTTCTGTTTCATAGAATGTTCATAGGTAACAGTATATCTTTGCCAAGAGCCCAAAATACAATAGATGTCTTGTCTTTTTCTGTCTTTCAAATTTTAATAGATTCGGCAGACCTGAATTTTGGTAATACATTTGTTTTCAACACAAGTAACGGCACCTTTGCTCTTTTTGTGCCAGTCTGTGGTAATCTCTGAAGCAATTATCCTAGTATTGTTACTTTGCATTGTATGCATGAAACCAGTAATATATATATTTAAAAGCATATCATATTTACATATTGTGTTTCTGATATAGCACACTGCTGCCTTTACAATAAAGCACAATGTGCAATTGCAGAAAACTCCTTTTCACTTATGAACGTCTGAGTCTGAGATTCACACAAACCACACTTTTGTTAGACTCCAAAATGTGGGTGCCAAATGAATCTACTGCACTAGGCTTATGAACACTACTGCAACTGTGCAGCCACTATTTCTCTACTGGGAGAATTGTTTCAGCAGATAAACCATCTGGCTTGAAACACAGCCCTCTTTGAAAATATTCCCCATTATGTTAGTTCTGAAACAATGTGTACAACTATGCTCCAGTGGAGGACATGGTTAACAGAGACTCAATGTCAAACAATATCTGCTCTGTAATCTCTTGCTAAATGTAAAAAAGGAGGTAATCAAAATGCAAGATTTTAATTCTTTAAAGAGTCATTGTGAATGTGGCATAAGATGAAAAAAATTCAGGAAAATATTTAATGTGAAACTATAATAGGGGAGTGTTTAATATAGCAACTTTTTTCTCTAAGGATCATCCATGGAAAATGTGATTCCTTTTGCTATAAATATCATGAAGAAGGCACATTAATGCTTTGTGTTCATTAATTTCCTTTTTACTAAGGGTTTCCAAATATGAATTGATTTTGTATGGTGAGAGAATTGTTGGAAGCCAGTATTTATTGTTAGAGATCCTAAGTGAACTTGGGTGACTTCGTGGGTCTTATGAATCAGGAACATTATTCAAAAAATGGAAACAAATGATATCAGGTAGAGAAAATTAGTATATGCAGGGACAACAGGTAATATCTGTAACCAGCTAAAGACCATTTGCTAGAATAGCTTTTAAGAATCCAAACCAGCAATGTTACTGTTTGAAAAAGGGAAAAAATGAAAAAGGGATTTAAAAATATGTTATCTATATTTTAATCTATTTAGAGTGATATTAAAAGAAATGGCTTGAGGTAAGTCGTAAGAAAGTTATCACAAAATTGAGCACATCTGAATCTATCAAACCAGAAAAATCCATGGGGGAAGTGTTTGAGCCACTGGTTGGGGTGATTATAGGAGCAGCATATTGCTGAAATGAAGTGAAATTGGGTTAAATCCTGGAAATTAACTACAAAGTAGACAGAGTCAGAAAAAGCCAAGAAACTGAGCTACTTAGTCAATTGATGGGAAAGATTGATGCCATATGATGATAATTCCCATGAGGCAAAAAAGGAAGTGGTAGTACATGCTGAGGACATACTGAGTTGTTCCTTCATCTCAAAGTTGCCATGTGCATCAATGATTTTCAGTGTTTTGTCTTGTTTTAATTTTTATTAAATTGAATTGAGGCTTGGTTGCTTTGTCCTTTCTTCACCACTCTGGGCTTAGCTATGCAAACACAGGTTTGTTAACAGTCCTCTCAACTTTAGACTTACAGGGAACTATGCTGTTTACTTTTTAGTAGTACTTTTGCAGATGAGAGAACTGAAGTCCATAGAGTTAAATCACTTTTTCTTTCCTTTTATAATTTTATTGAACTGCATAACCAAGAACTGGTATTAATCAGAGGCTTCATTGCACATGCTATGATTTCTGAGTAATGGTGATTTCTGAGTACTGGTTTCCAATAAAGGGGCCTGGTGAGCCATGTGAGTTAACTATAGGACCCAGGAAGACTTTTGTGGAGGGCTCACCACCCTGTACATAAAGGGAGGAGAACAGAGGTCTGTTCCTGAGTGGGAGAAAGGCTCTTTTGAGTGTTAGGATAGCAGGCAGCGAAAAACAAACAAACAAATATTGGGTCCTCATAATATAGTTAAGTGGTGCATTGTGAGTGGAGTGCATATTAATCTGTTATTATTTCTTACAATAACCTTAGAAAAATTCTCAACTGCGTACCACATTGGGACCAACTCAGTGACCTACAGAAAACAGAACCCACAAAAACTTAGTCCCATCTGATTCTACCATTGTTTCCTTGTTGAAGAGGAGGGATACATAGATTCTCTCTGTACTCTGGGAAATACACTGTACAGTCCTGGAAGCTCTGGGATTTTCTCAGTGCATTCAGGGCCATTAGCCAGAGCAGGCACTCTATTAAGTTATATTGTGTCTATGTTTATGACTAGAAAGTGAACTCTGGATTATGTCTCTAGCAGGAAAAGAACAATCAGCAAATTAATGTATTGGACTTCTATGAAGTCTTCTTTGGTAAAGGTTAATTATCACTCTGATACTGTAAGGTCTGCTGCTGTGAGGAGAGTACTTAACACATGAGCTGTGTTTGCATGTCTCAGTTTTTTTCCTTACTAGTTAGCGAGACACACTGCTACAAGGATAGGACAAATCTTTGTTGGAAAAGAAATTGAGGCATTGTTAGACGTTAACAGCCAGTTAATTAAAAAAAAAATTTCTAATCCTTCTCCTGAAATTTTATAGATTATCTGTGTGTGTGTTTGTTAAATGGCCTAGGCTCTGACAAGTTTAAAAGTTCAACAAAAATATTTAGATATCAAATAGGATGAATCTTTACTCCCCGCCCCCCGCTGCCCCCCACCAGAGGGAGTTTCTCTCTTGTTGCCCAGGCTGGAGTGCAGTGGCATGATCTCCACTCACTGCAACCTCTGCCTCCTGGGTTCAAGTGATTCTCCTGCCTCAGCCTCCTGAATAGCAGAGATTACAGGCATGAGCCACCATGCCCAGCTAATTTTGTATTTTTAGTAGAGACAAGGTTTCTCCATGTTGGTCAGGCTGGTCTCGAACTCCCAACCTCAGGTGATCTGCCCGCCCCAGCCTCCCAAAGTGCTGGAATTACAGGTGTGAGCCACTGCGCCCAACCGAATTTTTACTTTTTAAAAGATGAAATCCAAGTAATTTTTGTAGTAAAACAAAGAATGACTAGAGGATGATTGGAATCGAGAGAGAGAAATATTTGATGCTACATACTTAAAATTGAACTTCTCTATGTTTTGGGTTAGCATTTTGATTGCACAACTTTTAGAATGGAAAAGACAGTTATACCCACTGAAAACAGAACCAAGAATGGGATTCTGAGAAAATCTGAGTTCTTGTCCCCATAGAGCTAGGTAAGGGGGCAATGGTGGATGATGTACTTCTTGCTGCCTTGCATATTTCTTCAGGTAACAGTGTCTTCTGACCCTTTTAAACTTGACAAAGAAAAGTCAACACAGCAGATTCCAGTAGATTACCTCCCATTTTAATGAAAGAACATGAAACTCCCTGTAATCCAAAACAGGCTGTATAATCTGATGGTTATCACTGTTTATCCAAGTAAATTAAGCAATTGTTGAAGTTAAAAAAAAAACAAAACAAAAAGAAACGAAAACCAGCCCCACTAACTGCACTGAGGTGCCCGTGTTCGGGGCAGGTAAGGTAGATTAATAACAGGCCACTCCTGAGAAGGGTTAGGCTCTTACTGTCAGAGAGTAATAATTAATGATCAACTGTTAATGGAGATACTGGGCTGTTGATGTCATTAATTCAGCGCAGTGGAGCCAGTTCTGCCCAGGACCTGCCACAGCTGTCACTGCATTTGCTTAATTATTCCAGTGCCTTCGGGCTCTTTTTCTTTCATTTTTTTTTCCCTTTACCCTTTTTTTCCCCTTACCAACTATAGGACATTATGTTTTCACTGATGCAGAATTATGAAGAGCGTCCTGCTTTCTGGTCAGTGCCAGGCCTAAAATACGTGAAAACCCAAAGGCAACAGAGGAGACCGTCACTACTTAGATGAAAATATGGAAAATGCTGAAGAAAGGCCATCTTTAAATAGCCTGATTGTGCTGATATAATTTTTGAGTTCTTTAAGGATTTGGATGTCGAAAGTGAACTCTGAGCTGTGTAAAATGTCAAAGTGCTCACCCTCTCCCACAATCAAACAAAGAGAATACAGAAAAAGTGGCTCAAGAGTTATGGTAAAACACAAGGCCGTACAATCATTCGTTCAAGAGGGAACCAGAAAGTTAGCTTTGCTGGGAATATTGAGGCAAGGAAAACCATGGTAAAGGAAATGCCACTACTATTAAAATTCATCTGTAGGAGTACATGAATTTGCCTGCTGTGCTGCTTTCATTTCTTTAGCTTTGTGTCTCTTTCATCTATCGAACTGGTTTTAGTTCAAGAAAACCACCCTTTGCTTTGTAAACATCATTTGAATCTTTCCCCCCTGGCCTGGCCTATTAATCACTATACTGTTTTTTAATTGGAATGAGGTGTTTATTTGTTTTTTTCCAAAGACCAAGCCCCCCAGTCCCACCACCTTTCAAGAACTTAATTAAAAAAAAAAAATAAAGCTAGCTTTTTGGTTTTTTAGGTATATATTTCTAGTTCTGATGTGTTAAACTAGTCCAATGTGTCTTGAGCTTCCATGCTGGAATGCTGCTTGACTCACTTCCAAACTGAAGTACTTAAAAAATGTGAGGCACTACAACTATTTTAAATCTCTCTCTACGCCGCACATGGTGATTTAAAATAATTGAAGCTCTTCAAATTTTTATATTCTCTCAAATTTGGAAGTGATTTGTTCTGAGCATGTGCAGTACACAATGATTTAAGGTTATTAGAATCTCTCAAATTTATCATGAGATTTTCAGCTTGTGAGTGATAGGAGAACCTGGACTTTGGCAGCTAAAAATAATTTAAAATTATCATTACACTCTGACATTATATAGAGGTGATCAGAATTCTGGACACTGTGTACATTTTAAAACTCACTGTTAAAATGACTCTTTTTTTTTAGATTCAAAAGATATTAACCCACCAGAAAAGCATTTAAATCACTTAAAAATGCACCATAACATAATTTTATTTTCTCTGACATAATCCCCATTGATGACCTGAATGGGATGATGATTTTAAAGCCAAATGCTCAAATTTGGCAAGAAAAAGAACTGTTGTCTTCTAGCCCAAGCATAAAAAATATATGTATTCAGTAAAGATACCTGATATGTTCTGTTGACAACACATAGAGCCTGAAGTCTGTCCTCACAAATTATACAATTTTTGCTTTAAAAGACAAGGGGCTTTTTGAACTACTACGTAAATGATCACTTCTAATACATGGTTAAATTAGTTTTTTTAATTTAAATATTCTAAATAAAGTTCTTTAATTAAAGGTTATTAAACTGAAAAATTTATATTTTATTTTCTCTTAGATGAAATATATGCATTCATTTCTTAAGCTTTCTGTTTGCTTTGGTGGATGTTGAAACAAACACAAAGGTACTTAATTATGAAATGTACAAGATAGAATACTCAGATGATTTACTTGGTCACTTGATGGTCACTTAACATTCCTTAGATCTTTTACCAAAGGATAGTCTCTGAGCAGGAAGATTTAAACTTTTGCTGAGTGCCCTGATGCCAAGATTCTAACATGTAAGGTAGATTTATGGTTCAAAGTTAATATTATATAAGAAGAAATCCAGTCATTAAGAAGTCAGCTAAAATTCTTCACATGTTTTATTTGTACCTTTGAAAACCACATGGACGCTCTTTTACTTGATTTAAATGAAAGCGACAAAGGTGAAATTCCAGCACATTTCTCAGTCACTTCCTTTCCTCAGTAAATGTTTTCATTTTGATAAAAATTAGGATAAGTTGATTATAGATTTGATTTTTTTTTTTAACTAAAACCTGGAGTTGGAGTTTGAAGTATTCTGGCACATGAAAACCATCTGATCTTATAAATTAGCTTTGTAAATCTCCATATTTTTAATAGAGCAGAAATTGAACAGGATTAGAAATAGAAAATGCTAATAATAGAAACTATGTTGTATTTGGGATTTCTGTAACCCTAGGGATTTAGGGCCATGAACTATGTAAAGTTCCACATTTGGTATAGCAGTCAACCTTTGCCCTCCAATTTATTATTAGTTTTTAAAGTTTGAAAAATTTTCTTATGTTTATGTATCTCCACTATTACTTCGGTCTTTTGTGCTGAATTTTGAGAGGCAGAAAAATAATCTAGGCGGGCTTGTTCAATTATTTGTGGCTGTGCTAAATTAAGAACATGTCAGTGCACTAGTGTTATGCTATTAAATAATTGAGTTAATCTTTATTTAGGTCACAGGTAGAATGAGTACAATCTTTGCTGAACACAGAAGAATGCCTGGAAATTGCCTAGTCCCAAAACATGGTTACACCAAAACGAAGTTTGTGCTTTTAGCTCTATCAGTTTGGAATTCCTTGGAAATGGGAGAGGTTGGAAAGACTAACATACCATTTGTGCTTAAATTCTAAATGTTTCATGAGTGTTAGTTCAGTAGACCAATTCAAGTAAACATCTTATATGTATTGATACAACTTTAAAAATAAAGAATGCCATTGTTCTGTATTTTAGTATTGCCTGAAGGGATAACTGTTATAGTTTCTGAAACAATAAGAACGTGAGTTACTATTAAAAAAAAAAAGCACACAGAATACACAACCCTTGGCCTTGAGAGATTGTTAAGGAGGGTTCTCAGGTTAAAATCGCTGTCCTTTTCAATTGCGTTGCAGTTTTATAGAAGGAGCAGCTTAGTAAATCTTTTTTTTTTTTTAATCACATATGAAATAAATCCCAGGAAGGAAAAAAAGGGATAATTAAAAAAAAAAAAACTGAAACAAAAACTTGAAGCATGATATAATTATATGTGTTTTCTCTGTAGGTGTGCAAATACTTTTAATTTAAAAATTCCAAAAGAAGTGATGAATACATTTGATTTCAAAGCAGTGAAGAGAAAAAGCCATGCCTGTACATCAAAAATAACAAAATTGATATACAAACAATAAGTAAGAAATATTTCTATAGCTATCACAGCTGAGTTATCTATAATATAAAAATATCCAAATATATGTAAAAGACTTAATACCTTAGTAGATAAAGAGGAAGGGTAAAAAATGGTGAAAATAAAAATAGTTTAAAATGAATAGGTTGAGATTAATATAAGATAAAATTTCTTAATTACAAGCTGTAAACATTTAAAGAAGCCCATCATTTTTTTGAGTCTCTGCCAGGCATTGTACTAGGTCCTGGGGATATGTGAACAAGAGTAAATAGTACAGAGCCTGGGGAAGCTTGAATCTTGAGCATTGCAGAAAGTTAAGAGGCAAATACAGGATGGTGTGATGGTCACTTTATACCCAATCCAGACTTGGGGAGTCAGGAGAGGCCTCTCAAAGGAGGGAAGACATAGGCCCAAATAGCATTGTTCTTGTCTCTGCTTTTTCCCACAACCCTCATCCAAATCCCTCAGCTGACTTCTCATAACTACCTTCGAGATACACTGAGAGTCTGGCCACTTTTGCATTCCTTAGTCCTATTATTCTGCCCAAGCTGGCATCACCCCTCTTCTGGAACATTGTTATAGCTTCCTCCTTGGTCTCCGTGCTTCCATTCTCCCAAACTATTCTGTTTTCGACACAGCCGCCAGGTACTTATAACCTGTGCCTTCTCAGAATCCTGCAGTTTCACAAGAAGACCCAGCACCTTCTCTGATCTTCCCAAACCTTCATGATCCACACCAAAAGCTTGTCTGATCTGAATGACGCTATTATCATCCTCTTTCTTCTCTTCCCCAAATGCACTATGTATTTTATCACTTCATGAGTTTTTACTTGCTGTCTTCTACTCTAGGAATGCTTTTCTCTCAAATACGTGTCTGGCATTGTTTACTCACTTTGTCCAGTTTCTACCCAAAGATGACATCATCAGAAGCCTTCCTTGAAACTCTGTATAAAATGGCCATCCCTGTCTTGCTCTGTGCTTTCACATTGCTTAGCTTTTCCTCATATTATTTATCACCTCTTGACATATTTACTATTCATTATCTGTTTATACTGTAAGATGTTTGTGATCAGGGACTCTCTGTCAGGGTTGATCCAAAGAAACAGAATCAGTAGGGGTCTGCCTATCTATCTATCTAGGAGCTGAATTGTCTGATTGAGGAAGCTGGCTAAGCAAGTCTAAAGTCCAGAGAGGAGCCCTTCTAGAAGAGAAGATTATAATCTGGTGGAAACTCACAGACACAGTCCTAAGCTGCTGCCCACAGGCAGAATTTCTTTCTTTTTTTTTTTTTTTTTTTTTTTCCAGTGAAGCTCAGTTTTGCTTTTAAGGCTTTCCAATGAACTGCATCAGCCACCCAGATTAGCTGAGATATTTTTTTCTAATCTAAATTAAGGGATTATGGATTTTACTTATATCTGCAAACTCTCTTTACATCACCATCTGAATTAGTGTTAGATCTAGATTGTGTTGGTTAAATAACTGGAGACTCTATGCTTGCCAAACTGACACATCAGAAAAACCATTGCATTAGAAAAACCTTACCTTATTATCTGGGAATGAGTGGAGCCCCAGTCACACAAAGGGAATTTAACTTATTCAGAAGCATTTCTGCATAGGCCTCTGTTAATGCGCAGGAGAATAATTGGGAAAAAGGAAGAGAACTGAAGAGAGTCCCCTCAGTGCTTTAGGTGTTAAGGAGGTGCTTGGCTGCCAGGGGTAGGGGGACATAAATCCCCTCTCCTGCACACTTTTCTACTATGAAGAAAAAATCTGCCAAGGAAAAAGCAGTAAAGCCTCTCTTTCAGATTCAAGTATTTCTTCTGTGGAGAAGTAGAAGCAAAACTTCTCTGCTTCTTGGGGAGGGGGCAGGAGAAGGGAGGGATAGGAAATGATTTCTTAGGAAACAAGCAAAATCCCATTGCTATTAGAAATGATGAGTTAAGGGAAACTAAGAAACATAAAATGTCCTATCCCCAGAAGAGCAGCAGGAACCTGTTTTGGGCTCAGAATCCTATATGTATAACAACCAGAGAGCTGCTACTTTTAGGGGAGAGATGGAAAACTCTCATCAAACTACAGATTCAAGGCAGAATATTGCTGCTATGAATAGGTGGGGCAGTAATGCTGTGAAAGCCCAGGCATGGGCCTAAGACTGAGGCTGGACTGGGACATGAGAGAACTTCCCTACCCCTATCACAGCTTGATGTTGAATAACAAGGGACAACAGTTTACTTCTGAGAGAAGGAATAAGGGCATGGAGAGAGTCCCATATGTGGTGTAGGTCTTCATGGTAGGCTGAAAGTTAATGAGAGAACAGAATCACCCAACTCAGCTCATATCTTGACTAGATTGGCTCAAATCCCCCACACTCGTCACTTTGTAGCAGAAGGGGGATGCTCATTTCCAAACATAAATCTTATCAACTACACTCTTTGCTATTCTTTTTGATATAGTGTTTGACATTAAATTAAAAAAAATTACATGACACACAAAAAGCAAGAAAAAACAACCCATGCGGTGAGCCGAGATCATGCCATTGCACTCCAGCCTGGGTAACAAGAGCGAACTCCGTCTCAAAAAAAAAAAAAAAAAGGCAACCCATTGTCAAGAAAGAAAATAACAGAACCAGAATTAGATACGACATAGATGTTTGGTCTATCAGAAATGGATTTTATTTTATTTTTTGTAATTTTTTGAAACGGAGCCTAACTGTGTTGCCCAGGCTGGATTGCAGTGACACCATACTGGCTTACTGCAACCTCTACCTCCCGGGTTCAAGCAATTTCCCTGCCTCAGCTTCCAGAGTAGCTGGGATTACAAGCGTGTGCCACCATGCCCGGCTAACTTCTGTATTTTTAGTAGAGATGGGGTTTCACTGTGTTGGTCAGGCTGGTTTCAAATTCCTGACCTAATGATCCACCTGCCTTGGTCTCCCAAAGTGCTGGGATTACAGGAGCGAGCCACCTCACCCAGCCAGAAATGGATTTTAAAATAAGATCATATGTTAGAAACCTTGTTGAAAACATGGAGAATACGCATGAATAGTTGAGAACTTTAACAGAGAAAATGAAACTATCAAAAATAAGGTCAGTTAGGTTTTGCTCCAAAAATGAGAGCAAAAACAAAAATACGCCAGACACATGGTATTCAAGATGAAAAGTTGCTT
Source organism: Cebus imitator (assembly GCF_001604975.1). Taxonomy (NCBI): domain Eukaryota; kingdom Metazoa; phylum Chordata; class Mammalia; order Primates; family Cebidae; genus Cebus; species Cebus imitator. Next base: position 10,509,215 of record NW_016107342.1, on the reverse strand, counting down.
TGATGGACTTATCTTTAGACTGAACCCAGCTAAGGGAAGACACACTGAAGCTGAAGAAAGGACAATAGAAGGTATTCAAAATGAAACATAAAGAGGGGGAAAAAAAAGAATAATAAACTTAATTGAGCATCTGAAGTGTGCACAACATCAAGTGGTGTAGTGTATGTGTAATTGTAATCTCAGAGAGAGAACAGAGAAATGAGGAAGGAGGTATATTTGAAAAGATAATGGGTAAGAATTCTCAAAAAAAAAAAAAAAAAAAAAAACCTTACAAGGACAAAATAAAAAATAAAAAAAAAAAAAAAAAAATAAGAGATCAAACCACAAATAGTTTTAAAAACTTAAATAATGCCAAGCAGGATACATACCAAAATGGAATGAAACGAAACCAAACTCCACACAGACACATTACAGTGAATGTGCCTAAAGCCAAAGCCAAAGAGAAAATCTTGACAGTAGCTAGAGGAAAAAGAAACATTACATTCAGAGGAACAAAGGTAAGGATTGCACCAGAATGTTTGTCAGAAACTGTAGAAACCAAAAGCCAATGGATTAACATCATTAAAGTACTAAATAAACCCCACAAAACTGTCAACCCAGAATTTTATACCCAGAGAAGACAGCATTCAGAAATGAAGGTGAAATAAAAACATTTTCAGATCAGATCAAGTTCAAGAATTTATTGCCAATATGCCAGTACTACCAGAAATATACAGAAGTTCTCTATGCATGTGATACCAAACGAAAACTTGGGTCTACACACACAAAAAAGAGCAGATGCAATGATAGAAACTAAGGTAAATTTAAAAGACTTTAAAAATATCTATTCACTTTAGACGATAATTGACTGCCTATAGTAATGATTGAAAAATGGATTGTGGATATATAGATTATGTAAAAATCAAATGTTTGACAAATACGACATAGAGAATAGGAAGGAATACTTGAAAGTATATTGCTATAAGTTTCTTACACTAGAAATAAAATGGTACAATATTATTTAAAGGCAGATGATGATGAGTGAGAAATTTATATTGATATTCTATGGCAACTCCTAAAAATGGCACAACACATAACTTAATAGAGATTAAGTAAAATTATGAAAAATAATTCACTAATACAAAAAAGCAGAAAGAAAAGGAAAATTAAGAACAATTGGACAAACAATGCAACTAACAAAATGACAGTTTTCTAACTAACCATGTCAATAATTACATCAAAAGCAGATCATCTAAGCACTCCATTAAAAGACATTGTTAAAACAGCAGGACTCAGTTATATAGGCTATCTATGAGAAACTCACTTTAAATGTAAATATACAATTTAAAAGTTAAAGAATTGAAAAATACCATGAAAGTCCCAATCAAAAGAAAGCTGCAGTTGGTGTAATAATGTCAGATAAAGTATTTTTCAAGGCAGGGAATATTATTAGGGATTAAAAGGAACATTGCATAATGGTAAAGGGGTCAATTCATTAAGAAGACATCTCCATTCTATATATACATTTATCTAATAGGAGAGCTTCTAAGCATATGAAGGAAAAATTGATAGACTTGAAAGGAGAAATAAACAAATCCTCAATTTCTTTGGAGATGTCAATACTCTTTCCTCAATAATTGATAGAAAAAACAAATAAGCTATCAATAAAGAGATAGAAGACATTAGGAACACTATCAACCAAGTTGGCTTAATAGTCATTTTTGAACATCGTACCTAATAACAGCAGAATATGCGTTCTTTACAACTGGATGTCTAGATGATATTGCGGGCTATAAAAAATTTTTCATCCATTAATTTAAAGGAACTGAAATTACACAGAGTAGATTCTCTGACCACAGTGGAATTAAACTTGAAATCAGCAAGAGAAGGATAGATAGAACACCCCCCCTCTTGAGTATTTGAAAATTAAACACCACGTGTCCAAATAAATGTCTTAAAGAGGAATTCACAAGGGAAATTAGTAAATATTACAAATTGAATGAAAATTAAAATGGAACATGTCAAAATTTGTGGAACAGGACCAAAGCAGTGATTAGGAAACATAGTTTTTAAAGGCTTGGATTAGAAACTAAGAGAAGTTTCAAAACAAAAATGTAGGCTTGACCTAAAGAAACTAGAAAGAAAATGAAGAGCAAATTAAGCCTAAAGGTAGCAGAAGAAAGAAAATAATAAAGATAAGAACAGAAAAACAATAAAGAATGCCAGTAAACCTAAGAGCTGGTTTTCTGAAAAGGTGAACAAATATTATAAACCCGTAGGTGGACATATCAAGAAATGTAATGACAAGACACAAATTACCACTAATAGGAATGAGAAAACATCACTATAGATAATTTAGACTTTAAGAAGACAGAAAGGGATATTATGAACAATTTTATGTCAGTAAGTCTATTAATTTAAATTCATTGATAAAATGTACAAATTTTTCAAGGACATTAGCTGCCAAAGTTTACTTGGGAAGAAGGAGATAATTTTGATGTGTCTATAACGTTAAAGAAATTAAATTTATTGCTAAAACTGCCCCCAAAAGAAAATATAATCTTCTGATAGTTTTATTGGTGAAGTCTACTGTATTAGTCCATTTTTATACTGCTATGAAGAAATACCCAAGACTGGGTAATTCATAAAGAAAAAGAGGTTTACTGGACTCACAGTTCCACATGGCTGAGGGGGCCTCATAATCATGGTAGAAGACAAAGGAGGAGCAAAGGCATGCCTTACATGGTGGGAGGCAAGGTCTCAGGTACAGGGGAACTCCCCTTTACAAAGTATCAGATGTTGTGAGTCCTATTTACTACCATGAGAAGAGCATGGGAAAAACCTGCCCCCATGATTCAAATACTTCCCACTGTGTTTCTCCCATGACATGGGAATTATGGGATCTACCGTTCAAGATGAGATTTGGGAGAGGACACAGCCAAACTATCATCTGCTAAACATTTTAGGAAGGCACAATACAATGTTTACTTAAAAATTTTGAGAAAATTTAAGAATGGGAAGACTTCCCAACTAATTTTTGGGGCTAGCATTCTCTTTAACAATAATATTTGAAAAGGACAAAACAAGAAAAAACACAACTACAGAATATATCCTATAGCAACATAAACTAACAATTCCTTAACAAAACAAATTAAATCTAGCCACATATAAAAAATGATAATATATTATGATCCGGCAGGAAGCAAGTTTATTTCACATTTCAAACATCAGTCGATTTACTGTATCAACAGCCTGATGAATAGAAACAGTCTGTATCTCAATAGACATAGTAAAAGTTTTTGACTAAATTCAACATTCATATGTTATAAAACCCTCAGGAAACTGGGATAGAAGGAAATGTCCTTGATCTCTTAATGGGCATCAGTGAAAAACTATAGTTAATATAATACCTACTAGTGAAAGACTGAATTCTTTTCCCTTAAGTTCAAGAATAAGTTAAGAATGCCCATTTTTATCATTCCTATTCAACATGATACTGGAATTCCTAGCCAGTGCAATAAAGCAAGTAAAAGAAATAACATATAGATTAAACAGGAAGAAATAAAATTATTTCTACTTGAAAGTATTGTTCAAATAAAAAAGCTCAGTCTACCAAAAACACTCCCAACCATAAAAACTAATCTATGAGTTTAACAAGGTGTTCGAACACAAAAATTTATTGTATTTCTTTATAATTTTAAGGAAAAGTCAGAAATTCTATATTTTTTAAAAGTACCATTTACGGTAATATTGACAACCATGAAAATTTATGGATAAAATGATTTATGGATAAAATAATTTTCAGCATGCACACATTTACATTATGTGCATGCTGAAAATTACAACACAGTTGAGAAAAATTAAACAAAATAGAAATAAATGGGGAGTTATAGCATGCTCATGGATGGAAGACTTCATATTGTTATCATGTCATTCTCCCCAACTTGCTCTAATGGCTCGATGCAATCCTGATTAAAACCTTAATAGGAATTTGTATCAAGATAACAGGTTGATTCTAAAATGCATATGAAAAAGTAAAGGACCTAGAATAGTCAAAGCAGTTTTGACCCTAAGTTATGAAATGAATGAAAATGAACAAAATATATCATAATTTGTGGGACAGAATCAAAGCACTGATAAGAGGGAAATGTTAGCCCTAAATGCTTAGATTAGAAATCAAGAGAAGTTTCGAAACAAAAATGTAAGCTTAACCTAAAGGAACTAGGAAAAGAAGAGTAAATTAAACCCGAGTTAACAGAAGAAATATAATAGTAAAGACACAAACAGAGAAACAGTAAAGAAAGCCAATAAACCTAAAAGCTGAATAATTCTTACTTCCTCACTTAAAATCTAACCATAATGCTATAGAGATTAGTAAGTATGGTTTTGTTGAAAAATCAGACATAAAGATCAATGGAATACTATGGAAACTCCAGAAATAGACTCATATATATACATAGTGTCAATTGTATATATATGTATGGACATAGGTACATATATATATATATATATATATATATGTGTATGTATGTATGTATAGACATAGGTACCAAGATAATGCAATGGAGAAAAGATAGCCTTTTTAATATGTGGCACTACAATACCCCATAAAATGCTGGAAATCAGTGTTAACCCATTCCTTACCTCATTTATAGAAATTAGACATGATTCTAGAGCTAAGAGCACAATCCGAAACTACAAAATTTCTAGAAGAAAACATAGAAAAAAAAAATCCTTGTGATGCTGGGCAAAGCAGATGTTTCTTTTGTACATATATGTTATATGTATAAATTATATATTCATGTATTTTGTATTTATAGATGGGGTCTCACTATGTTGCTCAGACTGGTCTTGAACTCATCTCACCTCGGTCTCCCAATGTGCTTGGGATTGCATACATGAACCACTGCAGCTAACCAAGTATTTCTTACAAAATACCCCAAAAGCAGAAATCATAAAAGAAAAAAATTGACAATTTAGATTTCATCAAAACTAAAAACTTTTGCTGTTCAAAAAATGATGTTAAGAAAATGAAAAGACAAATCACACATTGAGGAAAAAGGTACTTGTAAAACACTTATTTAGTAATGGGCTTGTATCCAGAATTCTCATGTACAAGAACTCTCACAACTCAATAATAGTAATTTAAAAATCAAATAAGAAAAGAGACCAATGACTTGAACAATTCACCAAAGACACAATGTAGATGGTGAATACACGTATGAATGGATATTTAGCATCATTAGTCAATAGGCAAATGCAAAATAAGACCTGAATGAGATACCATTATATGCCTATTAAGGATAAGAGTTTAAGAAAATTATACTGATGCTTACAAGGATGTAGAGCAATTGGAACTCTAATACATTGCTTGTAGGAATGCAATATATTATACCCCCTTTAGAGTTTCTTTTTTTTTTGCCTTTGGGCACTTTTTTTAAATTGCATTTTAGGTTTTGGGGTACATGTGAAGAACATGCAAGATTGTTCCATAGGTACACACATGGCAGTGTGATTTGCTGCCTTCCTCCCCTTCACCTATATGTGACATTTCTCCCCATGCTATCTCTCCCCACCTCCCCACCCCTTGTCCCTCCCCCATTTCCCCCCAACAGACCCCAGTGTGTAGTGCTCCCCTCCCTGTGTCCATGTGTTCTCATTGTTCAACACCCACCTATGAGTGAGAACATGCAGTGTTTGATTTTCTGCTCTTGTGTCAGTTTGCTGAGAATGATGGTTTCCAGGTTCATCCATGTCCCCACAAAGGACACGAACACATCATTTTCGATGGCTGCATAATATTCCATGGTGTATATGTACCACATTTTCCCTGTCCAGTCTATCATCAATGGGCATTTGGGTTGGTTCCAAGTCTTTGCTATTTTAAACAGTGCTGCAGTGAACATTCGTGTGCATGTGTCCTTATAGTAGAACAATTTATAATCCTTTGGGTATATACCCAGTAATGGGATTGCTGGGTCAAATGGAATTTCTATTTCTAGGTCCTTAAGGAATCGCCACATTGTCTTCCACAATGGTTGAACTAATTTACACTCCCACCAACAGTGTAAAAGTGTTCCTATTTCTCCACATCCTCTCCAGCTTCTGTTGTCTCCAGA
>NW_016107342.1:10496972-10501482 GCF_001604975.1 Cebus imitator | reverse complement strand
TCAAATAGATATGATTCTACACATAAGAGCACAATCCAAAACTATAATATTTCTAGAAGAAAACATATGAAAAAATCTTTGTGATGCTGTGCAAAGCAAATGTTTCTTTTGTACACATATATGTATATATTATATATATGTATATTTTGTATTTATAGAGGGGGTCTCACTATGTTGCCCAGGCTGGTCTTGAACTCCTCCCACCTTGGTGGGATACGTACATGACAATAAAGAATTTAGTGACAGCAGAAAAGCAGCAGCGTCTGTTATCTTTATAAGAAATATGTAAAGCAGTCAGCAAGAATACCTGGAGTTCTTGAAGCAAAAGTTAAACAATTTTAGAAATTTAGTTTTTTTCAGTTGTCAGTGTCCAGATGTCCTTGAAATTGCATCTGTTTGGTTCATTCTGCCAACTTCTCACTTTCTTTGCAGCCATTGATTTGAAAGGGGAAAAAAGAGAACAGAAAATAATGTGCATTTTTGGAAGCGACAATTAAAAATATTCATCAAGTGGGACCCCATAATTCACTTCTTTCTACTGGTGTATACCTGTTAGGGTCAGCAAAAGAGGATCGTTACAATAACTTCTGGTCAAGGTGGGAAATTACAAAAAACCCACATTTTGTTAATTATAAATTGCATTTTTTATTAATAATCAAAATGAAGACTATTTCTTGTCAGGTGCTCCATACACATTATCTTTATTTCTCACAACTACTCTACATAGTAGGTGTGTTTATGCTTGTTTTACAGATTAGGAAATAACGACTTCAAAGGGATTATGTGACTTGAATATACTCACAGAGTTAATAACTAGTGAGATTTAACTGAATCCAGAGTTTATGTATTTTTCCAATATATAATGCTTTGATCACTTCCTAGTAGTTGACTGTGTTGACCTTTGACACTCTGGTGACATGCCCTGCTCCTTTGGCTTTGGTGACTGCCAAGCACACCATCACAGTTCCTAATCGTCTTATGCTTGTAATTCTGTAGTAACAGCCTAGTTCATTTTCCTTCTTCAATTGTCTCTTTACTGTAATCTGTTCCACATACTTGTACCTCTACACTAATAATTCTAAGACATCCCTTCCATCATAACATTTCTGAACTAAAAACTTGTTATCTTCTGTTACCTTATTTCTTACCTTTCCACTCAGTTTTCTTTTTTTTTTTTTTTTTTTTTTTTGTTGCATTGTTATTTTTTTTTTTTAAAAAATTTGGATACAACTTCTGGCTCCTTTCTCTTTTTCAACTTTTATTTTAGATTTAGGGGGTACATGTGCAACTTTGCTACATGAGTATATTGCATGGTGTTGAGATTAAAGGTATAACTGATTCCATCACCCAGGTGGTGAGTATAACATCCAGTAGGTCATTTTTCAGCTCTTATCCTCCTCCATCTCTTCTCCCTCTAGTTGTCTCAGTACCTGTTGTGCCCATCTTTACGTCTTTGTGTACCCAGTGTTTAGCTCCCACTTATAAGTGAGAACACATGGTATTTGGTTTTCTGTTTCTGCATTAATTTGCTTAGGATAATGGCCTCCAGCTGCATCCATATTGCTGCAAGGGACATGATTTCATTTTTTTATGGCTACATAGTATTCCATGGTGTGTATGCACAACTATTGCATTTTCTCTGTCCAATCTACTGTTAATGTGCACCTAGGTTGACTTTATGTCTTTGCTGTTGTGAATAGTGCTGTGATGAACGTACGCGTGCATGTACCTTTTTATAGAACAACTTATTTTCCTTTGGTTATATATCCAGTAATGGGATTGCTGGGTCAAATGATAGTTCTGTTTTAAGTTCTTTGAGAAATCTGGCAACTACTTTCCTCAGTGGCAGAACTAATTTACATTCCCACCAACAGCGAGTAATCCACTCAGCTTCAGAGACCTCATATAGTCTGCTTACAATTTATTCATCCTTGTATCTCACAGATTCCCCAAAACCACCCTTCACCCTCGTCAGGTTAATCTCTCTCCCCCCTAGCAAGCTCAGTCTTGTGCTTTGATTCTTGTTCTTTGCACTTTGTCCTGTGTCTTACTTTCTTTTTCATCTTTTTGCCTCTCCAAATCCTATCCATCTCTCAAGGCCTACTTAAAATATCTCCTCTTGCTGTACGTTTGCCTTCTCCCACTTTTCTTTATCAACTCCAAATGCATTTAGCATTTGTTTTGGGATTGGACAGTTAGTTGTTTTAAAAGATTTTAATGGTGTCAGATTAGGCAAAATGCCAAATTTATTTTTAAGGGTTGCCCCAAACAATTATTATTGCAGATGTATCTTCTGACCTACGAAATGCTTTTTGTGCATGGAAAATTTGATATCCAAATGTATTCTAAATGAAAATTTGTATTACTAGTCTTTGGTCCTAGGAAGTTATTGTATTTTCTTTTTCTTTCTTTTTTTTATTAATCAGTTTTTGCTGGGTAAACTCTTTGGTCCCCATGTTCATGAAAAGAATTCCTGCAGTCAGAAGCATTTTGTAGAATGATTGGCACAGACGTAGGCAAGAGTCCATGGCCTTTTGTTTCTGTATCACTGTTTTTATATTCCTTAAACTATTTTCTAATCATTATAGATTATTCTAGCAGGACAGGTGAATTTAAAATCATTTGTAACATTAGAATAAATTTAACTTTGATTGCAAGTCCAAAGTTCAAAGTCATTTCTCTCGTACTGACTATTGCTAAGAGCAAGTCAACTCATGAGAGAAACCATGTCTTTATATTAAGATGCTTTTGCTGTGATCCTTTATTCCTACAACTCCTGTATTATTTCCAGGATTTCCCAGTACTTAAGGACATTGTGGATGCAGTCCATGGTTTGTCCCAGGGTTTTTTCTTGAATAATAGTGATACTAGAGCTGAGGAATGTATACCCACCAGGCTCTAGTAATGAACAGTTTATTAATCCAAAAGGAAGATGTGCCAACATGCCCACATTTTAAGCTCATTAAGCATCTCCAGTTATTTTACAAACGGCTTGTTTTCAATAAAATCCCAAATGCTTTCTATCTCAAGTTTTTCTCCTCCCTTAATTATTTTTAAATGATGTCAAGTAAATTTTATCCCTATATACTTGCTTCCAATATATTTATTGGGTCAATTATTATTTGTAAGATTCATATAATATTGTCCCTTTTCAAAAGCAGGGCCCCAGATATACTTTTAAAATGTATTTTCCCCTGTTAAATGGGAAGTTAATTTCTATTCAGGGTAATCTCCCTTGTAACCAAAGTTTGGGTTATAGTCAGAACTAGCACTTCTGAATTAGCTTTGAGTTTCTTCTTTATTCCTCTATGTTCCTCTGTGTCACTTCCATCTGGAGATATAGGAAGTATAAAACTAGAAACATGTTCATATTAGGAATGGCCTTAAGTAACCCACTCCTGTTTCAGTCTCTCACAGACCAGTTACAAGGTCAGTTATGACTGGAGTAAACATTCTTCTAGTGTACTGCTTACATTGTCCTTATTCCTGTATATTTAAGTTCCCTGAAAATCCCTATGAACAGTTAGGCCAATATATTATATAGAATGCATAAGAAACACGTTAAGTGAATGTCGGTAAATTATTTAAAGTTGTTACTCTAGACTGAGAACTCTAAAATATTCTTGTATTTGAACTGTTAAACTGTATCTATTAAGTAGTTATTATGTGAAACGTAAAAGGAGGTTTTTTCCTATGAAATATGTCTGTTTTAAAATTATAAATTTACTTTATGTCAAAGGAGAAAAAGTTAAGTGCCTCATGTTCACAATAGATACAGCTTAGTTATCCCCTTAAATTATTCTAGGTGAATGAAATCATTTTTATCTTTTTCATCTTCTAAATATTGAAAATGCATTTTTCTTTTGGCATTCATACTAATATAATAAAAGACCTGAAGTTATATGTGTAGTGGTTTTTGCATTTCAAGACTGTGGAACTTGTTAAACTTGGTCAAAAGTTGTTCTTTAAGCTCAAAACTATCTCAGAAGACAACTGATAGCTGACTAGTGGCCTATAGGGAAACTTGCTATTTAGAACTTTTCCAAGGAAGAGAGAGTTCCAAACCTTTTTGCCGTGACCTGATATTATAGGAAGTTAGAGAATATCTAAAGGTGCTAAATATAATGGTGGGTCACTAAAGGTGTATCTGATTTTGAAATTGCAGTTTGATTTCTGCTTGCACTAAGGAAGGGCTTTGCATAAAGATTTTTGTTATGCCAAGATTTCAAAATATATTTTAAATATCTATACACAAATTACATATATATTTAGATTGGTGAAATTATTATAACCTACTTGGTAAATAGCATTACTTACAATATCCAATTTGTATTTTAAAGACAGATTCTAATAGTCCAAAATAAAGATACATAAGTATATTTTAAGTGTAAACAATTGGATCAATACTATATTTCAAAGTCCTTGATAAGTATTTGTATAATCTGCATTTCAAAAAGTGCACAAGTATTTACACATCTTTAGAACCTTTGCAGTCTATCATGCTCTCTTC
>NW_016107342.1:10495888-10496932 GCF_001604975.1 Cebus imitator | reverse complement strand
TCCATGAAGAAAAAAACTATTATAAAAGGAAATTAACAACTTTTAAATAATTCTCTTAGAGGAACCTCCAAAGCTGGGAAACTAAAAGTGAAGGCTAACACTTAATTCCTCACTTTTTCTGCTTATTCCTATGTGTTGGAGGGATCTCAGATCAGTATGGTACAAGCCATATGTGCTGTAATAACAAGACACAATGGAGCAAGTTGTGTATGGAGTGTCAGCTTGCCATCCCCCCTCCCTAGATTCCTCCCTTTCCTCTGTTTAGTGCAAACACAGAAGAAAAAGCACTTCTGAAGTGTATATCGTATTTTCTGGTGCATTACAATCCCACTTGCCTTGGTCGTAGTATCAGATGACTTAAAAATCTCTGCCTACAAAATAAAATATAGCTCATTCATCTGAGGAGTTAGCATGCGACTGTATTACCTGGTTAAACATGTTCAGCTGAATTATTAATTTTATGTCTTGTTAAGTACTGGATTCATGGCTGGAAGTGAAAATGCATGCAATGTAAAAATATGCTGGAAAACAGTTGTAAAACCATCATTAGGTCGCAGTATTGCATGACTTCTTGTGAGACAGAGTGACATGTTTCTTAAAACAGGATGAGCTGTCATTTTCACAGGTTTATTCAAATAATTTATGTGGTAAATTATATATTCTAAAAATGTAGGTGACAAGAAGGTAAGATAATTTATATACCTGAGCCCAATTTTGAGCCTAGTATCTCAGATAAATGAATATTATCATGAATTATTGATCAGAGTTGGAGAAATCTTTTTTGACATGGAAAAAGCTTAGTAACCACTAGAGTTTATTTTACATCAAGAAATCATGGCTTCCATTTATTAGTACTTATACAGCTTTACTGTATGGCAGCTCTGCCATAGAAAGTATAAGAGGTCTATGAAGGTGAGTGTATAAGAAAATAATAATTATTATTCATGGTGGTTTATTTTATTGATACATTCTATATTATTGCAGGATGTTTTGCATTTACATTTTTAGTTTATTTTGGAATAAGTATAAAAACATTTATTAGAG
>NW_016107342.1:10464061-10495601 GCF_001604975.1 Cebus imitator | reverse complement strand
TTTTTTGGTTTAACTTGAGCAAGAAGTTAGTAATGTTTTTAGAGAAAACACTGTAGTAAGAAAGCACAAATCTAAGTCAACTGACTACTTTAGTTTTTTGGACACATTGCATTCTAAATTAATATGTTTTTAATTCCAGAAAACAAAGTTCCACTTACTAATTATGAGCAACAATGCACTGAAATTATGGAAATGTTTGTTAATAAGCTTGTTAAAGGCTGGCAGTTTTCCTCAAGGGTACTAAATATGTAATGTTTGGCATTATTGCATTGAAAAAAGGGAAGAAATACACTTCCACCTCACAAATAAAAATAATAAAAACATACTTGAGAGGGTCATCACATTTTAATGATAGCAATTGCACACATCATCTTCATCTCTGAATTTTAGTGTCTTCATGAAAAGGGGGCAGAAATATTTACTTTTTAGGCTATTAGGAGAATTACACTGATGCTTAGTACATGTGTCAAGCAAAGCTCATTGAGTATTAGCTAATATCACCATTATCATAAGCATTATCATTGTCCCTATCTTCACTTTAATTGTTATCAACATGATTAGCTTCATTGTTTATGAATGTCAGGGTCTATGGTCATCTAAGTAGTAGTTCTTTGGCTGACCAATATTTTCAGTGAGTATGTACATTTAGTAAGAGTTCCCAAAATATGTCATTCATTCATTCATTCTACTACTGTTGATTTAACACCTATAATATGCTGTGGGAGGAATACCATAGTGAGTAAAATAGACTCTTCAGAGGAACTTATTGCTTTTGTGAACCAATCTGATGACTACACAGATAACTTTCATATTATAACTGTAATAAGTACCACAAATTAGCAGTACAGGGAGTTATGAGATCATGTTACAGGGAAGTTGGCCTAGTAAGAAAATTCATAGAAGGCTTCTCCAAGGAAATGACATTGGAGGTGAGATCAGGAAGAACTGACAGAGGCAGGAGGGAAAAACTGTTCAGCAGAGGGAGCATCGTGTGAAGCAAGAGGGAATACAGCATGTTAGAGAAACTAAGAAAAAGGTATGCATGGTAGAAGCAGACAGTAGGAGAGGAAGCATGCAAGAGACATGCTAATGAGGTGTGTAGAGGAGAAACCATGAAGAGCCTTGGTCTTCAACTAAGAGCCAAACTACTGGAGTGTTTTATGCACAGGGTGATATAAGCAAATTTATTTATTTACTTATATTATTCTTTGGTTTAAGTGGGGCTTTAGTTTGGATGTGGCAAGTTTAGAAGTGAAAAGCTCAATTATGAGACTATTTTAATGGTCCAGATAAGATACAATAGTAGCTTGAATGAGAGTATGACATCAGAGATGAACTGAAATGGATGAATTCAGTCAAAAATTGGGGGAAATCTTATAGAAGTTTCTGATGGATTGATTAAATAGGGAAGAACTAGTGAAGAGAACTGTTAAAGATGGCTCCTACATTTCTAGCTTGCACAACTGGATCAATGTGGTCATAAGGAAGCATTGGGAGAAAACCAAATTCAGGATTGAGAATATGAGATCAGTTCTGCATATCTTAAACATGTAATTCTGTGAGACAGCCAAGTGAAAATTTCAATGCATTTGGTGACCTGAAATGGGAAATCTGGGCTGAAGAGTTAAGTTTGTGATTTATCTCCTTAAAAAATGCAAGAGCTTTGAAGAGATAGTCTAGGAGGAAAATATATAGTAAAAATAGAAGGTGACATAACTTTGATGCTAATGCCCAGGGAGAAGAGAATCAGCCTGCAGAGAGTGGCCAGAGTAGAAGGGAAACCAAGAAAGGGACATGTTACAGAATCTAAGGGAAGTGAGTGTTTCAGGTAGAGAGTAGCAACAAGTTGCCTGTGGTTTTTTAGAGGTCAAGTAAGATGAGGACTGAAATTGTGCCAATTATGTTTAGTGTCATTTTTATCATTGGTAACTTCAGTGGAAGCTGCTTCCACTTACTATGTGTGTTTGTATGTGTGTGTGGGAGGGGGAAGAGGGGCTGCAAAAGACAGACTGGCCTGGGTTGATGGCTGCAGAGAGTGAGGTGAGCAAAAGGATAACTATTTTATACAATGGTTTAGATAAATTTGGAGCTGCTTTCAACTGTATGAGGTTTTGTTTCTTTACTGTTGAGATTTTTAAAAATGTGAGTTGGAATTTGATTAGTTTATTCCCCTCTCTTTTCAAAGACATTCCCATTGTGAAACCCACTGTAATAATTTGGCAGGCTTTTCATTTTTTAAAATTGTGATTATCTCTAATGATAGATGTCCCTAAGGTTGCCACTGTACTGGCAATGTAATGACTGGTCCAGGGTAATGAGTTGGAATTGGTCAAATCAACTATAGTACCTTTACTGGGTACTTTCTTTTAGAAAAACACAAGAGACTTTCTTATACGTTGATATAGTTTTTATATTTTGCAAAAACCAAACAACAAACAAAAATTATAGAAACACTTGAAGTGAATGATGAATATTTCTTAAAACTTCTACAACCTATTTTTTTCAAATTTTGGGCTTTATGAAATTGAGATTTCTGTATTTTCAAGTTCCTAACACATTTCTCCTCTTAAACTGAATCATTGTTTTTCAAGACAAATTTGATTTAAAAATTGGTTCCTCCCTTGACTAAATAGAAACCTAGGTTATGTAAACAATTCAGGTTCTTGTTTAAAAGTAATTGATTTTCTGCTTCTGGTCTACCAGGCCTACAAGAGGAATAAAATACAAGAACAATGATTTGCTGCTCAAATTTCTGTGGTGTTCAGAGCAAACAGAATGGCAGAGTTTAAACTTCTCTTAAGAGGACTCATTTTCAAATGGGTTATCTCCAGCTCCTTTCCTTCCCTAGCAGTGCTAAAATTTGATGTTGCCATCTCACTGTTAAAAATCAGCAGGAATAATCTGTAGCTAATGGTTAAGGCTTCTTCTTCCACATTTTGACTAAATGAGTGGGTTAGGCTGTCAGTTCTAATGACTTTAGGAAAGACAGGCAAGCTCTTAGTCCTCTCGTGAAGTGTTATGTTAGTTCTCACCATATGAAACAAATATCTTGACCTGTACTTCAAACCATGGCAATGCATGCTTGCAAAATTCCAGCAGGAGACCAAAATGTCCCACATATTGTGGCAAATTTCCCATAATGTCCTGCAAATTACAACAGAGTCATGGGAAAAGTAGGAGGAAACTATTTTCTTGCACAGAGATAGCTCATGTGGGAAGGCTAATCCACAGGTTCCCACAAGAATGGAGAAATACATCTGGTACATTTTTGAAGCACATCATGGATTGGTTATTTTGTATCTCAGTGTTACACATTGGGAGAAGTATTTGGAACAAATGAATTTCTAATAGATGACTCTGGTTTATGTGTTTATACATTACACCTTTTTGCTATTGAAAAAGTTGCTGCCCAAAAGAATGGATATGGCCTTTGCAATGCAGAAGTATGGTCATTTCTCCAAACCTTAGGTTCTTAAAGCAATTAGCATTGACATGACAAGTAGATGGCAAGCCCTGATTTCATCAGCTTTTAAAAGGGCGTTTCCCAGCAACTTAATTGGAAAGTATTAGTATAAATTATTAGAGGCAATATATTTACACTTTTTTTTCAAGGCAATAGAGAGTAAAATTGCTAGTGAGTAAATGAATCTACTATGGGATTTTATTATCCCTCTGTATACTTTTGTCATACCAGGTGGAAATCAAGTTTCCAAGAGTAGTTTTATTTCTATGCCTCTATAAGAACTTTGTCATTTTCCAAGTAGAATAAATTTGGTAAGTAATCATTTATCCTTTTGTGCTTTTCCTTCTGAACAAGGGCAACTGCTCTCCACTGAACATTTTACCCTCCCAGGCTGAGTTTGACATAATTACTGCACTGGAGCTAAGATTCATAATCTGATTGCCAGTGTCAACGGAAATGAAGGCTTTCATGAAAAACAAAACCTGCTAAGTATACTCAAGGCTCAGCATCAGTCCCACTCATGAGTAATTAAAATATCAATTTGTGATGCATTTGTCTTTTATTGGTAAATCTGGAAATCCTATGGTTTTTTTTTTTTTTTTTTGTCTTCAGACATAGATGCTTGAAGGAGAATAAATTCCAAGGACAGTTAATACAGCTTCAAACTTTGGATCAGAGTCCAATTCCAGAAACAATACTTTGGAGTGTCTACCATGTGTGCCGTAGTCTAAATTAAACTCAAATTATTTTGCAATATTTTAGATTTTCTTAGTCCTAAGTAAACAGGAACCTTTGCAATTTGTACTGATTGAATTTTTGTTGATTTGTTTGCTGTATCTGAGGATATGGTTCAAAGTTTCCCTTAAAGTGGGGGAAAAAGCTAGTGTTTTGTGTGCTTCTTTTGTCCTTGGCTATGTGCTTTTAACTATCTACTTACATTGCCTATTTATTCTCTGCATCAACCCTATGAGTAGATATTATTATCTTAATTTTAAAGAAGAATCTCAAAATCATGTAGTGACTTGTCCAAAGCCACACAGTCATTCAATAATGGAATAGGGTACACAGCAGAGCACAGACAGGGACTGTAAAATGTCTGGTTAGGAAGAAAATAGACTGGACTCAGAGAAATTCAGTACCTTGCCAGGTTTTACCAGTAGGAATTTATGTAGCACCATATAAGTAGCTTCAAAAAGTATTGAGCCAAGGAGGAAAAATATAAGATTATATTGGGACAGATTTATCTATATGTTGCATTTACTTGAGTTTTGAATTTAATGTGTTGGGTCAACCATCTGGGAATAATGTAAAAATAGTGAATGGAAGATTAGACTCCATGGCCATCTAGGGTCAATGATGAATAAATGCTGAAGCCTCCTGGAATATTTTAGTGAAAGAAGTCCTAAGATCAGGGAAGTATAAATGTTGGGATGAATCTATTATATACAATTCATTCAGCCACCCATTAAACATGTCCCTGGGAAGAAAATCCCTTTACCTGAGCATTCAGAAATGTATCAGTTGAGAAAAACAGCAGCATCTGCAATGGCTGTTCTCTGCAAGCTGGAGATGATAGTAGGAAATAATCCATCTGCACTGGAGTCCTAGATTTCAATGGAATAATGGGATCACAGAGTGGTAGAGGCCACATGTCACTGCTTAACCAGCAGAAACAAGATGAGTGCAATTATCTTAATAAGCTGCAATGATGGAGTGGTAATCAGAGTGTTTGACCCACAGGGTCTTGTGGCAATGACTCATTGATCATGGAATCCCTACAGATGAAAACGGATGTGTAGTTTAGTGAGGTGTTGCTTCTCATATGTGGAAAAGGCTATGTTTTGTGGGCAGAAATTTGGCTTGAGTTGCCAAAGTGAGCATTAATGGCCTCATATTCAATTCCTAGACCTAATCCAACTCACAGATCCAGAGTCCTTTATTGAGAGTGGGGCAGCAGATCCCTTGATGAAGTAACCTGCAATGGTGATATAAGGTTATATGGTGAAGCTGCCTCTGTATTTTCTTTACTCTCGGAAGTGGGAGTGCTATATTACAACATGTGGCATATGCTTAAATGTTGCAATGAATATATGGTGCTGCCTGTCTTATAGTCAAAATGTGTGTTTCCAGAAGCAAGGAGTAGAAGTGGTAGTGGTCTGTCTGTTTCTGTTTCTCTCTGTGTCTGCCTGTCTCTGTCTGTCTGTCTCAGTCTCTCTCTCTCTCTCTCTCTCTCTCTCTCTCTCTCTCCCTCCCTCTCTCCCTCTCGTACCTAATAAAGCAATTTGAGAAATTTTTGTTAGTGATCCTTACACTTGACCTAGGTAGCTTTGAAAGTCCTAATCCTCATGAAATAAATGCTTCCTCTGGGTACCACAGTCATGATTCCATTAAGTTAGAAAAATATTCCTCACTGGCATTTTGGCAAAGAATGTATTCACTGTACTGTCAGAGAAGATTGGTCCTAGTTACCCAGAGAAAATTGGGTGGCTGCTACACAAGGGAGGGAAAAGAGCATCTTGTCTGCAGCTTAGATGATTCACTGGGATACCTCATGATCCTTCTGTGTCCAATAATAGTGTTCAATGGGACATTGTGGCAATTCAGTAAAGAAAAGACTACTAAGAACACAGATCCCATGGGAATTAGGAGTTGGGTCCTCCATCAGGAAAATTCTGGAGTAGCCCAGTTGCTGGCAGAAGGTAAAGAAACAATGGTGACAAATGAAGGAAGCTGTGATTATGAACTTTGTCACAAGGCGCTGGCAGCAGCTAATTTTATTTATTTATTTTTTAGTTTTAAAATTTAAGTTGTGGTATATACTTGCAGGATGTGCAGGTTTGTTACATAGGTGAATGTGTGCCATGGTGGTGGCCGCACCTATCAACCAATCACCTAGGTATTAAGTCAGGCATGCATTATCTGTTTATCTGATGCTCTCCCTGCCCCTGCCACCCTCCCACCCAGACAAGCCCCAGTATGTATTATTCCCCTCCCTGTGTCCATGTCTTCTCATTGTTCAGATCCCACTTATGAGAACGTGGAGTGTTTGGTTTTCTGTTCCTACATTAGTTTGCTAAGTACAATGGCTTCCAGCTCTATCCATGTCCCTACAAAGGGCAGGATCTCATTCCTTTTTATGGCTGCATAGTATTCCATGCGTATATGTACCACATTTTCTTTATTCAGTCTACCACTGATGGGCCTGTGGGTTGATTCCATATCTTTGCTATTGTGAATAGCAGCCAACAGCTATATTTTATATTAATAATTTGTCTGCCCCCAACGTTTTCTCTTCTGATATATGTTTTAAGTTTTAGGTTTTTGTTGGGCGTATGGCTGAACTGACATAATTCTCTAATAGTATGGCAATAGATGGGACTTTGTATGTTGGTCCCCTATGTTAATGATATGTGTTTTTCATTTGCACAAAGGACAGTAGTGGATCATGAAAGGCAAACAAGAAGACCTATCCCATAGAATATTATTTGTTTGTCCCTATGTATTCACTCTTCCCCCTTCTTCACCCTCCTTTGTGGTCCAGAAGGCTAAACTCAATGGGTTGCATGAGTAAGGCTCATGTTCTTGCTATGTGACTTCCAGTTGGGTTCAGCCAATGTATGGCCAGCAGGAGAGGGGCTGGGGAAATATTCACTTCCCATGTTCCTTCGTTGCTTGCTGATAGTGAGCAGTGGATATATTCCTCTTCACAGTGTCATGTAGAGGGAGAACTTCTCTTAAAGCAATGGTTCTTTGGGAATTCTAGTAGCTGCTGCTGCTTCTTAACAATTTAGTCTCAGGGCTTTGGACTATTATGACTCTACAAGTGTTTCTCTATCCTTTGTGGGAAACTTGCTCATATATTTGTAAATAATCCCTGTCAAACTCTTTTCAATTAATCTCTGTGATGTAAATGACCCATATAACTAGAGTCAATCTTAATTAAACTTTTGAGAAATTTTCTGGTAAAAGTTACATATAGTAAATTTCTCCAAATATGCCAATGATAGAAACCTTTTAAACTGTAGCAGGCTGAATAATGCCCCCCCACTGCCGCTGCTGCCCTGCAAAGATATTCACATTCTATTTATTGGAACCTGTGAATGTTACATTACATGCAAAGGAAGGATGATTGAGTTAAAAAATCTTGAGATAGGGAGATTATCTTGGAATATCTGGTGGACCCAATGTAATCATGAGGGTCCTCAGAAGAAGGCAGGAGGGCAGAAAAGATGAGTCCATGGATGCAGAAATTAGAGTGATATACTTTGAAGATGGAGGTACAGCCCATGAGTCAAGGAATGCAGGCAGTCTTTAGAAGTGAGAAAAAAGGTAGCTATAGCTTCTAGAAGGAACCAATCAGCTCTGATGACGTTTTGATTTTAGCCCAGTAAGACTGATTTTGGACTTCAGATCTTCAGAACTTTAAGATAACAAATTGGCATTATATGAAGCCATTAAGGGTGTGACAATTTGTTATAGCAGCAGTAGGACCACACAGTGGCAAAATGCAAAGCTGTAAAGAAAATAGTTGAGAGGCCTTGCTTGACTGTTTAAGTGGCAGAAATGCGACTGATTTATTACGCTGCCAACAAATACAAGGGTATACATGTCATTTAAAACTACAAAATCTCTACCTTAAAAGATGAAATTTGAACATTCAGTTATAATTAAGGATAGGAGTTGAGAATTGCTGTATTGCCTCTTCTTTGAAAGATGAGTGTAAGCTGTCTGTGGACCCAGCAATCCCATTACTGGGTATATACCCTAAGGGTTATAAACATTCAGCTATAAAGACTCATGCACATGTGTGTTTATTGTGGTACTGTTCACAATAGCAAAGACTTGGAACCAACCCAAACGCCCATCAAAGGTAGACTGAATAAAGAAAATGTGGCACATATACACCATGGAATACTATGCAGCCATGAAAAAGGATGAGTTCATGTCCTTTGAAGGGACATGGATGAAGCTGGAAACCATCATTCTCAGCAAACTGACACAAGAACAGAAAATCAAACACCACGTGTTCTCACTCATAAATGGGTGCTGAACAACGAGAACACATGGACATGGGGAGGGGAACATCACACACTGGGGCCTGTCAGGGGTGGGGGACTAGGGGAGAGATAGCAGAGGCTGAGGATTTTGGGGAGGGCTAACATTAGGAGAAATACTTAATGTAGATGACGGGGGGATGGATGCAGCAAACCACCATGGCACATGTATACCTATGTAACAAACCTGCACATTCTGCACATGTACCCCAGAACTTAAAGTATAATAATAATTTTTAAAAAGATTTAAAAAAGACTGTTCTGATTCATAGAAAATAGTGTGGTCCACCAGGGGAAGAGTAAGAGAGTCCTCTTTTTTGCTTTTTTTTTTTTTTTTTGCTTTTCTTTCTTTCCTTCCTTTTCTTTCTTTCCTTTTCTTTCTCTCTCCTCCCTCCCTCCCTCCCTTCCTTCCTTCCTTTCTTCCCTTTCTTTCCTTTCTTTCTTTCCTTCCTTTCTTCCTCCCCTCCCCTCCTCTCCCCTCCCATCCTTACTTCTCCCAAAAGATTAATCAGTTTCAAGAAGTCAAAACTGATTCTAAGACAGAGCCCTAAGGCTATCCCTGGGTATATCTCTCTTATTTTACTTCTCCTATTTTGCAGCTGTTTTTGCAATTGGAAACGATGGTTATTTTGCCTCACTCTGACACTTTTATTTATACTTATATTTCCATGGGGATTTTGTGGAGATGAGAGCTGGCTTGGCTAAGAGAAGATTTACATGTTTCTATGTTTCTGTGTTAATACTGTCTCTTAAAAGCCCTCCTCTCCACAACATGTAGAGAGGGTATACAAAATACAAATTTTACATTATCATTACTCAGTATCTAACTCTGGATACTATGAACTTGATTCTAGCTTGTCCATTTTAAGAAGGAGACAGTGGAAGAGAGGCCATGTGCACAAACATGGGATAACTTTCAAATTTACAAATTGAGTAATTTATTCAAAATAGTCTCATAGACATGAATGTGGCTTTAGTTGATTTACCACTTAAATATGCTTTTAGAATTAAACTAATTCATAATGAATAGGCACTTCTAATCATTATTTCCTTTATATAAAATTGTAGGTTGAGGTAGAAATGTATAAACATCTAGAAATATTTGATAGCTTCTTATTCATATTCAGGCCAAAACTTTTCTTTAAGTTAAAACTCCTTTGCTCCCAGCCTATTGGAAGTGATCTCGAAAATCTAGGGAGACATTTAATGCAAGTGCACCCTTGCCTCAAGGTTATGTTATGCTTTGTTCAATTTAATAAATCCTGAGAATTTTTAAAAATTTGTGTGGGCACATAGTAGGTCTGTATGTTTATGGGATTGAGATATTTTGATACAGGTATACACATTGTATGGTAGCCATCCTTCTCTCTATCTCCGTGAGTTCAATTGTTTTCATTTCTAGCTCCCAGAAATAGGTCAGGACATGTGAAGCTTGTCTTTCTGTGCCTGGCTTATTTCACTTAACATAGTGGTCTCCAGTTCCATTCATGTTGTTGCAAATTACAGGATATCATTCTTTTTTTATGGTGGAATAGTACTCCATTGGTATATGTACCACATTTTCTTTATCTATTTGTCTGTTCTTGGACACTCATCTTGGCTATTGTGAATAGTGCTGCAGTAGACATGGGAGTTCAGATGTGTCTTTGATATACTGATTTCTTGGGGTATATACCTAGCACTGAGATTACTGGATTGTATAGTGGTTCTATTGTTAGTTTTTAAAGGAATCTCCAATCTATCCTTTATAGTGGTTGTACTAATTTACATTTCCACCAACAGGTGGATGAGTGTTCCCTTTTCTCCACATCCTCACCAGCATTTGTTACTGCCTATCTTTTGGATAAAAGCCATTTTAACTGGGGTGAGATGATCTCTCACTGTAGTTTTGATTTGCATTTGCAATGTACGTTTTTCAAGGAAGGATTTTCCCACCCCAAACCTCAGGGTTTTCAGCATAAACATTTCATTAAACTTTAGCCTTTTTAGTTTTTAAAAACTAAAGTTGTATTTCTGCCCTATCTGGTGGTAAAAACTATGTGATGAGGATTGTGAACTTAGGAGTAACATTTCTTGTCCACTTGTTGGCAAAAGTTATACGAAGAGGAAATACTTCTACATTTTGGCTTGCTCACAGTGATCTTTTTCCCAGACAAAGGAAACAATTCGTCAGATTAAGAAAAGGTGACTTTGATACAAGAGTGCTAGGAAGGGAAGACCATGATCCATTTAAATGATTCAGAAGGAGGGGAGGGAAGTGTTGAGTAGGGGAGGGCGTAGTCCCTGGCCAGGGCTCCATCCCCAGGGACCTACTTGAGGACAGTCACTTCTGCCTTTGCTCCCAAATGTTGCATTTTCCGAGACCACCCTGGCTCACCGCACCCCCATCCTGTGCCTCTAAAAACCTGAGCCCCTATCAGGCACACACACACAAGCGCCTGGACATCATTAGGAACGCATCAGTGGAAGAAGACACAAGCAGCTGGTCATTGGGAGCTCACAGGAGGGAGAGCATGCCGACAGGCACTGACAGATGCTCCAGGGGAAAACCATCTCCCTTTTGACTCCCCCATCAGCAGAGAGCTACTAATACTCAGTGAAACTTTGCACTCATTCTCAAAGCCCATGTGTGATCCGATTCTTCCCGTACACCAAGGCAAGCACCCGGTATACAGAAAGCCCTCTGTTCTTGCAGCATGGTAGAGGGTCTAATTGAGCTGGTTAACACAAGCTGCCTGTAGATGGCAAACTAACAGAGCACCCCCTAACACATGCCCACTGGGACTTCAGGAGCTGTAAACATTCACCCCTAGACATTGCCATGGGGTCGGAGCCCCACAGCCTGCCTGTGAGTATACCCACCTAGAGGTTTGAGCAGGGGAGCATTGAAGAATTGAGCCTCTTCCCCCAACACATGCCTTGTGATGGGGACAAAGGAACCTTTCTCATTTCAACTTTATCTCCCTTTAGTAAGGTGTTCGACATTAAAGTCTTTCTATTACTCCTCTCTTCTTCTCTCCCTCTTTGGATCCTTCATTCCTTCTTTCCTTCCTCCCTCCCTTTTTAGTTTCTTCTTTTTTTTTTTTTTCACTCTTTCATTTTTCTTTTTCACCTTTGGCGTTCTCTCTCCTTCTCTTTCTTTCTTCTTTTTTTGATTCCTTCCTTTTCTGTCTTCCTTCTTTTGTTTTTGTTTTTAGACACAGGGTTCTCACTTTGTCACTCACGTGGAGTGCAGTGGTGTGAACACAGCTCACTGCAGTCACCACCTCCTGGGCTCAAGCAATCCTCCTGCCTCAGCCTCCTGAGTGGCTGGGACTATAGGCACAAGCCACCATGACAAGCTCATTTTTGTATTTTTTGTAGAGATAGGGTTTTGCCATGTTGCCCATGCTTGTCTCAAACTCTTCAGTTCAAATAATCTTATCAGCTTCAGCTTCCTAAAGTGCTGTGACTACAGGCCTGAGACAAAGCACCCAGCCCTTCTTATTGTTTATTACTCTTTCTTTCTTTCTCTTTCACCTCTTTCCCTCTCTCCTTTCCTTCCTTTCCTTTTTCTTCTTCCTTTCTCTCCCTTACTCCATCCCCTTTTTCCTCTTTTCTTCTTTATTTATCTGTTTTTAACACTTAACCAGATAAGCTTTTTATGTAGACTAATTATAAAGTAATAGTGGTATGTATAAGCTTAATTAAAAAAAAAAACCCACTCAAAGATTCCAGTTCTGGGTAAAACGGGGTAAGCACTCTTCAGTCAGTCACTCTCACTATATGCAGCTATAAAACCTAATCAGAATGATGGAAGAGTTATTTGAGGACTCTGACTAGTGTCTGAAGTATCACTGAATTGACAGTGCATCTACCATTTGCTGGTGTCTACCCAAGCCTGGATTCAAGTAGTTCAAAACATGGAAGTTAACATCAGCAGTGAGAGAGAGAAGTTAGAGAAAAGCCTTTTAATTCTTATTCCATGACCAGTATACAGAATTTCTGGTAGCAGCAGTTGTGGCAGCAGGAACCTACAATGTGTTTTAAACTTTGAGAGATAAAAACATCTAATGCTTTTTTTCTTTCTATGCACTCCTTTTCTTGGCCCTGGTTGCATATGCATTCATGGGAAGTATGTGTCAGGATAGCATAGCTGAAGACTTGCTTTCTAGGGAACTGTAAAGGGAGTCCCCAGGAACCAGGAAGGGAGATAATGGAGACGTAGGTACTTGAGAAAACAATTCCATAAAATTGCTTATAAACTCCTAGATTCACCCTTGAGCTGCAAATGCATGGGTCTAATTCTAAACAGTATACCATGTGTTTTGAGAATGAAACTTTGAGATGGGGCTTCTGCCCACTTCCTGGACTAGCCATTAGGTGACAAACACACAAAGCAGATGTGAATAGCATTGCAAGGGCATTGAAAACTGAAATGTACTTTGGAACCACAACCACAGAAGGCTGGTCAGGATGCGGGGCCTGAACCCAATTGGGCTGATTG
This sequence comes from Cebus imitator, assembly GCF_001604975.1. NCBI lineage: Eukaryota > Metazoa > Chordata > Mammalia > Primates > Cebidae > Cebus > Cebus imitator. The sequence continues at coordinate 10,482,598 of NW_016107342.1, read as the reverse complement.
TCTGCTAAAGCAAAATATCAACATTTTCTATGGGGTTTAAACAGGACTCATTGTCTCTGAGAAACTATTCAAAGCATTCAGAAGACAATATGTAATTGACAAACAAGAACCCAGGAAAACCTCAACTCACATGGGTAAAGACAAAAATTAAACTCTGATATTGAAATGTTGGAATTACCTGACAAAGACTTAAAGCAGTTATTGTAAAAATGTTCAAAAGTATGCACACTTTTGAAACAAATGTAAAGAAAATATAAGCCAGTAACTAGAAGATATAAAGAAGTATTAAGTGGAAATTCTATAACTAAAAATATAATTTCTACACTCTCCAAAAATAAGCAACAAAAAGAAAAACTCTAAGCAAACAAAGACAACCTTCGTTGGATGGACTCAATAGTATACTGGAGATGAAAGACAAACGTGTCAATGAATCTGAGGATAAATCAATAGAAGTTTATCTAAAGAACAGAGAAAAAAGAGAAAAATAAACAGAACTTTAGGAACTTCTTGGGCTATATCGACAGGTCTAATTTTCATGCCATGGGAGTCCCAGAAGATCAAGACAAGAGTGTAGTACAGAAAAACATATTTGAAGAAATAATAGCTGAAAGTGTCTCAAATATGATGAAAGATGTAAACTTACAGATAACAAGCTCAGTAGGCCCTTAAAAGGATAAACTCAAATAAATCTAAATTCAGAAATGTCATAATCAAATTGCAAACACTAACAACAAAGAAAAATATTAAAAGCAACCAGAAACAAAACAATTTTTTGAAAGGATATTCAGATGACTGCACTTTTCTCACCCAGAATCATGGAGGGCAGAAATAAGTGGACAGATTTTGTATCTACATTCTACTTTGAGTGGGAAAATATTTAGTCCAAATAAGCAGTTAAATAGGTATTGTAATGCCTAGAGCAACCACTAAAAACCAAACAAATATACAAGGAGAAATAGTTTAAAAAATCGATTGCAATGAAATGCTAAAAAAATAATAAGAAAACAGAAAAAGGACAATTGAGAATTAAAAATAGAGGGAAGAAAACAGAAAGCAATATAATGGTAGAACCTAAACCTAAATATATCAATAATTATAACAAAGACAAAAGCTCTCATTATCTCAATTAAAACTAGATTTTTAGAATTAAAAACTGACACAAATATGTGTTGCATGTGAAAAACTGATGTCAAACATAATATTGGTACAAGAAAAAATAATGAGACTAAAAAGATATACTATGCAAACACTAATTAAAAGAAATCAGGAGTTACCATGTTAATGTCACACAAAAGCAGATTTCAGAGCAAAGAAAATTACCTATAATAAAAAGGCACAGTACATGATTATAGAAGGGTAAATCAACTTAGAAGACACAACCATCTTAAAATTGCATTGGCAAACAACAGCACTTCGAAAGATAAAATTGACAGAATTGAAAGGAGAGATAGATCCATACTTATAGAGGAGACTTCAACACTCTTTTCTTAGAATCAGAAGTAATAATAGAACTACCAAAACCAATAGAATCAACAAGGATTTTTCTCATGAATTAACCGGATCTAATTGACATAAACAGAGCACTCCCACGAACAACAGAAGAAGATGCTTTCTCTTCAAGTGTACATGCAGAATTCACAGAGATAGGCATATCCAGAGTCATAAAACAGACTTTAAAAAGTTTGAAATAATTGAAATCACACAAAGTATATTCTCTGAACCTAATGGAATTAAATTAGAAATTAATGACATAAAAATAATGAGAAAATCTCAAACTTGGAAATTAAACAATATATGCCCATAAAATCTATATGTTGAAGAGAAAGTATCAAGAGAAATTTGTAAATATTTTGATCTCAAGGAAAATTAATGTATAACATGTTGAAATGTGTGGGATGCACTTAATGCAGTGCTCAGAGGAAGATTTATACCATTAAATGCCCATATTGGAAAACAGGAAAGGTTTCAAATCAACAAAGTGAGCTTCCATCTTAAGCAAATAGAACAAGTACAAAGTAGACTGAACCAAATAGAAATAAAAAGTAATAAATATAAGAGTACAAATCAATGACACTGAAAACAGAAAGCTCAGAGAAAAATCAATAAAACCAAAAGGCAAAGTCATCAAAAAGAAAATTGATATGCCTATGGCAGAAGAAACAAAGGAAAAAGAGGGCAGATACAAATGATTAATATCAAAGATAAAAAAATGGGTATCACCCCATTCTCTGTAGATATAAAAAGGATAAAATGGATATTATTAATAAATCTATGTATAATAACATAATACAGGTAGGTTAGGTGAAATGAACAATTATTCTAAAACCAAAAACTTCTAAAACTTATCTTAGAGTGAAATAGGTAACCTTAATAGTTTGATAATTATTAAACTTCCTAACCCATTATTGAAATTTTGTGAAAAAGAAATTTCCAGAACTAGATTACTTTACTGCTAAATTTTACCATACATATAAAGAAGAAATAAACCCAAGTCTACATTATCTCTTGAGAATGAGGAAACATTTCCTACATCATTTTATGAGATGAGCATTACTGTGACAAGAAAACCAGTACGAAAATACTGAAATACTTCAGATCAGTATCACTCATGAACATTAAATGCAAAATCATCAAAACACTAGCAAATCGAATCTAGCAACATATAAAAGAATAGTATAACATGACCAAGTAGTATTTATCTCATGAGTAAAAGGTTGGCTTAGTATTTGACAATCAATCAATAAAATATATCTGGTATTCTAAAGAAAAATTATATAATCATATCTATTAATACAAAAACAAACAATGCTTAAAATATATAATATGCATGCATAATAAAAACTCTCAGCAAATTAGGAATTGAAGAAAAGTTATTCAGACTGATAAAGGGCATCTGCAAGGTAATAGAATACAGTCAGCTAGTGCTTGACTTATGACCACGATTGGTTCCGACAGACCGGTCATAACACGATTTGGTCATAAGTTGAGTAGGCTATATGTGCAGTACTGTGAAATGATGTTATAAAAATCTTTAAGTCATATTTTATCATAATTTTCTTTCATTATTATATATCATAATTTTCTTTGTTCATTTTATGCCATTTGTATCATCTCTACACCATTTTGTTTCTTATTTTTACATTCATCAGGTTTAAGTAAAACACTGCATTACCAGTACAACTGGTTTAATATTTGCAAAACATACAAAATTACAAAATACAGGTGCATACAAAAATACAAAATACAGGTGTAAAAAATACCATAGGAAACATTTTCCCAATTGCAAAACGTATCAAAATATATAAACATGTACGAAACATTTTATTGGCCGCTGGTGCTTGGCTGCGGATCGTTGATGTCGTCATCTGAGGCAGCAGTTGGGGTTACCAGAGTTGGTTTTTTCATAAACATGGTGAGCTTTGTCTGAATTGTATGTTTCTTTTTTTCTTCATAAATTTCACGATACGGACGAAACACATCGTGCGCCATCCGTACAATCCTTGCAAATCTTCGATGTTTGGGTCCATTGCTTTGAAATATATAAGAAGTTTATTCAGTAAAGATAAACCGTCTGATAATCCCTTAGTGGTGAGCTTTCTTTCTGGCTCCTCCTCTTCCTTCTCTGCTTCTATTCTTTCTTCTTCTGCCACTCTTCTTCCAGTTCGATTAGCTCTTCATTTGTAAGTTCTCCGGATTCTTTGTCTAGCAACTCTTCAACATCTTCCATTTCACGCTCCAAAGAAAGGTCTTTAGTGAGTTTTACTATTTTTTCCCGAATCGTTTCAAGTTCTTGTTCACTGTCAAATCCGCCAAAATCATTAACATAGCGCTTAACACAATTTTTCCACATGCTATTCATGCACTTTGTCATCACAGCCTCCCAGGCGGTAGCGATATTCTTGATACACATCAAAATGTTGTAGTGTTTCCAAAAATCTCGCAATGTTAGTTCTGAGTCAGCATCTATAGCGGATATTGCTTGAGCGAAGGTGGTTCGGAGATAGTTGGCCTTTAATGTAGCAATTGAACCTTGGTCCATAGGCTGGATGAGTGGTGTCATGTTTGGCAGAAGAAAAACAAATTTTACATTTGGATGGAGATCGCCTAGATGTGGTGGGTGTCCAGGCGCATTATCGAGTAGCAATAAAATCTTGAATATCTTTCTCCAAACAATATTCTTGAACTTGAGGAATGAAACAGTTCATAAACCAGCCTTCAAACAATCCTTTTGTCACCCATGCTTTACGTTGAGAATGAAAGTAGACGGGCAGTGTGTGCCTGTTAACATTCTTGAACGCACACGGGTTGTCTGAGTGATAAATTACGAACGACTTCAGCTTAAACCCTGCAATGTTCCCGCCAAGCAGCAGAGTTAGCCTATCCTTAAATGTTTTAAGTCCTGGCATGCTTTTGGCCTCTTTGTGAATATAAGTGCGTGCTGGCATCTGTTTCCAAAATAATCCAGTTTCATCAACATTGAAAATCTGTTCTGCTAGATATCCCTCATCTGTAATTAATTCATCCAGACTATCAACAAAGTTATGTGCTCCTTCCTCATCCACACTCGCTGCTTCTTCAGTCACTTGAACACTATGCATTTGGAATCTTTTCTTGGATCTCTGGAACCAGCCAGTGCTTGCTACAAATTCTTGACTGTAATCTTCTCCAGCATGCTCCTTCAGAGTCTGAAATAGACTTCTCGCCTTCATCTGCATGGTAAAAAGACTTAATGGTGTCCATTTTTGAATGTGATCTTCCATCCAAATATATAGCAATTTATCCATTTTGTGGATGGGCCCGCTTCGTTGCTTTGTTATAACTGTTGACTGCATGGGTGCAGAACCTTTCACAGCTTCACGAATTCTTTCTTTATCTTTCAAAACCGTCAACACAGTCGAGTGTGATAACTTCGTATCACGTGCGATCACATTCACTTTCTTTCCTCATTCGTACTGCTTAATTACCTTCATTTTTGTGTCGGGATCGATGGCCTTTTTTTCCTTCTTGGCCAGCTGAGGCATAGACAAAGACAATTTCCTCTTGGTAGACGTCTTGGGAGGGGTTTGATGAAAAATATCCAAGGCACAAAACACAAATTGCTGTACTGAGTCTGGGATAACAGTTGAAATGGTACACGTGGAGATGGTAGTGCTGCCGGAAGCTGGTCCACACTGTCGTACGCCCAGCTGGGCAACGTTTGCGCCGCCAGACGCGGAGCAGTCGTGGCTAGCGATTGTGGTCGTAAAGTCGAATGGTTGTAAGTTGCATAGGTTGTAAGTCCATCAATACCTGTACTTAATAGTGAAAGATACTAATATACATTTATTAGAATTGCTATATTGACAGTATCAAGTGCTGACAAGAAAGTGGAGCAACTGGAACATCACTGATGGCAATGCCAAATATTACAACCATTTTGAAAACAGTTTGGCAGTTTATTATAAATCTAAACATATCCTTATTGCATGGCCCAGCAATTCCTCTCATGTAATATATTTTTTGTTTTTGGTAAAGTGAAAACCTGTGTTTTCACAAAACCTATACATGAATGTTTATAGAAACTTGAATCACATTCGCCCCAAACTGGTAATAATCCAACGTTTTTCAGTGAGTGAATGAGAAAACAAATCGTAGTATAACTATACAATGAAATATTATTCAGTAACACAAAGAAATGCATTATCGATAACAGAACAATTTGGATAACTCTCAGAAGTATTATGCCATGTTAAAAAAATTCAGTCTTAAAAGTTTATATATCGTTTGAGTCCCTTTACATGACATTCTCAAAAAGCAGAAGAATAGTAATGAAGAACAGAACTGCAGTTGTCAGGGATTAGGAGCCAAGGGAGGGGACTACAAAGGGGTAGCATGGGAATTGTTTGTTTGTTTGTTTGAGATGGAGTCTCACTCTGTCGCTAGACTGGAGTGCAGTGGCATGATCTCGGCTCACTGCACCCTTTGCTTCATGGGTTCAAGTGATTCTCCTGCCTCAGTCTCCTGAGTAACTGGGATTACAGGTGTGCACCAGCGTGCCCACCTAATTTTGTACTTTTTTTTTTTTTTTAGCAGAGACAGGGTTTTGCCATGTTGTCCAGGATGGTCTCAATCTTTTGACCTCATTATCCACCTGCCTTGGCCTCCCAAAATGTTGGAAGTACAGGTGTGAGCCAAAGTGTTGGAATTACAGATGTGAGCCACCATGCCCGGGTGGGAGTTTTTTTTAAAAGATGAAAGTATTCTGTATCCTGATTGTGATGTTGTTTACACTAATATGTTCATGTCTTAATACAGTAATATACATCTCCAAAAAGTCAATTTTAATATATATTGATATAAAAAATGAAATAGAGAAAAAAATAAGCACACAAAGTAAAGATCTTAAAAATCAAATGGTTAATTTTTTCATCAAGTTGCTGAAATCATTGAGTTGGTAGGCAACTATTCAAATGAAAGGAAAATTTTACACAATTTTAAGTGACACAAAATCAAATGGGATTTGATCAAATTGAAAAAAATAATTTATCAAATCCCAGTACATGAGACCTAAGTAGCGGTACTTGAAGCTTAGTTGAAGCAAATTCAGGCAGTGTAAGGCAGTACAGATTTTTAAAGAACATACTGAATTTATGACAATCACATCTCAACCATTAGTGAGGCTGAAAACCACAAAAAGGCTAAGATCTTTTAGACATGCTAAAAAATTGTGACTGTATAAAAGAAGCAGCAGTTTGAGCACACAATTTTTAAAGCTTTTATCAGTGAAATCAATGTATAAGCTTAAAAATTGAATTGTGTAGTCAGGCTTATAATAAAATGCAGCAGTCCCCAAACCTATCACTCCTCGCTCTCAAACATTTTTTTAGAGACGCTACCTTTTCATTATTCTAAATTTTGAATCTTAAGGAAGTTACTTATATATTTCTAAATAATATGGTTATCTTGCTATGTCCTCTCTATTAATTTTCTGATGAAATACATGAGGATTTAGACTGTTTATTTCTTGTTCTTTTCTGCACCCTCCTAATATATTTGCAATTCTGCCTCTGCTCATTTCTTTACTTTCAAATGGCAGATTAAAGCTTGATTGTTGTTGCATCATTCATAGATAGTATCTCCTTTCTCCTATTTTATGTTAGCTAAACCCTCATTTGAACGAATATTTATTTGTATTAATGTGGATTCATGAATTCTTTGTTTCATGAACTATAATCCACTATGATCACTAATTTGATGCTCACATTTGGACATGGGAGCCCTTTGAGTTGTATCTTTCAATACCTTCTCATCATCCTTTGAGGACTTCCTATTTTCTACCACAGCAAAATATTTTAGGCTCATCTTATACTATCCTGATGCAGCATTGAATTAATCTTGTATCCTAAATAATTATATTTGGAAATCAAGTTTAAGGTCTAAGACTGCTCAATTTTACCATGTGTCATTTTTTTCTATGTTCTTTCAGAGATCATAACCAATAAATCTCTCTCTCTCTCTATCTCTCTTGTTCCATGTGTCATTTTTTCTATTCCCACTCAGAGATCATAACCAATAAATCTATCAATCTACCTACTTACCTATAGATACATCTAATCTCCCTATAGCTACATATGTGTATATATATGCATATATTGATATTTATTTTAATAAACATATACATAGAAATACAATTTATACTCATAAGTTTATAAACAAAATTGTATGGCTTGTCTCATTCTCTTTGTAATTATAGGTATATATACCGCATTTTATCAATATTTAGATGGACATTCCCGACTTTTTTTTACATCTCTTAAACCAAAACATGTGTTACAATTGATGATGTTTTAGAATAAATTAAATATTTATTTTTTTTAAAAACAGGGTCTCAAGTGAACAGATAATTAACTCATCTGCTTTGTCTACTTTCTTGAGTCAAGTTCCTTTGGTTCCAAGTTTTGAAGTTCCTAGCCAAAAAGGTGACCAGGTATATGATTAACAGGGATCAGAGCCACTCTGCTTGGAGCTACTTCTGTAACTAAGCCCTAATGTAACTAAGTATGTTTAGCACCTTTAATATTTTTATTTCTGAAGTTAAATAAAAAATACTATAATAGAGTATAATATAAAGTATTCAAATAGAAAATGAAAAATTAAATGCATGAATTGAAAGAAAAAGTTTTTTTTTTTTTCCTCTGCAGTATTATGTCTGAATTTTATATGATGGAAAAGGAAAATTATTGTGAAGTGTCAGTCTGGGTTCAATAGGCTACCAATTGCTAGAATTATTCCCTATCTCTAATTATGTCTCTCTGTATAAAATTTCCTTTGTCAAAGCATTTAAGAAAACTAGCATATGTTCTTTGTGGAGAGTAATAAAATTCATTAGCATGTTAAAGATTCTTGATAGGTCTTTCAATAAAGAAATGTATTAGAGATCATTTAACAGTGTACTCCAACTTTTTGTTTATAAAATTATTTGTTCTGGGCAACATACATAACTAATTACACCGTATACATTTTGGAATACATTATAATAACACAATTGAATTTATGTTTCAAGAAACATCCTTAGGTAATGCTAGGCTAATAGAATAAATAAAACTTTGATTTCTAGTTATGATTATGATCTCAGGATAAAATAATAAGTCTTTTGTCATCACTCATTTGTTTGTTCTTGTTTCTTTATCCATTAGTTGGAGTCTGATATGGTTTGGTTCCCTATCCCCACCCAAATTTCATCTTGTGGCTTCCACAATTCACACATGTGGTGGACGAAACCCAGTGAGAGAGAACTGAATCATGGCAGTGGGTGGGGGGGTCTTTGCCATGCTGTTCCCAGTGTAGTGACTAAGTCTCATGAGATCTGCTGTTTTTAAAAATGGGAGTCTCCCTGCACAAACTCTCTCCCTTTGCCTGCTGCCATCCATGTAAGATGTGACTTGCTCTTCCTTGCCTTCCACCATGATTGTGAGGCTTCCCCAGCCACATAGAACTGTGAGTTCTCCATTAAATGTCTTTCCTTTGTAAATTGCCCAGTCTCGGATATGTTTTATTAGCAGCATGAAAATGGACTAATAGGCCAGGCGTGGTGGCTCACGCCTGTAATCCCAACACTTTGGGAGGCCGAGGCGGGTGGATCACGAGGTCAAGAGCTCGAGACCATCCTGGTCAACATGGTGAAACCCCGTCTCTGCTAAAAATACAAAAATTAGCTGGGCATGGTGGCGCATGCCTGTAATCCCAGCTACTCAGGAGGCTGAGGCAGGAGAATTGCCTGAACCCAGGAGGCGGAGNCCGAGATCGCGCCATTGCACTCCAGCCTGGGTAACGAGCGAAACTCCGTCTCAAAAAAAAAAAAAAAAAAATGGACTAATACGGGTCTATTCTTTAGAACTTGTTCAAAGTCTCTCTTTGAATTCTTCATTTTGTCTCATATCACTGTTAGAGTTGTTTCTAGAATTCTTTGCATTCTTTGCTACTTTTTTGTGTACTTTTGCTACTAAAACATTTCTTCAGGTTTTCCCAGTGAATTCATGAAACATTTCCATTTTATCTTGCTTCAAGTCTACTATATTTTTGGAAGTATATAAATATACTAGTTAACATATGAAATAAAGCAATTGGCAGTGTTTCCTTGACTAATTTATTGTTTTCTATTAAAAAAGAGAAAAGGAGTGAAACAATGCAACGAGATATGCAATTACATGACCCTCGTCTTACTACCTCTGGCAGAGAAAAGTATTCATATTGTTGCATTTTATTCTCTGTAAAGGTATTTATTAGGCCTTTGGCTCAAAGGTGTAATGTGAGAATAACAAGATGTCCTCTGTTTACTTAGCTCTGACCTTCTCTGCATCCTACTCATCCTTTATGGCAAGTCAGCTAAATATGCTGCTGGATATTGTTCTCTTTTAGGAAATTCCTCCTGGAATCTTTTAGTAAACTTTCAGAGGGAAAAGGCGAATAAAGTTAAATTTCATTGAGGAATGCTGAATACATATAAAAAAAAGTATCACTTTTGCTTTTTTTCCCAAAAGTTTATCAGCAACTGATGTAGACAGATTATACTGTCTTGATTTAAATCATCAATTGTGTTTAATTATTCCTAGTTTGAGCTGAATAATTTTAACCAGATTCCTTTAAAACAGAAAGAATTCTCTCTTATTTTGAGGAGAACTAATTCTAATATCATTTTAGTTTATTGTCTTTATAACTGAATTATCAAAGTAATTAGTGATCATAAGTGAGTTGATAGTTTATCATGTGATGTTAATAAACAATAAGTGAAAATGTGAGAGAATAACTTGTCTGCCATTGAGTAGCAATATTTTTGTGCTGTGGTTACAATGTTAAGCAAACTAAAATAAGCAAATTTTCATGCCAGGGTCTTAGCTAATGTCATTTTGCTTGGCTGAGAAAATCTGAAACATCTCTGAGCAGACATATTTTAAGAGAGCATTAGGACATGCATATTTTTAGGATGCTAATAGAGCCTCTCACCATCTTTGATTTTAGGTGCCAGAAATTATGATTCATAGTTCTTGATAGCATAGAACAGAAAACATTGTAAAGAGAAAGAAATTCTAACAGATTGCTCAGGAATGATTTCAGAGTGTCAGTTAATCAAACATTTCTCTTTCATCCCTTTAGGAAAATGCACACTTCTGTTTTGGAAAATGCACACTTCTGTTTTGAAAAATGCATCTAGAAAAATCTTTACTTTTGCTTTGTAATGGCCGACAATTATTGACAAATTCTTACCGGTATTAAGAAAACTGATTGGTGAAAGAATATATAGCATAATAATAACATAATAGCAAAAATGACACAGCTGAAAAGTTGCCTATGAAGAATGTTTCAAAAGAACAAAGGATGTGGTTTGTCATTGCTGTTTTTACAATTCTGAAGAATGTAGTGATATTATTATAATGTATTATTCTATTTGTGCTATTGTTCTAGAAAGAAAGTTTAGCCACTTAAAGAAGTACCTTTAATAGATTTTTAAAAATTATATTAGAACATAGAATTTAAAAATACACAGCATTCTGAAGTAGTTGTATTATTTTAGAAAGCTCTGGCATAATTTAGATTTAAGGGTTGAACAGGAGTTGCTTTTTATCATTATAATTGATGGGCAAAGTATTTTGCGTTGAATAACAACTCTTTTAGAAATCCGAAGTTATACATGGTTTTGATTGTGATAATACATTTTCTGATTTTTGATTTCTTTATTAATGTTAACTTTCCTACTTGTGACATGGTTTTTTCTCAAATTCTAGTTCTCTAGGCTAGAATACCTGTTTAGTTCAATAGATTTCTACATCCTGTTTTTCATTAATATTTATTTGAAAGATCACTTTTAATTGTAACAAATATAAAGTCATCAATGTTTTCCAAATTGTCAATAATGCTTTAAGAAAAAAATACATTGATAAAATGAAAGTTATATTGTATTATGATATCTGCTACATAGTTAATACAGTGAACATACACACCATATACTAGAAAAGCTCATGCATTATTGGAAGTGAAAATAAATAAGATATAACTGCTATATTGTCTGAGTGTAAATTCATGTTTTGGTCAGTTCTCTTTCTTCAGGGATGATATTTACTTGTAGTCTGTTGTTGAGGAATCTAAATTGGATGTGGCAAATTCTGCTGCATTTGCACCAATGGCATGTTAGTACTATCATGGTTGTCTGTGTGTAGGGGAGGTGTGATTTTGCCAGTTACAAGTGAAACACAGGAAATGTTGATGGGCCGTGCTATCTCTCTACTCTTGTATGTGTCTTGAAGCTCCTCAGCAGATTTCTGAATAGCGCTGTGATGGTCCAGTTGGATGTCTGGTGTTTGTATGTTTCTCTTTTCTACTCCTTCCTGTTGACAGTGCATGATGTAAAGAAGTACTGGAAAAAAGACCAGGGTTACTGCTGAGGACACGGCTAGTATAATTAAGAAATCCAAGTACTAGTTTGCTTTTCAGACAATCATTTTGAAAAGGGCGTGTACTCTCCATCATCAGCTAAAATTCCCCCTCCACTAATCACTTCTGGATAGGTGGCCACTTGCTTTGTTTTATCAACCAAATGAAATTTGCACCAGCCAATATAAAATGGAGTGTAACATTTTTTAGCACGTTATTACAGGCTCCATTTCTTGACTGCATCTCAATTAATTCTGTGGATTTTCAACATCTTATAATCAAGAAGAAAATGGAACATCAGCACCAATCCTGATGAAAACACCCTCCTTTAAGCCATTAATGGGAAGCAGAAACCTGTTGCCCCTATCTAGGACTAGCATGATATTTATGGCATTCAGCTCCTCTGGTCACAGCACATTTTTCTCCTTAGACAAAGTTTCTAAGAAGCTCACTGGCCAATATATCTTACACGTTTATATTTTTAGTGAAAATTTCTACTTGATATGGCAATAGGAAGTCTTCTGTTGACATTATATTAATTATCCAATTATGCCTTGCAATCTCAAAGGGGCACCTATTGTAGGCAATTATGTCAGTGGTAGTTGGTTTCTCCACATTTTCAGTTGTTGGAGAGCAATAAGGAATCTCACTATATGGTGTTCTTTGGATGTATAGAAGCCATCCAGCTCTTTCTGAATAACCTTTCAGTTTGTTTTAAATGCTTTGGGATCATCACTGATATCACCAGGTTTTGGTGAGGTGGAAATCTCCCCTTTAAATACTCTTTCCAAAGCATAACCCAAAAGAACACTTGCAGGTGGGTATGCATTCTGATCAGAGTGCACCTTGGGGAAAATAATGAATACTGTCATCAAGAATGTGCCAGCCATCACGGGCTCATCCTGTGTGTCCCTTGAATTTGTCCTATACAAGCACAGGGGTCTCCAAGCTCTCACGACCAGAGCAATTGCAATATTGGACTGACTAAGCCAGTTGTCCTCAATTTTTCCTTCTCTTCCCTTTCTTCTTTCCTCCCAGCTTGGCCAGTTCTATTCTTTTCTTATTAGAGCACATTTTGATATACATAGGAATGCAAAGAGAACACAGTTGCCACTGAGAACTTTGTAGTGTTATGCTTATTTAGCTTTTGAATAGGCTTTCACACAAAAATTACTGCTTTGTGGAAATTTTCAGGTATGAGAAAACATCTTACAAAGAAATCCCGTTATCCAACTGATCAGTCAGTATTTAAAAAATGCGTGTGTAGGATATTGCAGATTGAAGTGTGCAAAGCATTTGTGTTTTAATTAAAATCTTAGAGGAAAAACTCATTCACATGAATTAATAGCAACATTTTTAGCAGGTTGCATAAATGGTGACAAAATTTACATCTTTGTATTCAAGAAGAGTATAGAGTTACTTGGTGAAGATCACTACATATGTTAAATCCTTTCAACATGTGCTATAAATATTAAAGATCTATGGCTAGTAAATTACATGAGAGCAAATGACTCATGAGTAATTACAAATACCTGTTCTGCTTCTACTTATTTATTTTCTAAAAAGTAGCATGGAAATGAAATGAATGAAATGCAAATATAACATAAAAGAGTATAACTTCCTGTTAAATGATGCTTTATCATATAAGGGAATATTACAGCCTAATTCAATGCAGGACTAAACCAACATGTGAAGAAAATGAAAACTCTGGAAGCCAGAAGCCTCAGTCCTCAGAAAGCTCAGTACTCTGCATGCTGTTTACATGTCTCTTCAAAAATATGTGAGTTTTTCCCTTAACTATTCCTATGGAATAACAAAAGACTTTAGATTAAAATGGATTTCACTAATCACAGAAGTCAAAAAAGCAAGTAAATATAAAAAATAGCACAGAATTGTACAGAAACCATCCACATAGCTAAGGAATGAAATGAAGGAAAGTTAGTTGTTAGAGATTTTATTATCAATCAAATATATCATTGATAGTTCTCATCTTTTTGCCTTTTTGGGGGTCCTTCTTTCCCCACCTGTTTGCGTTTTGACTTTTTTTCACCTGACATGGATGAACAATTGGTGTGTTCCTTCTAATACCTTGTGAAAGGGAAGAACCATAGTCTAGGTCTTTGGACACATGGTCACTTTGTTCCCGAGAAGTGATTGTATAGCAGCTGCAGCATCTAACAATGTTGGAAAGGAAAAGACTGTGTTGCTTAGAGTCCTAAGATATTCTCTGAGGATCCTTGGAACTCTAGGCTTCTCAATAGGTAACTCAGTGTGAGTGGGTTTTACATACCGACCTTCCAACTCAGCATCTGGAGAAATGATTTCACTTCTGATAAAAAGACTGAAGATGTCTAAGTGAAGAAATAGTATGTGGAAGTTTGAATGACTTAGGGAAGGATAACAAGATGCTCAATTGCCTCTGACTTCCCAAGGTACACAAAGTGGGAAGCAGCACTGGTAAACTCTTTAGGAACAATGCAACTCACACCTTTTATAGTTTCCATCACATGTCCTTTTAATGATCACTCGTGATCCCTAGTAGGGATTCAGTCACTCCTCAGAATCACGCAGCACATGAGTCGTGGGATCAGAAGAGATTTCTGGTCATTTAAAAATTTAATTTAATTTTTAACTTTTATTTCTTGGCTCAGGGGTATATGTGCAGGTGCAGGTTTGTTGCATAAGTAAATTACTTGACATGGCGGTTTTATATGCACATTATTTTAGCATCCAGGTAATAAACATAGTACCTGATAGGTTGTTTTTTGATCTTTACTCTCCTCCCTCCCCACACCCTCAAGTAGGCTCTGGTGTCTGTTGTTTTCTTCATTGTGTCCATATATACTCAATGGTTACTCCCACTTATAGGTGAGAACATGCAGTATTTGGTTTTCTTTTCCTGTGTTAGTTCATTTAGGGTAATGGCCTTCAGCTCCAACCACGTTGCTGCAAAGGACAGCTTTCATTCCTTTTATGGCTGCATAGTATTCCATAGTATATATGTATCATGTTTTCTTTATCCAGTCTACTGTTGATGGGCATTTAAGTTGATTCCATTCTTTGCTGTTGTGAATAGTGCTATGATGAAGCTATATGTGCCTGTGTCTTTATGATAGAATTATTTGTATTCTTTTGGGTATATACCTGGTAATGGGATTGCTGAGTTGAATGGTAATTTTACTTTGAGTTCTTTGAGAAATTGCCAGACTGCTTTCCACAATGGTTGAACCAATGTACATCCCCACCAGCAGTATATAAGCATTCTCACCACAACCTCACCAGCATCTGGTATTTTTTGACTTTATAGTAATAGCCATTTTGACTGGTGTGAGATGGTATCTCATTGTGGTTTTGATTTGCATTTCTCTAATGATTAGTGATGTTGAGCATTTTTCCATATGCTTGTTGTCCACATGTATGTCTTCTTTTGAAAAGCGTCTGTACATGTCCTTTGCCTACTTTTTAATGGGACTGTTTCTTTTTTGCTTTTGTATTTGTTTAAGTTCCTTATAGACTCTGGATAATAGACTTTGGTCAGATGCATAGTTTGCCAATATTTTCCCTGTTCTGTAGATTGTCTGTTTACTTTGTTGATAGTTTCTTTTGCTGTGCAGAAGTTCTGTACTTCAATTAGGTCCACTTGTCAATTTTTATTTCTGTTGGAATTGCTTTTGGGATCTTCATCATGAAATCTTTTCCAGGCCCTATGTCCAGATAGTTCATAAGTTATCTTCCAGGGTTTTGGTTGTTTTAGGTTTTACTTTTAAGTCTTTAAGCCATCTTGAGTTAGGGTTAAGGTTAAAGTTATTTTGAATCTTGGTTCTCATTCAGTGCTGCTACCAGCAAGCAGAGTACAGCATATTCACAGTCCTCCCTGGAGCAGGAGCACGTTCCCTTCTGTGATGTCATGAGGATCTGGCCTCCATTGGTACTTTTTTCCCAACTGAAAGGAACAAAATTATAAGATGATAAGCAGCGGGGATTTTCCCTCTCTGCTTCCTTGTACCCGTTGGACTACTGCAAGAATCCTGGATAGACCGGTCTCATTTTAAAACCTATGCTTTTCCTCCACTGGACTTTGTTAAGGCTAGAATGGGGGAGGCAAGCAAGGTACGGGGTAGGGTATGTGAGATAGCCGTTGATCCCAGATCTGAGGGCTTGTTCTCAAATCAACCTTACCTATCCCTGGCTGTCTTTTTTGGGAGGTGGTGGTTGTGGTGCTGGAGTTTATTTTTTAATTGATCCTAAAGCCAGGGGGAAAAAGAGCAATTGCTTATTTAACTCTATAAAAACCTCAAATTAATATTATTTAAGCATGATAAGAAGAATGGGAAAGAGTCTTTTAAGAAATAGACAATGCTAGTACTACCGCAATCTGCTCTTCAAGTTTATGGCCTATTTATGGCCCATTTCTGAAGGTGAAAGGAACTCAAACTAGGGCTATTTCTATTAAGAGAAACCAGCTTTTTACTGGTTTGCCCAATCAAGTAAATGTTTTGGGTCTAAGTGAAAACCTATAGGATGTCCCCTCAACCTTTGAATGGCTCAAGTCTGATACCTGGGGGGTCATTCCTGCCATTGCTGACTTCCTCATCCTTACACCTAATTGAATAACCAATTCCTGTTAATTCCATCTTCAGAAGAGCTTTGGAAACCATCCATATCTCTCCATCATCATCACTATTACTCTATGCTAATCAGTTATTGTCTTTCTTTTTTCTCCGTGGAGCTTATCTCCATTGGGATAAATTCCTATTGGTCTTCCTGTTTCTTGTCTGTTCATAAATCCATTCCTCACATAGCAGCCACAGTGATTAAATCATATTTGTCTCCTGCTTAAATTCTTTCAGTGGTTTCTTATCACACAGACAGTAAAATCTAAGCCCCTTGTCATAGCCTATATGGCCTTTTATGCTGTGACACCTAACCAGATCCTCCCACTATATGTTGACCACTCTCATCAATGACTGCATCTCATCTCCCTGCTTGTCTTTAAATTCCCTCATGGCCTATACTAAGTTACTTGACTGGGCTGAGTTTTTGCCTGCATTAGAACCTTCTTACATCTCTCTTGTCTAGATTTTGTTTTTCTCCTGTTCTTCCTCTGAGCTTTATTAAAGACCAACTCTGTTCTAGGCACCATGCTATATGTATTAAAATATAATTCTAATCCAAGAAAAACAAAACAAAACCTGTCTTTCCAAGTGCCTTGGCAGAAGGAGAGAGTTGAGCTTTACTTTTTAGTAAAATTTTCTATTTTTGTAAAGTTATATTAAAACCTTATATCAGGTACTTCCGCCAAGGTAGCTGAATAGGAACAGCTCCAGAGCACAGTTCATGGTGACAGAGATACAGAAGGTGAGTAGTCTCCGCATTTCCAACCAAGGTACCAGGTTCATTTCAATGGGACTGGTTAGACAGTCCAGGGCAGGGTGCTGCCCCACCCAGGAAGTGCAACTGGCTGAAGTATCAGGGACTTTACCCCCTTGGTGCTCTGGTTCAGATACTGTGTTTCTCCCATGGCCATTGCAACCCACAGTCCAGGAGAATGCTGCCAGGTGGAAAAACACTGCAAGTTAACAACAGAGATCTGAGCAACAGCTCCAGCTGGCCCGGCACTGCCAGTTGTCAGCACAGATCTGCGTGGAAGTATTGACTAGTGCTGAGAACGCCTGTGGGATGGATCTATTAGTATTAGTGATACGGCTTGGCAGTTCCCACCCCCACAAAGACCAGCAAACGGAATCCCTCTTCCTTGAGAGTTCCGCCGCCAGCATATCAATCTGAGTTTGACCTGGGAAGTTGGAGCTCAGTGGGGGAAGGGCATCTGCCATTGCGAAGGTGGGTCTAATCTCACCTGTGTAAACAAAAGCCAGAGGAAGCCCACAAAGCAGCAGGGCTGAGTCTGAGGCAGCCCAGCAGCACTTCTGCATGCAGACAAGGGACAGACTCCTCAAGTGGCTCCTTGACACCTGAATAACCAAAAAAAATACCTCATACAGGAGAGCTATGGCTGATAGCTGAAGGGGTACTCTTCTGGGATGAAGCTACCAGAGGAAAGATCAATCAGCAATCCTCAGTGCTCTGTACCCCCTGAAGGTGATTCCCAGGCAAGCAAGGTCTGGAGTGGACCTCCATCAGTCCTATAGCAGAGGGACCTGACTGTTAGAAGGAAAACTAAAAAACAAAAAGAGATAGCTTCAACATCAACAGAAAGGACATCCACTCGGAGACCCCATTTGAAATCACCAACTTCAAAGATCAAAGGTAGATAAATCCACAAAGATAGGGAGAAACCAGCACAAAAAGGACGAAATCATCAAAGTCCAGAATGCCTCTTCTCCTCCAAGGGATCACGACTCCTCAACAGCAAGTGAACAAAACAGGATGGAGAATGAGTTTGATGAATTGACAGAAGCAGGCTTCAGGAAGTGGGTAATAAAAAACTTCTCTGAGCTAAAGGAATGTGTTCTAACCTAATGCAAAGAAACCAAAAACCTTGAAAAAAGGCTAGACGAAATGCTAACTAGAATAACAAGCTTAGAGAAGAACATAAATCACTTGATGGAGCTGAGAAACACAGCACGAGAACTTCGTGAAGCATACACAAGTTTCAATAGCCGAACCAAT
>NW_016107342.1:10441424-10464051 GCF_001604975.1 Cebus imitator | reverse complement strand
TCAGAGACTGAAGATCATCTCATTGAAATAAAACGAGAATGCAAGATTAGAGAGAAAAGAGTGAAAAGAAATGAACAAAGCCTCCAAGAAATATGGGATTATGTGAAAAGACCTAATCTACGCTTGATCAGTAAACCTGAATGTGCTGGGGAGAATGAATCCAAGCTGGAAAACACTATTCAGGATGTTATCCAGGAGAACTTCCCTAACCTAGCAAGGCAGACCAACATTCAAGTCCAGGAAATACAGAGAATACCACAAAGATATTCCTCAAAAAGAGCAACCCCAAGGCACATAATCGTGAGATTCACCAGAGTTGAAATGAAGGAAAGAATGCTAAGGACAGTCAGAGAGAAAGGTTGGGTCACCCACAAAGGGAAGCCCATGAGACTCACAGCGGATCTCCTGGCAGAAACCCTATAAACCAGAAGAGAGTGGCGGCCAATATTCAATATCCTTAAAGAAAAGAACTTTCAACCCAGAATTTCACGTCCAGCCAAACTAAGCTTCATAAGTGAAGGAGAAATAAAATCCTTTACAGATAGTCAAATGCTGAGAGATTTTGTTGTCACCAGATCTGCCTTATAAGAGCTCCTGGAGGAAGCACTAAAGATGGAAAGGAACAACTAGTACCAGTCACTGTAAAAACCTACTAAATTGTAAAGACCAATGATGCAATGAAGAAACTGTGTCAACTAACAGGCAAAACAACCAGCCAGTAACAAAATGACAGGATCAAATTCACACATAACAATATTAACGTTAAATGTAAACAACCTAAATGCCCCAGTTAAAAGACACAGTCTGGCAAACTGGATAAAAAGTGAATACCCATCGGTCTGCTGTATTCAGGAGACCCATCTCATGTGCAAAGACACACACAGACTCAAATAAAGAGATGGAAGAAGGTTGACCAAGCAAATGGAGGGGAAAAAAAAAAAAAGCAGGAGTTACAATCCAAGTCTCCAATAAAACAGACTTTAAACCAACAAAGATCAAAAGAGACAAAGAAGGTCATTACAAAATGGTTAAAGGATCAATGCAACAAGAAGAGCTAACTCTCCTAAATATATATGCACCCAATAAAGGAGCACCCAGATACGTAAAGCAAGTCCTTAACGACCTGCAAAGAGACTTAGACTCCTGCACAATAATAGTGGAAGACTTTAACACCCCATTGTCAATATTACACAGATCAATGAGACAGAAAATAAACAAGGATATCCAGGAGTTGAAGGCAGACCTGGACCAAGCAGACCTAATAGACGTCTACAGAACTCTCCACCCTAAATCCACAGAATATACATTCTTCTCAGCACCACATCACACTTCCTTTAAAATTGACCACGTAATTAGAAGTAAATCACTCCTCAGCAAATGCGAAAGAATGGAACGTATAACAAACAGTCTCTTAGTGCTATCAAATTAGATCTCAGGATTAAGAAACTCACTCAAAACCACAGAACTACATGGAAACTGAACAACTGGCTCCTGAATGATGACTGGATAAACAATGAAATGAAGGCAGAAATAAAGATGTTCTTTGAAACCAATGAGAATGAAGAAACAATGTGCCAGAATCTTTGGGACACATTTAAAGCAGTGTCTAGAAGAAACTTTATAGCAATAAATGCGCTTATGAGAAGCAAGTAAAGATCTAAAATCGACACCCTATCATGAAAATTGAAAGAGCTAGAGGAGCAAGATCAAAAAAACTTAAAAGCTAGCAGAAGACAAGAAATAACTAAGATCAGAGCAGAATAGAAGGAGATAGAGATACAAAAAAACCCTTCAAAAAATCAATAAATCCAGGAGCAGTTTTTTTTGAAAAGATCAACAAAATAGACAGACTTCTAGCCAGAATAATAAAAGAGAAAAGAGAATCAAATAGATGTAATAAAAAAATGATAAAGGTATATCACCACTGATTCCACAGAAATAAAAACTACCATGAGAGATTACCACAAACAAGTCTATGCCCATAAACCAGTAAATCTAGAAGAAATGGATGAATTCCTGGACACTTGCACCCTCCCAAGACTAAACCAGAAAGAAGTTGCAACCTGAATAGACCAATAACGAGGCCTTAAGTTGAGGCAGCTATTAATAGCCTACCAACCAAAAAAAGTCCTGGTCCAGATGGGTTCACAGCCAAATGCTACCAGTCGTACAAAGAAGAGTTGGTACCATTCCTTCAGAAACTATTAAAAACAATACAAAAAGAGGAAGTCCTCCCTAACTCATTTTATGAGACCAGCATCATCCTGATACCAAAATCTGGCAGAGACACAACTAAAAAAGAAAACTGTAGGCCAATATCCATGATGAACATCGATGCAAAAATTTCCATAAAATACTGGCAAACCAAATGCAGCAGCACAACAAAAAGCTTATCCATCACGATCAAGTAGACATCATCCCAGAGATGCAAGGCTGGTTCAACATACACAAATCTATAAACCTAATCCATCATGTAAACAAAACCAAAGACAAAAACCACATGATTATCTCAGTAGATCCAGAGAATGCCTTCAACAAAATGCAACAGCCCTTTTTGCTAAAAACCCTCAATAAACTAGGTATAGATAGAACATACCTCAAAATAATAAAAGCTGTTTATGACAAATCCACAGCCAATATCATGCTGAAAAGGCAAAAACTGGAAGCATTCCCTTTGAAAACTGGCACTATGCAATTGTGCCCTCTCTCACCACTCCTATTCTATATAGTGTTGGAATTTCTAGCCAGAGCAAGTAGGTAGGCAAGAAAACGAAATGAAAGGTATTCAGTTAGGAAAAGAGGAAGTCAGATTGTCTCTGTTTGCAGGAAACATGATTGTTTATTTAGAAGACCCCATCGTCTCAGCCCAAAATCTCCTTTAGCTGATGAACAGCTTCAGTAAAGCCTCAGGATGCAAAATCAGTGTTCAGAAATCACAAGCATTCCTATACACCAATGAGAGACAAACAGAGAGCCAAATCATGAGCGAACTCCCCTTCACAATTGCTACAAAGAGAATAAAATACCTAGAATACAACTAACAAAGGATGTAAAGGACCTCTTCAAGGAGAACTACAAACCACTGCTCAAGGAAATAAGAGAGGACACAAACAGATGGAAAAACATTCCATCCTCATGGTTAGGAAGAATCAATATTGTGAAAATGGCCACACTGCCCAAAGTAATTTATAGATTCAACACTATCCCCATCAAGCTGCCATTGACCTTCTTCACAGAGCTGGAAAAAACAACTTTAAACTTCATGTAGAACCAAAAGAGAGCCTGCATAGCCAAGACAATCCTAAGCCAAATGAACAAAGCTGTTGACATCACGCTATGTGACTTCAAGCTATACTACAAGACTACAGGAATCAAAACAGAAATATAGACCAGTGGAATAGAACAGAGACCTTGGAAGCAATGCCACACATCTACAACCATCTCATCTTTGACAAACCTAACAAAAGCAAGCAATGGGGAAAGGATTCCCTGTTTAATAAATGGTGTTTGGAAATCTGGCTAGTCATGTGCAGAAAGCTGAAACTGGACCCCTTCCTGACACCTTACACTAAAATTAACTCCACTTGGATTAAACATTTAAACATAGATCTAACACCATAAAATCCCTGGAAGAAAACCTAGGCAAAACCATTCAGGACATAGGCATAGGCAAGGACTTCATGACTAAAACACCAAAAGCAGTGGCAATAAAAGTCAAAACAGACAAATGGGACCTAATTAAACAAGAGTTTCTGCACAACAAAAGAAACTATCATTAGAGTGAACTGGCGACCAACAGAATGGGAAAAAATGTTTGCAATCTACCCATCTGACAAAGGGCTAATATTTAGAATCTACAAGGAACTAAAGCAGATTTATAAGAAAAAAAAAACCCATTCAAAAGTGGGCGAAGGATATGAACAGACACTTTTCAAAAAAAGACATTTATGAGGCCAACAAACATGAAAAGATGCTCATCATCACTGGTCATTAGAGAAATGCAAATCAAAACCACATTGAGATACCATCTCACGCCAGTTAGAATGATGATCATTAAAAAATCTGGAGACAACAGATGCTGGAGAAGATGTGGAAAAATAGGAACACTTTTACACTGTTGGTGGGAGTGTAAATTAATTTAACCATTGTGGAAGACAGTGTGGCGATTCCTCAACGACCTAGAAATAGAAATACCATTTGACCTGACAATCGAGTTACTGGCTGTATATCCAAAGGCTTAAAAATCATTCTGTTATAAAGACATATGCACATGTATGTTCATTGCGGCACTGTTTACAATAGCAGAGACCTGGAACCAACCCAAATGCCCATGGATGATAGACTAGGCAAGGAAAATGTGGCACATATACACCCTGGAATACTATGCAGCCATAAAAAAGGATGAGTTTGTGGTTTTTTTGTAGGGACATGGATGAATCTGGAAACCATCATTCTCGGCAAACTGACACAAGACCAGAAAACCAAACACTGCATGTTCGCACTCATAGGTGGGTGTTGAGCAATGAGGACACAGGGGCATAGGGAGGGGAATGTCACACACGGGGGTCTGTTGTGGGGTGAGGGGGCTAAGGGAGGGACAGCAGCGGGGGTGAGGAGGTTGGGAGGGATAACACTGGGAGAAATGCCTGATGTAGGTGACGGGGGGATGGAGACAGCAAACCACCATGGCTTGTGTATACCTATGCAACAATCCTGTGAGATCTGCACATGTACACCAGAACTTAAAGTACAATAAAAAAAGTAAAAAACCAAAACAAACCTATCAGTAAAAGTTTCAAAATGAGAAAAATAATGATTACGATTAATGGTGTCTTTTCCCCAAGTTTACTCCACAATAACTCCTTGGTGAATTGGACATAGTCTAGCTAGTTCCTCAGCTTCTCACTCTCAGAAGTTTGATTTCAATTGTGTACCAAGAGTGAATCCATTTTTCCTTGTGACTTAACTACCGTTTGATCCAGCAATACCATTACTGGATATCTACCCAAAGGAAAAAAAGTCATTATTCAAAATGATACTTACACACACATGGCTGTAGCAGCAAAATTCACAATTGGAAAATCATGGAACCACCACAAATGCCCATCAGTCAATGAGTGGATAAATAAATGGTGGTGTGTGTGTGTGTGTGTGTGTGTGTGTGTGTATATGTACACATACACATATATATATATATCTTATATATATATGATATATATATATATTATATATATATATATGATATATAATATATATATATGATGGAATGCTATGCAGCCATAAAAAGGAATGAATTAACAGCATTTTCAGTGACCTAGAAGAGACTGGAGACTGTTATTCTAAATGGTGTAAGTCAGGAATGGAAAACCAAACATTGTATGGTCTCACTGATATATGAAAGGTAAGCTATGAGGATGCAAAGGCATAAGAATGATACAAGGGACTTTGGAGACTTTGGGGACTTGGCGCAGTATATATTGCCTGAACGATGGGTTCATCAAAATCTCACAAATCACCACGAAAGAATTTACTCATGTAACCAAATACTACCTGTATCCCAATACCCCCAAAATTATGGCAAAATAAAAAATATATTAAAATAAGAAGGTTAAACTTAAAAAAAAAAAAGAAAAAGATGGTTCAAAGTTTTTGGCTAAGTATCTGCCAGAAATACTTATGCAGAGCTGGTTAGCCCTACCAGCTCATATACAGAGTTGGTTAGCTCTATCAATATATGTCTGTGACTTTTTTCTTTAAATCTTTTGATGGACCATTTTTGAATGCACACTTTATTTTTGTTGATATGGTTATTTCAAATACAATCAAATCTTGCAGAACTTGAAAAAACATTTCTTTTAGGTGATTGTATATGTCTTTCTGATACACAGTGTAATTAATTAAATTTCTCAAATCTAAATTTGCATTTCAAATATTGAAAATATAAAATACTGCATGAATCAGCATTAAATTATTCTTCGTAGGCTAGTTCGCTAAAATTGCATTTCATCCAATCACAGAAGTAAGGAATGTTGGGAATAACAACTGGGATAGAAGAAAAAGAGTACAGAGTAGGCCAAATGTAAGTACCATTCTGAAGGTTCCTCTTCATAGCTTCTATTTGACTGAGGCACACTGATGCTTGTTGGCTTGATTCTTGTTTAGGGTGGACAGTAGAGATGGTCTGCTATTATTTGAATGTTTGTGCCCTCTCCAGAATTCACACTAAAATTTAAATCCCCTATGCCGTATTATTTAGAGGTGGGGTCTTTGGGATATAATTCAACCCTGGGGGTTCTGCCCTCTTGGATGGAATTGGTGCCTTATAAAATGGTTAGAGGGAATCAAGTAGCCCCTTTTTGCCCTTTCAACTTTCCACAAGTTAGGGCGCAGTGTTTGTCCCTTCCAGAAGACCCAGTAACAAAATGCCATGTTGGAAGCAGAGAAAAAGCCCTTCCCAGACTCCAAACCTACTGGCATCTTGATCTTGGATTTCCCAGCCTTCAGAACTGTGAAAAATATTTTTTTTTTATATGAATTACCCAGTCTTGGGTACTTTTTATAGCAGTACAAATGAACTAAGACAAGGTCTTTGTTTACTAAAACATTTTAAACCTGGGCTACTCTTTTTCCAGGTGAAGTACCTTACTACAAAACTTTGATTTGGATTTCAAATAAAAAATTTTAAATTGACTGATTCAATTTTAATTTTAATTATTTATTCATAATTTTTGTGTTGCAGCTAGCTAAAGCACATTAAATTCAATTATTACTTATTTTGATTGCATAGTTCTTCCTGTTGCCTGTTCAGAGTCCTTTTAAGAATTTCCATTTTATGTTCCTGTCCTCTCATTATTTGAGTTGTGCCTTTAACATTGGGGAGAAAAACAACCTGCAAGATTTTCTTTCAGTATGAACCATTTTGTGTGGTCCTTCAGTTCTTTGTAAATGGTTTCAAAGTAGTTAAAGTTCCAGATCACCATGAATATGGGGTATTGAAAATTCGGGGACATTCTTTTGTGTATTGGCACCATCATCCCCTGAAATGCATCTATGGGTTTGAGATTATGGTTGAAAAAGAGCAGAAACAGATCGATTAAGAAAGACATAATGATTAACAGACCAATAAAGCTATGTTTTCTTTTTACCAAAGGTGAGAGTACTGTTAAGAAAAACGTAAATTTTTAAAAAACTGAAATAAATGAAAAACTAAAATAAATAAAAGTTTGTTTACAATTTAGTTAATTTACAGTTAACTTAAAATCTATAGTTCAAATCTTTTGTAGGATGTTCTCAATGTTTCAAATGGCATCAAATGACTGGTTTCCAGACTTTTCAAATAAGTATTGGCTTTAGAATAAACTATCTGAATGTCATTGTAATAACAGAAAACAGGATCATTGGGTAATTTTACAGATATCCTGCCCACTTGGGGAAGAATATTTATGTGGTACTGAATCTATCTCAGTCATGGCAGATCAGTCTTATACCATTGTGACTTTAGAAAATGAACAAGGTAATTTTTATTCCTATTGTCCTGAATATCAGGTAATAAATGCTCTTGTAAGATAAAGCAATCTTGCTATACTTTAGCTAAATCTATAAAATCACATGCAATGTGGAAAACTCTGAGCTTACAAGACTGGCAGGCCATAAGTTCTTTTTCTGATTCAAAGGAATCAGGTTCTTTGTTTTGGTTGCTGCCAAAGCTTTTACTTGGAAACAAACAGGACTGTGACTTCATATACATTGTATTTTTGAGGAAAGTGACTGTTTTGCTGTTTGCCAATATTTTTGCAAGCTCTGGTAAAACTGTGATTTCTAAACTGGATGGAGAAGTACTCCTTCCAGATTTGTCATGAATACGCTAGTTGCCCTTTAAAAGGACCAGAACGGGAATCTCTGCCCAGGTATGAATGAGATTGCAGGCAGAATTTTCCAGGAAACTAGGCAGGAGTCTAGACGAATACCCTGAGAACGATGGCTCCCGAGTACCAGTCAGTGGACCCAGGCTGATCTCTGATGACATTTTCACTGGATTGTAGTGAAATTAGATATTCAAGAAAATGATAAAAATTTCATTAAGTGTACTATTTTTACGGAACCATCCTTTATTGACAGAGTCTATACTTCCTACTCTTTTAGTGTTACATGATATAATGATGTAATTATAATAGTGGGTCTGGTTTTATTCTCCTCATTTAATGTCCTTCCTTGGCAAAATTAAAAAAATATGGCAACTTTTTTTTTCTTTTTGAATTTTTAACGTTTTTGGAGATGTTTTACTGGTTCATAAAATTCCAAAGGATAGAGGGTCCGGGATTAAGAGAATGTTAGTTTACAATATACACAGGTTCTTAGTTTATTCATCTTATTCATCTTTTTGCTTAGTGTGACATTATGATCATTAAAATTGATAACTCTGGTCTGATTTAATCTGACATTAGAAACCAGATATAAGGAAAGTTATAAAGCTATTTAACATTACCAGAAGCTTCAGAATTTTTCTTTTTTTTTTTTTGGTAAAATTTGGCCAATACAGTTATGGCCTAAATGTTGTTAACAGAGGGCCACTGTCAGATTCTGGAAGTGTCTCATAAACAAGTATTACATTTTATACTGGCACAGTTTATTTGTTTGTACATTGTTTATGCTTAACTCTGACAAGTGATAGAAACAAAGTGGATTCTGCACCTTTTGAAAATATGTTGCCCAGTTAACAAGAACATTTTTGGTAGTTTATATGCCAGAGCTAATCTGGGTTCCCATACCTTGTAAGCATACCTCTAAAGACTAAGCTCCTCCTTATTTCAATAGCTGTCCTGCACACAGCACAAGCCTAGCTTAGTCACTGTTGCCTAAATTGTGTGAATGGACTCAAAAACGGTGACTTGCACTGCTTACTAAAATGAATGAAAAGGAAACATAGCTATGAAATTATTGACAATTTAGATGAAGGAGGCTTTAGAGTTCCTCTAAGTCAACATTACTTGGATTTAAAATTGCTAGACTAATTTCTCTACAATATACTCCAAGCATGGGCTAGAAGAGGAAAAAGAGTATGTGGGTGGGAGGTAGTAGCTTGAATAAAAACTTTGCTTCATTATTCTGGTCTTAGCTCTGTCTGCCTAAAAAGACATTGCTATATTTCTAGGTGGCTCATTTTATTATTAAGCATTAAATCTTCTATATTTTATTCAAAATTATATAATATCAAAAACCTAAATATCTTTAGTTTTAAAAGACTTTAAAGCTGTAGCTATAGATTATTATAATAAATTATTGACAACGACTTATCAAAAACAAAACATCGCTGAATATTTTCTTTTACTAAAAGATAATAGGCATGTAACACATAATCATATGTCTAAATATATATTTATTACTTATGACCACGGCTACACGTAGTATCAACTGGGGAGTTTGAAACCATACTGATGCTTGGGCTGAACCCAAAGATTTTAGTCTAATTGGTCTGGTTTGGACCTGGACCTGATAGTTTTTAAAGCTCCCCAGGTGATTCTAATGGCTCTGCAAATATGTGTTCTGTCTTAAAGCAGGTACTTTGGGGAAAAAAATAACTACACAATGAAACAACTTTCTTATATATTATTTGTCCTTATGAAATTTTGTTCTAAAGATTAAATTTTAGGTCTCTTTGTTTCTAGAGGATTACATTTTAGTGAAAGAAATATTAGAAAGATATAAAATATTTTTTGAAGGCAATCTTAGTCTTCAGTTTTTACCACATCTTTATAATTTCATCTCCATATATCAGCCTTTTATTTACTTCCTTCTGTTTCTTCTAGAGCTGATTACCACTCTTAACCCTCATCTAGGAACGAACTTATGTGTTTCCCATTCTGAGTGGGCTTCAGCATCCTTACATATGTTCAGTTCTTAAAAACCTGTTGAAATGAGAGATCAGGAGATATAGGAAGGATGCCAGAAGAGAGCGTGGTAAGTGGGGGGAGGATCTTTCCCCAAGGGACTGGAGGTATTTCATACTTAGACTATGTATATCTAAAACCATGCATATGTATTTATGCCTATGGTACACATGTGTACCATATATGTTCTGTTGTGTTCCAGAAGTGTCGGAAAGGACAGTGTGATACTGTGTATTTTACTGCACTGCATGCTGCTCAAGATTAGGAATCTTGATGTATTATTTTGTATCCTCATCTTCGCACAATGGCAGCAAAATGATGCTCAGTAAATGTCAATAGAACAAATGCATGTTAAAAAGAGGAAAGGATGAAGGAAAGAATGAAGAAAGGTAGAAAGATGTACTTAAGTTGGTTTTCAACATGACAGGACAATGAAGAATTAGTTTAGATGTTTTCAGTTGTACTAGTAAACTATCTTCTGCACGGGTAGGGGAATGCTTGGCAGGGTCAGGAAAGTAAGAAAGGAAGCAGTTCATCAGAAACTGTCCCTTGAGGTTGCATACGTAAAGTCTATCTCTGTATGACTCATGACTTGGGATCTCTTGTGTCTCCAAAGGAGCCTCACTCATTGATATTGGAGGCAAGGAAAGCTGGATCATGAGTGGAGAATAGAAATCTAGATCTGAAATAGACTGTTGTGGAAATAGGTTTTCAGTGTCTCTCATTCCCTACCAACTAGAAAATGGTACTTCCATATTTCTAGGTATCTTCTTCCTAAGATTGTTTAGAAGGTAAGGTGAGAAATAGCAGTTTGTCCTAAGAAAAACCTTTGTCTCTAAAATGGTCCAGAGAGCTATTAGATTCAGGGATCTAGGTATTCCAGCTTCTAAGGGTTAACACATTTTCCAGGGCTGCATTGCAGGGTAAAATAGAAAAATAAAAAGAACCATGCTTCAATCCTTTTTTTCCCCTTTTGGTTATCTGTCTTCCCATCCCCACTTTTTTCCTCCTCCTTCTCTTACTTTTCCTCATATGTTATAATATCTTAACTGGATATACTCTATTTCTCAATGGTAGAGAAAGTGAGGCTGGTTGCACAGTTTTCAAAATTATCTATAATTTTATGTATTTTTATATTTTATAATTTTATCTAAATATTTACAGTTTTATAATTTGACTTGTTTTTCTCTTGAAAATAATTCAGTATATGGGTGTATACATATGTATTTTAAAAAATCCCAGAGTATTGTCAAATGTTCTATCTGAAAAAGACACTTTTTTTGTTTGTTTCTGATAAGGTTTGTTTCTGATAACATTTTGCAAAATGTTAAGCAATGTGTCTTCTCCACTGTTAAATAATAAGAGCTCTGTACTGGTTATCTTATGACTGCACTTCCAGTCCACTGTCTGCCAGGGAGACTGATTCCAGGTGCTGCCCTCTGCTTTCTCATTAGTCTCTCTCAAGACTGACAATGATAGAGCAGAGGGTTCTGGGAAGAGAGTGGGATTGGGATGTTGATTCTTTGATTCTCTTTCTGGCTGTGGGCTGGCTGGGGGGCTCTAGCAAAGCCACAGTCCCTGTTGAGTAAGTGATCCTCTGCACACACTCTCTCAGGGCTGTGGTAACCATTCCTTCCTTTGACCCTTCAGACCTCATGTGTAACAGCTCTCTGCTGTCCTTTGTCCTGGAATGTTCCATCCCTGGATAGTTTCCCTGCTGACATCTTTGTAGAGAGTTCATTCTCCAAGCTTCAGTGTGTCATCTGTGAGGACTATGACCCACCTGGTACATCCCCTCAGGGTATTCATTTCAGGCTCATGCTAAATGGTCAAGGTACAGTTGACTAAATACCCTACTTCATTTCTGGTATGTTTGGGGAGACATCTGTTTTTTGCTTTTGGTCTTTCACTCTGTTTTTCTCCAGGGAGGATTATACTTTGTTCCTCTTCAACTTTACCCAACTGAGAGTGCTGTAGAGTGCTGTAATTTAAATATCAACAGATTTCCAGGGACATATGCACTCTCAGAAATAAGTGCATTTCAGACCTGAGTACCCTGGTGTGGGCTTCGTGGTATTTTAGGAAGCAGGAATTGAGATCTGAGGGCACTAGGTTTATCTCTAAAGCAGATGTAGGTAAACTGTCCTGGCTCTGCTGTGGTCTCTAAGATTATAAAGGTATCTGGAACTCGGGAAAAACATCTAATTTATCACATCATTGAAAGTAATTTCTTACTATTTATTCAGCATTGGCTTAAAATAATGATTTTGCCATTTTTTCCTGTCGCATTGCAAATGCTTGTCATTTGTTTTTCCTCTATTGCTTTGACTAAGTTTGCATGCTTGCATATCACCCTTGAAAAAGTAAATTGTTCAGTTTTTTTTCTTTTTGTAGACAGCATTTAAATCACCTTTATCAGTCTTAAAATAAGAAACCTAATAAAAATAATAACTCCAAATTGCAAGGCATCTCTTAGCATACTTTGTATCTTCATTTTAGTTGAAAAGTTAAAATTATCTGTAGAGAAAGCATGAGACTAGATGCTACCTTTTAATGTATTGTGAGAGATATGTAACATGTCAGCAGACGAAAAAAGCTAGGGACTGTTTTATAAACCTCCAATCATCAAATAAGTGACATGTTTGAGTCAATCAATTTAAGAGGTTCCCAGTCCGCTGATGAAACCATTTGAAGAAAATGTGCTGTTTGATGTTACAGAAGCGAAAAGTTGAATAAATGTGTCATCTGTTTTTCATTTTAATTCACTGTTTCAGAAGTATTTACTATGTATTAAAAAATCTTTTTACCCTTTCAAATCTCTTGGACAACCTGGAAAAACAAGAACAGTTTAACATGTATCCATAAAAGCACATTCTCAGCTGAGTTATCTTGTTCCTATGTGGTGATATTAATCGTATTACATATGAATTCTAAATTGAAGTAAGAAAGCTATGATTTTACTAAGTAGCTGCTGGTTTTTAAACAGAATGTGTGTATACACACATACACACACACACATATATGTAGGTATATGTTAAAAACTTTTAAACAAAAATTAAAGTTTTTTTTTTTTAAATATACGGTATAAATCTGAAAGGTATTTCTAGGTTCAGGCAAAAATTTCTAGAAGGATGTTGCCTTTAAAAACAAAGACATTTTGATGATAGGACAATCTCTGTTTTAACAAATGAGATTGTTTTCGTATTGTTGTCCATGAGAAAACACTGATAGACTAAGATATTCTTATTTAATTCTCCCTCCAACCCCATCTTTCCCTTGCAATTAACGCCCAATCACTGTTACTTTTTTCCTCACTATTTAAAAACCCCTTGCCCACAAAGTTGCTTTTGTAAAAGATCCTTCTCTTTTCCCAGATGTTCTTCTTTCCTCTTTTCTCTGCCCTCTCAACCTGGTCACACCTTCCTGCCTGGTTCCATCCAGCGCTACCTCTGGATAATGCTAATTTCCTCTTCTCAGCTTGGCTACTAAATCTTACACTATTTCATAAACGGCTACTTGTGGTAACTCTGGTTATTCATAATGCATAGCCAAAAATACTCTTAAGTGCCACCAGTCCTTAATTCACAGATTTCTAGCCAGAAGCAGGGAGGAAGGAAAATATCAGTGCTTTACTTTAAAGCCATTGTCTTCCACTGGTTTTCATTAAAGGCACAGGATAATTATATGTAAAATGTAATAATCCTCAGGTTTTCCTGAGTGTTTTAACAAGCCACATTCAGGCAACAGGGTTGGAAAGTGATGAGGGAAAACGACAAGGGTGTTGAAAGTCCCTAAATGGGATCCTGTAATTTCTAGAAAAGAAATAGTTCTGCAAACAGGAGACATGATTACATAGGCTTAATTAACAGTTCAAAGTATTGGGGAGGACTTATCATGGTAGCATGCATGTTTCTCGTTCTTTAATGAGTAAATGACCCATTTGAGTGCATGAGCACATATCAGAAGCACATGGCGAGGAAGAAGTGTGGTGGTGGTAGATCTGATCAAAGGTTTTCAAAACTGACTCCAAGTATTTGATGAAGAAGATTAACATGGAGACAATTTACCAAACAAATACAGCATAAAGAGCCAAGAGACCTTCTAAGGGACTTCAAGGCTCCAGCTTGCCCACATAAAGAATATCATTAAACAGAAAGAAAACAAAGACCAGAATAAATGTCTCATGTGCTGGGTCCATAGAGTAACTGAACTCTCGATTGATAATTTTTTTGCTCTATTTTTTAATATACACACCAGAAGGTGTTTTCAGTTTTTAAATGCAAAACAAAGCAATGCATTTGACCTGGGTTCTAACTGGGTAACTCTCTTAAGTGTTCTAAAAGGTTTCTGGACCAGAATTGGTTAATTAGTGCTTTGTGTTGCACTGTGTTACATATGACCTAACCAGAGATAAAAAGGTTTAAAGGTCTCTTGTAACCCTGCAATGCCATTTGTAACACAAAAATAACCCCCTTTCATTACTGGCATGCCACTGTAGCACGCAGGTTATTTTTTCCCTTCACTGCAATAAGGGCAGCTTTCGCATCAGAAGAATTCTTGGCAAATTAATGCGCTACCTCTTGGGCTAATTAAATTAGAAAGGATCAAAAATACAGAGCGGCTTTTGTGGTGGACACAATGTCGTGCTTCATGCATCTTGCTCAGAGAGGAATTTCTGCCATTTAGCCCCCTTTTGCCTCTAGCAGTGTTCTGGACTCTCTAACACAGTCAAGTTCCTAATTTGCCTCAATGAGAGAGAATTATTAACTGATAATAAGAAAAGGAGCATTCACAGCTTCAGGCTGGCTATGTGGAAGAGGGTGATCTACCCAGCACCTGAAGCGCATGCAATTTTTATTAATTCCTGCCTAAAACAATGCATTCAGGAGTAAAATTGCTGTGCAGATGACAAAAACAATTACGCCTTTGATTTGTTCATTCTAAAAATGTGAACTACTTTAGCTCAAATATAACCAGATTAAACAACTAAGGCAGTTGCTCACCTCTCTTTAAATCTAGTTTGGATTGCAGCAAGTGTGTTTTATGTTGAGAAGTTGCCACTGCCACTTAAACTGATTGTTCCTATTGAAATCGCTGAGTGCACAAGTTATTTTGACAATAATTAATATTGTTCTCTCTATACCGTGGTCCTTTGTTTGTAAGATGACACTGATGATGGTGTTTCTATCTTTACGGGCATTAATCCCAGAAAGAGAGTTGGAGGCTCCTGCAATCAATCCTTGCATGACTATTTGCTTCTGTAGACTTTCTGTGATTTGCTGCTGTTTGTAGAGTTTTCAGTTTACAGGTCTGTCTCTTTGCCTTTTGGATAACATGGTAGCTTTGATCAAAAGAAGATAACTTCATTTCTACGTGCTGCAACATTGCTAATGGCCTATTGCTTCCCAGATATTGCTAGTTCACAACAACTAGAGATTCTTCAGTTGTTGTTTGCTGAGTTTCTTCTGTTTAGTTTTTGTGTGTTTTTGGTGGGGGGGGGATAAACATAGTTATCCCAAATTAGTGAATTAGTTAATTATGCTGTTTTCCAAGTTCTATATGTTCATGTTAATAGGGCTTGGACTAACTTACATCTGTAACAATGTGAAGTTGAGTGTATTCATTGATATATTAACATAAATGACAAATACGTGTTTCTAAAAAAAGAATAAAAAAGTATTGTTGATTGTTCTATGACCAAACTTCTTATATAGAACATCAATTTGATCATAATTTTTGTTTTGTTTCAGAATGAAAAAAACCTCACAATGTGGTTGTTTTTATGTGTGTTTTATTCATTCCTGAGTTTCCTTTCAATGTAATAGGAATTAGTAGTTGCTTTGGATATTCTGTTAGGATCTTTGGCTTCTTATGAGATTTTCATAGTATATACAAATGTGTAACCTTGATCTGCTTGAAAACTTCCAAGTTGAACTGCAATCTTTGCACTGTGATCAAAAATCCTTTCCTTGTGTTCAGGTTGGACTAGAACCCAATTCACCTGAAAAATTTGAGGACTATTGTATGCAAAGTGCCAAACCAATGGTTTATCTGAAAGCCTTCTAGAGTTTATTCTAATGTCATTTTCAAAATGTCCTGTTTGAATTCTAAAACATAATGGACATCCAATTTGTTCTATTTGAATATGTCACTCTGCTTTTTAAAAATCATTATTTGGGTGCTAAAAATTGTTGAGGTAGGATTGTCTATTTGGTGCTCATTGGTTATCTAACCAGACAGCAGTAACTTTAACCTAGAGCTTCATTCATTCTATGTAATCCATACCACCAATTTAAATATTCATCTCAAGCACCACCCACATAAATTCTTCTCAGATTATTTCATATCACCCTCATAATATTTTCCCTTTCATCCTTCTAGAATTTGATTCATGAAATAGAAAGATTCATGATTGTTATGTACTAAAAAATCTTGGTCTGGTCTCTGCAATTTTATTCATGCATCATCTTTTAATTACTTGAGGATTGATATCATATACTTAGTTTTCTTTTATTGCCCATAGCATCTAGCTTGGCATACTGTAGATACTCATTAAAGTCTTTTTGTTTGCCAATTGGTTTCTTTAATGGGTACCAGGGATCGGTTCTCTTGGCAATGTTAAATGTTTGTGTAAAAAAAAAGTTGTATAGACGCACTTATATTATATATGGCTAAGACCTAATTTCTAAAGTCTGGATAGAAGAAGAAAATTGTATTTAGACAAAATTACCTTAAGAATCTTTCCTTAGAAAGCTGCCTCATTGGGGACCATGGATTCTATTTCCTTTAATAAGTCCAAAGCAGCATGGTTTTCTTCCAAAATTGGAATAGATTGGTGTTTTTTGCTTTAATATAAATAAAGTAGTCTGTCTTCAGGGTCATGTGGTTGAAAAGAATGGTTATCTCTATACACTAGACTCATCCTTGGTGCTGGAAGCTGTTTAATATATGAGAGGTATGTGAGAACTGGGACTGACTGAATGAAGAGTGGCTTCATGTCCCTTATTTCAGGCTTATTCTGTAGAAATATCGGCAAAATTGCCTTGGTACATACATAGATCTATTTCTGTTTACTTATTTATCTTTTTGTCCAAGTTATGTATGGTTGTGATCATATAACTTAAATGTACATTATGACATGTCTCCATTGTGCAATTGCTTCTTGTTCCAGGAAAATTCTCTTTGCTACATTTTGAACAAGATGTATTCGGTGCGTGAGCTTCACTTGTAAATGCAGCCTTGGGGCTCTTCTTTTAACCTGGCACCTACTTTGCACTCTTTTGTCTTTATTATGTCTAGTTACATGTGTTGGTAAAGACATATCTGACATATAATTTTTCAAATGGAAAGGATGTCACTCCTTTAAATCCAATGTTGTCAAGGAAAGCACACTTTAGGGAGATGGATATCTGCCAGATTGGTAAAAAAACATTAATAAGCTTTCTTGCTACCCTCACAGAGTCCTGTAGGATTTTCTCATTGTTCTGCAGGACACACATATGAGCCAGGTATGCGCTTAACCTCCTTGTTGCATGCTGAACTCTCAGCTTTGCTGTTATGATTTGTCTTAACTTTCATTAGAAAGCTGACATCTTAAAAGTTTGGAAAAGACTTGCAGTAGGAGGGGCTATTAATGCTAACTTGGCAGTTCTTTATCTTTAGAAAATGGGCTTTCAGGTTAGATTTTCAGGATTTATGGCAGTCTTTACCTTGAAGATCATTTCCTATAACTTAGGATTGGCTTAAACGTAAGATTATATTGATATTAATAAGCAGGTCAAACTTTTCAGTACTTTTTTTTCTGAAAAAGGGGATTTTTTTTTAAATCATAACATAGTTTCAGATGGTTGAGATTTGTCTACAACCTCTCATCCTCACATAGTGGTTACATGTGAAACATACACGCTTTTAACAATGGAATGCACATGCTGTCATAAACTTTCATGTTAGGAAAAAGGACCGCAAAAATGATGTCATTTCTTTTCTAAACAACAGTTGCAATACTTTAAAGTAGTTCTACAATCTCCTCTTGGTCCTCATCACTTTTAAGCTCTTATTTTCCCTAAATGTGTACTGGACCCAGAGAAACAGAACATGCCTGACTACTTTCCTTCTGGTATGAAAATGCTGTGCTTAAAAATATCATCTGTATGTGCTTTATTTTTATTTCAACCATACGTGCTTTTATAAGTATTTGAAAAGAAAATATTTTAAAGATTTGAAATAGAAGGAAGGGGCTATATATGAATTACAGCAGCCTCAGGGTAACGGTATCTCACACACTAATGATTCATATGGAGTTTATGTGTCTATTTATGTTGTCATTTATTTAGGGGAGGGGTGGCTGCAGAAAGAAAGCAATGTATAGCATATTACCTAAATACCAGTGGTTTCTGAACAAAAGGAAAAAGAACACCCTGAACATTATCCTCATTTAATTAGAAGCAATCATTACATAATTATTCACATTAATGCAGTTTCTTACAACAGTGTTCAACTTATTGGCATTTCCTCTTTTTCCCCTCTTCGTTCTAAAAGAAGGGAGGATTGTTCTTTATTATTTGAAAGGGAAAAGGAAACTGGTTTTATTTTCTGATGAAGCATGTGCAAAAACATCCACATTTGATGTGGCTCCTGGGGCCACACGGTGTCTGATTTTTCTACATGAT
Organism: Cebus imitator; assembly: GCF_001604975.1. NCBI lineage: Eukaryota > Metazoa > Chordata > Mammalia > Primates > Cebidae > Cebus > Cebus imitator. The sequence continues at coordinate 10,445,495 of NW_016107342.1, read as the reverse complement.
CCTGGATCTTCTGTAGTTATTTCAGACTCAAATAATAATGGTATCTTTAAAGGAACCAGGAAACTTGAACCCATATCTTTGTCATGAATGCAGGATTTATATCATCAGAGTCTAGTTTCCGACCTTGAGGAAAAAAGGCTGCAGCATCTAAGAGAGCTGTAAGTGATGACATAAAACTTAAAGTGCATGCGGGAGCATTGTAGCCTATTATCGATGAGCAAAAATAGTATAAACGGGTGAAATATTATTGTCAGCATACCAGGGAGGTATTTTTGCCCAGATTACTATTTCACATAGTTTACCCCAAAATTTAGCTTTCTCAGAGAAGTTAGAGGAAATAAAATGTTGTCTTCATTTTCATGTGCCTTAATAGAGTCCAGATAACTATTATTGCTTAGTGTTAAGCAAGCACATAGACTCATTTTTGCCATCAGCACACGCCTGAAAGAAAGGGCAGATGAGTCTGAACAAATTTTCTGAGGTGACTTGTGTGTGTGTATGCATTTGATATATATAAAGAAGTAAAGAGGAAAAGTTGGGGAAATTAATTGAAAAATTATTGGTTCTTAAAATGCAGAGGCAAGAATAAATTAAAGCAGATGCACATTGGAAAGTTTACTTTCTACTTTTACCCACACATTCTTCTTCTTCTTCTTTTTTTTTTTTTTTGCCTTTTGCAACTGAATAGAAAAGGAGAAAACTATTTCCAGGTGTCTTCACTCAGCCTCTAAGTTTCAGAAATATCGATATATGACTTTACTACTGACAGGGGACAGACAAAGAGAAGCTCATCTCTTTGGATTCTCTGTTACAAATATAGTTACAAAATGGTGTAAAATAGTCCTTTTTGAGTTCCAGATTTGTGACTACAAAAATTAGGCATTTCTTTCTTTCTCTCTTTGCTTGAAAATCAAGTCCACCCTGTCTCAACCACATAAATAGAACAATTTTCCTCTGTGAACTGCTTGATGAGGCTGTGGCCAGATTCATATAAATGTCATAAAAACAGAGTACAGAATGGATTATTTTATGATTAAGATCTGTATGGATCTTTGTATGAATGCAACGTGCTTTGGCAGGGTTCTGCTGCATGCACACTAGTTTTAGTGTGTGTGGTGGAAAAAATGGCCTGCCACATTGTCACTTTAATATCTTTCTGAAAAGCAACAAAAATCACTGGGTTCCACCAAAGGTTACAGCATCGTACAAAGGTTCGGTCTGCTAACCAGTACAGTGTGTGTTCTATTTCTCATTGGAATAATAATGAGAGTAAGATTCAATAAAATGCCACAGTATTTCTCAGCACTTTGTCATTAAATGACATGTTGATATCTAATTGTAATTATAAGGTGAAACTTTCCTGTTCTTTAATTTATGTAATAAGATTCAATTTTCTTTCCGTATATTTTATTGTGTCTATGAGCTGAAATCTTTCTCTCTCTGTATCTTTCTCTTTCTTCGGTTCAGATCTTTTGGGGGAAAGAGATGCTTCATTCAGATTTATTTTTTTGAGCCACCAGACAAGCTGCTACCAGCACATGGATGCCAAGATGGTCCTTTAATAAAGAATTGTGGTTTAAGAATTTCAACCAAAGGATTAATGTATTAAACTGAATAGTTGCATCCAGGCAGTAGCAAAGATGATGATCAGAGTTGGTGAAAGAAAGATTATTGATCATCTGGCTCTATCAGTCACAAACAGGGAAGAAGAAAACAAAAGGGAGGAAGAGGAGATTAAAGAAACAAAAAATAGTTTAGTAATGCCAGCTGATTCTGTTGTTAATTATAAATCTTTGGCAAGAAGCGTTGGCTGTACAGTAACACTCCAGTTATCTGGCGGTCAGATTTCCAGTAATCTTTACCACTCAGAACACAGATGAGATCCTAGGATTGTATCTCTCATAGCCTTGGGCACATAGGAACAATGTTCTTTTCTGGGTGCATTCAGCTATTCCCTGGAAGGTTTATTAAATTGATTATGCATATACATTTAACTTTCTGATTTAATATACCGGTTTGTCTGGCTTTTTAAAGCCTCTTTAAGTTCTTCTCCAGGTTATGGAGGTAAGTGGAAATAGGGAGGGGGTAAAATGCATTGGGAATGGGGGAAGGATGTGCAGGCTAGCAGGCTGTAAAATAAATAGATATGAATAGCTATTATTTTGCAGACAATGACTACTCGAGAGAGACTGCTGAACTGTCTTGGTACTTAGAAGAAGGAAAGATAGCTCTTACTGTGGAATCCAAGGAAGTCTTCATGGAGAGGGGACATTACCGTTGGGCCTAGTGGGTTACCTAGGATTGAAAAGGTGGGAACTGGGATGTGGACATTCGAGAAGCCTTAGGGTAAGGAGATGGGGTAAGTAATATTAGGAATCATTAATGAAGTGCTGAAAATTTGGTTGAAGCATAAGGTGACTCTGTGAGAGTCATGGAAAATATGGTTGAAGTAGCAAATAAAGACTAGGCTATGGAGACTTTTGAATACCAAACTTAAGTATTCAGCTTTCATTGAAGACCGTTAGAGCTACTGAAAGCATTTGGTCAGGGGAGTTAGGAGGCCAGGGCTGTTTTGCCGGGGGTGGGATAAGCATACTGGGAGAGTGGAGGCAGGAGAGTGGGAAATTTAGTACTTGAACTTAGGAGCATTGTGCAGATGACTAGCCTACTGTGGGGGACCATGAGAGAGGCTGGAGAGATGTTTGTAGTTAACTAAGTAGGGACTAAAAGCAGTAGTTAAATTGGAAGATCAGATGAGATTATTGAGGGAAATAATGTAAATAATGAAAGAACAAGGAATGACAGATCCTTGGAATCTCTACTAGAATAGTAATGGAGGAGTCTGAGAAGTGTAATAACTAGGAAGGTGGAACATAGACTGTGGTGTTGTAGAAAAGGAAGGGTAGAAGAGGAAGGAGCAAAGAACTAATACACATTGAATATCAACTATATATCCAGATCCATATGTACACAATGTTATTTAATCTTTTCATGCATTCTATTAGAGAGATATTTGGAGAGAGATCCAAGATGGCTGATCACTAGCAGCTCAGGATTGCAGCTCCCACTCAAAGAGCAGAGAACGAGAGGACGCCACACTTTCAGATCAATTTTTGTTACTCACACACCAGGAGATTCCCAGCGGAGGAGCCCCACGTGTCGCCAGCGTGGCTCTTGAGGCCGGTGAGGCAGTTTTGCCGCTGCCTTGGTGTGGCGGTTCTTGGTGCAGAGTCAGAAAAGCACCGTCAATCTTAAAGCTGCTGTTTTGGCCGGAGCAGTGGGTTGCTCAGATTCTAGTGCCGGGAATCAACAAGTTGGACATCCATTCAGAAACCCAACTATAAAGACGGTAATTATAAAGACCACAGATGGATAAATCTATAATGAAGGGAAGAAAACAGCCTAAAAAGGCTGAGAATACCCAAACTCAGAACGCCTCTCCCTCTACAAGGGATCACAGTTCCTCATCAGAAACAGAACAAGGCCTGATGGAGAAAGACTGTGTTCCATTAGCAGAAGCAGGCTTTAAAAAGTGGATGATAAGAAACTTCTGGGAATTAAAAGAACTTGTTCTAGCCCAATGCAAAGAAACCAAGCACTTTGAAAAAAGGTTTGAAGAAATGTTAACAATAACACACAATTTAGAGAGGAATATAAGTTAATTAATGGAGCTGAAAAATACAACACGAGAATTTCGTGAACTATGCACAAGTTTTAACAGCCGAATTGATCAAGTAGAAGAAAAGATATCAGAGGCCGAAGACCAACTTTACGAAATAAAACAAAAAGACAAGATTAGAGAAAAAAGGATAAAAAAGAACGAGCAAATTCTCCAAGAAATATGGGACTACGTGAAAAGACCTAATCTACGTTTGATAGGTGTACCTGAATGTGACAAAGAGAATCAACCCAAGCTGGAAAATACGCTTCAGGATATTATTCAGGAAAACTTTCCCAACCTAGCAAGGCAGGACAATATTAAACTCCAGGAAATACAGAGAACACCACAAAAATATTCCTCAAGAAGACTAACCTCAAGGCACATAATCGCCAGATTCACCAGGGTTGAAA
>NW_016107342.1:10435378-10440270 GCF_001604975.1 Cebus imitator | reverse complement strand
AAAAAAAAAAAAAAAAAAGAGAGATATTCTTACCCTAATTTTACAAAGGAAGAAATTGGTTTTCAGAGGGATTAGGTTACATGTCCAAAGTCACCAAGTAGCAAGTAGCTGAGCTGTTTGATTCCAAAGCCTATGCTTTTGCACTGTTAAATGCTGCCAACAGGTTGAAGCATCTAAGAGAAGAGAAAGGGTTATTTGGTTGACCTCAGGAGAAGAGAACAGAAGTCATATTTCAAAATAATAAGAGATAAGTGGGTGATAGATTCAATTTAGTTCACATACTGTTTATTGGGCATCTGATGTGTAATGAGGAAATTTTCTGGCTACTGGATATCCAAAAATCAACAGAGCTGAGTCCTTGCTCAAGGAGTATGAAATTTGGAAAGGGCAAAACACAGGTATAGATCATTTCAACATAATATAGTGTCTGCCTTGAGAACACAGTTTGTCCTTTCAAGAAACAGAATAAAAACTTAATAAAAAGAACACAATAAAGGGTTCTATTTTTTTAAGATAATGTGAACTTGATGATGCAGTTCTTGTGACTGATTGGATGATGCAGTGGTGAAGGGGCAGTGAAGATGTTAAAATAAGAGCAGGTAAGGGAGAATGGGACCAAGGACATATGGAATTGGGAGGGTGGGCAGAGTACACTTGAGGGAAAAAGAGAATAATCTGATAATATTCATGGATCTATTTAACAGATGCCCATTACTATCTTATGCATATTCTATGGAAAAAAACTGGCCTGATAACATTAACTTAATATTTTATGTCTGATCAGTATTGTTTATTAGGCATGCTGCTCTGCCACCTTTGGCCACCATTGGCTTTCCATTTAGAGGGCATCAACTCTGAGCAGTCAAGTCCAAGGTAGAAAAAGTCCTTTTAATGTATTTGTGCAAAAATTGAAAACCATATCTGGGGCAGATAGAAGAGTCTAAAGATGATTATATGAGTTTCAAATTCTGGCCAACTTTTAAACATAAGGCAAACAAACAGATACATAAACTATATAAAAATATCTATTTCATTTAATCATTCTAATTTTAAAGGGTAAATAATTTAAGTACATTTCAATGCTGTGATTAGAGGCTACACAAACTGTGTCCAAAAGCAGTGTTCATTTCTCATCAGAAACATCTAAGAGGAAAAGAAAATGTTGTGTTCTTATATTAGTACAGCTTTGCTTAAATGATATGGTTGTCATCTCATTGTTTAAGGGGTATAGAAAGTAACAGAAATGTTGTACTCATAGTGTTCCCTATAAGCTATTTGCCTTTTTGAGTTGTATTGTCCTTTCCCCATGTTCCTATTTATTTACACTTTTTCTTGCAGAATTCAGGATATGGTCTATGATGATGTAGTCTCTCCACTGTCCCCACTTCTTATCTCTCTTTCTCTCCTTCTATATTTTCATACATTATTATTTCTTATTAGCAACTCTAGTTCTGAAAATAAAATTTAATAATGTGTTTTGCTAGAGCAGTAAATGCTATTATGTGCTTAAAAATGGAAAGATAGATGTGAACTCAATGATACCCTAGTGTTAATACCAAAAAGGCACCTAAAAAGAATGATCTGTGTCTGCTAATATTTGACACAGAAGATATGAAATAAATAATTTCTGCTTCTCATGGGCATAAGTTTTTAAAATCATTTCAATTCTGGTAACAATGCAAAAATACTTGAGCAGTTCGTTTTTAAACCATACAATAATAGTTATATGGCCTGTAATACCAATAATCACAGGTTTGTTAATTTACTAGAAACAATTATGAATTTCTTTTTTAATTATACTCTAAGTTTTGAGTTACATGTGCAGAATGTGCAGGTTTGTATATACATAGGCATATATGTGCCATGGTGGTTTGCTGCTCTCATCAACCAGTTCTCTATATTAGGTATTTCTCCTAATGCTATCCCTCCCCTAGCCTCCAACCCCCTGACAGGCTCCAGTGTGTGATGTTTCCTTCCCTGTGTCAGTGTGTTCTCATTGTTCAACTCCTGCTAATGAATGAGAACATGTGGTCTTTGGCTTCCTGTTCTTGTGTTAGTTTGCTGAGAATTATGGCTTCCAGCTTCATTCATGTCCCTGCAAAGGACATGAGCTCATCCTTTTTTTATGGCTGCATAGTATTTCATGGTGTATATGTGTCAAATTTTCTTTATCCAGTCTATCATTGATGGGTATTTGGGTTGGTTCCAAGTCTTTGCAATTGTGAACAGTACCACAATAAACATATGTGTGCATGTGTTTTTATAGTAGATGGATTTTATAATCCTTTGGGTATAAACTCATTAATGGGATTGCTGGGTCAAATGATATTTCTATTTCTAGATCCTTGAGAAATTACTACACTGTCTTCCACAGTGGTTGAGCTAATTTACACTTCCACTAACAGTGTAAAAGCACTCCTATTTCTCCATACCCTCTCCAGCATCTGTTGTTTCCTGACTTTTTAATGATCGCCATTCTAACTGGTGTGAGAAGGTATCTCATTGTGGTTTTGATTTACATTTCTCTAATGACCAGTGATGATGAGCCTTTTTGCATATGTTTGTTAGCTGCATGAATGTCTTCTTTTGAAAAATGTCTGTTCATATCTTTTGCCCACTTTTTGATGGGTTGTTTTTTTTCTTGTAAATTTGTTTGTTCTTTATAGATTCTGGATGTTAGCCCATTGTCAGATGGATAGACTGCAAAAAGTTTCTCCCATTTTGTAGGCTGCCTGTTCAGTCTGATAATAGTTTCTTTTGTTTGCAGAAGCTCTTTAGCTTAATTAGATTCCATTGGTCAATTTTGGCTTTTGTTGCTATTGCTTTTGGTGTTTTAATCGTGAAGTCTATGCCCATACCTATGTCATGAATGGTATTGCCTAGGTTTTCTTCTAGGGTTTTTATGGTTTTAGATTTTACATTTAAGTCTTCAGTCCATCTTGAGTTAATTTCTGTGTAAGGTGTAAAGAAGGGATCCAGTTTCAGCTTTCTGCCTACGGTGAGTCAGTTTTCCCAACACCATTTATTAATTAGAGACTCTTCCCCATTGGTTGTTTTTGTCAGGTTTGTCAAAGATCAGGTGGTTGCAGATGTATGGCATTATTTCTGAGGCCTCTGTTCTGTTCCATTGGTCTATATATCTGTTTTGTTACCAGTACCATGCTGTTTTGGTTACTGTAGTCTTGTAGTGTAATATGAAATCAGATGGCATGATGCCTCCAGCTTTGTTGTTTTTGCTTAGGATTGTCTTGGCTATGTGGACTCTTTTTTGGTTCTGATGAAATTTAAAGTAGTTTTTTCCAATTCTGTGAAAAACGTCAGTGGTAGCTTGATGGGGATAGCATTGAATCTATAAATTACTTTGGGCAGTGTGTCCATTTTCACAATACTGATTCTTCCTATCCATGAGCGACGTGGAATGTTTTTCCATTCATTTGTGTCCTCTCTTACTTCCTTGAGCAGTGGTTTGTAGTTCTCCTTGAAGAGGTTCTTCACATCCCTTGTAAGTTGTATTCCTAGTTACTTCATTTTCTTCGTAGCAGTTACGAATGGGAGTTCACTCATGATTTGGATATCTGTTTGTCTGTTATTGGTGTATAGGACTGCTTGTGATTTTGGCACATTGATTTTGTATCCTGAGACTTTACTGAAGTTGCTTATCAGCTTAAGGAAATTTTCGCTGAGAAGATGGGGTTTTCTAAATACACAATCATGTCATCTGCAGACAGAGACAATTAGACTCCCTCTTTTCCTAATTTAATGCCCTTTATTTCTTTCTCTTGCCTTATTGCCCTGGCCAGAACTTTTAATACTGTGATGAATAGGAGGGGTGAGAGAGGGCATCCTTGTTTTGTACTGGTTTTCAAAGGGAATGCTTCCAGTTTCTGCCCATTCAGCATGATATTGGCTGTAGGTTTGTTAATAGCTCTTATTATTTTGAGATACATTGCATCACTACCTAGTTTATTGAGAGTTTTTGGCATGAAGCGCTGTTGAATTTTGTCAAAGGCCTTTTTTTCATCTACTGAGATAATCATGGTTTTTGTCATTGGTTTTGTTTATGTGATGGGTTACATTTCTTGATTTGCATTATGTTGCCCAACCTTGCATTCCAGAGATGAAGGCAACTTGATCATGGTGGATGAACTTTTTGATGTGCTGCTGGATTCAGTTTGTCAGTATTTTTTGAGGATTTTTGCATTGATGTTCATCAGGGATATTGGCTTGAAATTTTTTTTTGTTGTGTCTCTGCCAGGTTTTGGTATCAGAATGATGTTGGCCTCATAAAATGAGTTAGGGAAGAGTCCCTCTTTTTCTAAATGGTGCAAGTTCCTCTTTGTACCTCTGGTACAATTTGGCTATGAATTCTTCTGGGCCTGGACTTTTTTTGATTGGTGGGCTATTAATTACTGCCTCAATTTCAGAACTTATTATTGGTCTGTTCAGGGATTTGACTTCTTCCTGGTTCAATCTTGGAAGCGTGTATGTGTCCAGGAATTTATCCATTTATTCTAGATTTTCTAATTTATTTGTGTAGAGGTGTTTATAGTACTCTCTGATGGTAGTTTGTATTTCTGTGGTGGTGATATCCCCTGTATCATTTTTTTAATTGCATTTTAGGTTTTGGGGTACATGTGAAGAACATGTAAGATTGTTGCATAGGTACACACGTGGCAGTGTTATTTGCTACCTTCCTCCCTTTCACCTATATCTGGCATTTCTCCCCATGCTATCTCTCCTCAACTCCCCACCCCCACCTGTCCCTCCCCTATTTCCCCCCAACAGACCCCAGTGTGTAGTGCTCCCCTCCCTGTGTCCATGTGTTCTCATTGTTCAACACCCACCTATGAGTGAGAACATGCAGTGTTTGATTTTCTGCTCTTGTGTCAGTT
>NW_016107342.1:10397170-10434363 GCF_001604975.1 Cebus imitator | reverse complement strand
CCTCTGTTCTGTTCCATTGGTCTATATCTCTGTTTTGGTACCAGTACCATGCTGTTTTGATTACTGTAGCCTTGTAGTATAGTTTGAAGTCTGGTATCATTTTTTATTGTGTCTATTTGATTCTTTTTTCTTTATTAGTCTGGCTAGTGGTCTATCAGTTTTGTTGATCCTTTCAAACCCAGCTCCTGGATTCATTGATTTTTTTTGAAGGTTTTTTTTTGTGTCACTGCCTCCTCCAGTTCTGCTCTGATCTTAGTTATATCTTCTCTTCTGCTAGGTTTTGAATTTGTTTGTTCTTGCTTCTCTAGTTCTTTGAATTGTGATGTTAGGGTGTTGATTTTAGATCTTTCCTGCTTTCACTTGTGGGTAGTTAGTGTTATAAATTTCCCTCTACACACTGTTTTAGCTGTGTCCCAGAGTTTCCGGACCATTATGTCTTTGTTCTCATTGGTTTCAAAGAACATCTTTATTTCTGTTTTAATTTCATTATTTACCCAGTAGTCATCCAGGAGTACATTGTTCAGTTTCCATGTAGCTGTGCAATTTTGAGTGAGTTTCTTAATCCTGAGTTCTAGTTTTATTGCACTGTGGTCTGAGAGACTGTTATGAATTCGGTTCTTTGCATTTGCTGAGAAATGTTTTTCTTCGAATTATGTGGCCTATTTTAGAATAAGTGCAATGTGGTGTTGAGAAGAATGTATATTCTATTGATTTGGGGTAGAGAGTTCTGTATATGTCTATTGTGGCTGCTTGGTCCAGAGCTGAGTTCAAATCCTGGATATCATTGTTAATTTTCTGTCTTGTTGATCTGTCTAATATAGACAGTGGAGTGTTAAAATCTTCCACTGTTATTGTGTGGGAGTCTAAGACTCTTTGTAGGTCTCTAAAATGTTGCTATATGAATCTGGGTGCTCCTGTATTGGGTACATATATATTTAAGGTAGCCCTTCTTGTTGCACTGATCCCTTTACCATTATGTAATGTCCTTCTTTGTCTTTTTTGATCTTTGTTGGTTTAAAGTCTGTTTTCTCAGAGACCACGATTGCAACCCCTGCTTTTGTTTGCTTTCCATTTGCTTGGTAAGTATTTCTCCATCCCATTATTTTGAGCCTATATGTGTTTTTTCATGAGAGTTGGGTCTAAAAGAGCATGTTCTAAGCCAAACCCTGATTGGTCTTGACTCTTTATTGAATTTGCCAGTCTGTGTCTTTTAATTGGGGCATTTAGCCCATTTACATTTAAATTTAATATTGTTATGTGTGAATTTGATCCAGTCATTATGATGCTAGCTGGCTATTTTGCTCATTAGTTGATGCCGTTTCATCATAGCAATGATGGTCTTTACAATTTGGTATGTTTTTTGCAGTGGCTGGCACCAGTTTTATCTTTCCATATTTGGTGCTTCCTTCAGAAGTGCTTATAAGGCAGACCTGATGTTTACAAAATTTCTCAGCCTTTGCTTGTCTGTAAAGATTTTATTTCTTCTTCACCTATGAAGCTTAGTTTGGCTGGATATGAAATTCTGAGTTGAAAATTCTTTAAGACTGTTGAATATTGGCCCCCACTCTCTTCTGGCTTGTAGGGTTTCTGCAGAGAGATCCATTATTAGTCTGATTGACTTCCCTTTGTGGATAACCTGACCTTTCTCTCTGACTGCTCTTAACCTTTTTTTCCTTCATCTTAACCTTGGAGAATTTGACAATTATGTGTTTTGGGGTTGCACTTCTCGAGGAGTATCTTTGTGGTGTTTTTTGTGTTTTCTGAGTTTGAATCTTGGCCTGTCTTTCTAGGTTGGGGAAGTTCTCCTGCATAATGTCCTGAAGAGTATTTTCCAACTTGGTTCCATTCTCCTCATCACTTTCGGTTACACAAATCAAACGTAGATTTGGTCTTTTCACATAGTCCCACATTTCTTGGAGGCTTTGTTTGTTTCTTTTCATTCTTTTTTCTCTAATCTTGTCTTCTTGCTTTATTTCATTGAGTTGATCCTCAATCTTGATATCCTTTCTTTTGCTTGATTGATTGGGCTATTGATACTTGTGTATGCTTCACAAAGTTCTCATGCTGTGTTTTTCAGCTCCTTTATGTCATTTATGTTCTTCTCTAAAATGTTTATTCTAGTTTGTAATTTGTCTAACCTTTTTTCATGGTTTTAGCTTCCTTGGTTTGGCTTAGAACATGCTCTTTTAGGTTGGAGGAGTTTGTTATTACCCACCTTCTGAAGCCTATTTCTGTCAGTTCATCAAACTCATTCTACATTCAGTTTTGTTCCCTTGCTGGCAAGGAGTTGTGATCCTTTGATGGAGAACAGGTGTTCTGGTTTTGGGAATTTTCTTCCTTTTTATATTTTATCTCCATCATTGTGGATTTATCTACCTTTAGTCTTTGAAGTCAGTGACCTTTGGATGGGGTCTCTGGGTGGATGTCTTTTTTGTTGATATTGGTACTATTCCTTTCTGTTTGTTAGTTTTTATTCTCACAGTCAGGCCCCTCTGCTGTAGATCTACTGGAGTTTCCTGGAGGTACACTCCAGATGCTGTTTGCCTGGGTATCACTGGCAAAGGCTGCAGAACAGCAAGACTGCTGCCTCTTCCTTCCTCTGGAAGCTTTGTCCCAGAGTGACACCTGCCAGATGCCAGCCAGAGCTCTCCTGTATGAAGTGTTGGTCAGCCCCTCCTGGGAGATGTGTCCAAGTCAAGATACATGGGGGTCAGGGACCCACTTGAGGAGGCAGTATGTCCCTTAATTGAGCTTGAACACTGTGCTAGGAGATCTAATGCTCTCTTCAGAGCCATTAGGCAGGCATGTTTAAGTCTGCTGCAGTTACTCTCACAGCTGCCCCTTCCCCCAGGTGCTCTGTCCCAGGGAGATGGAAGTTTTATCTGTAAGTCCCTGACTGGGGCTGTTGCCTTTTTTTCAAAGATGTCCTACCCAGAGAGAAGAGGCAGTCTGGCTATAGAGGCCTTGCGGTGCAGCATTGGGCTCACCCCACTTTGAACATTGCATTGGTTTTGTTTATACTGTAAGGGTAAAACTGCCTACTCAAGCCTCAGTAGTGGTGGACGTTCCTCCCCCTACCAAGCTGGAGCATATCAGGTTCAGCTCAGATGGCTGTGCCAGCAGCGAGAATTTCAAGCCAGTGGATCTTAGCTTGCTGGGCTCCATTGGGGTGTGACCCACTGAACCAGACCACTTGGCTCCCTGACTTCATCCTCCTTTCCAGGAGAGTGAACGGTTCTGTCTCGCTGGCATTCCAGGCACCACTGGGGTATGGAAAAAAAAACTCCTGTGGCTAGCTCAGTGTCTGCCTAAATGGCCACCCATTTTTGTGCTTGAAACTCAAGGTCCTGGTGGCATAGGCACCAGATGGAATCTCCTGGTCTCCGGGTCATGAAGACCATGGGAAAAGCACAGTATTTGGGCCACAGTGTGTGGTACAGTCTCTAATGGCTTCCCTTGGTTGGAGAGAGAGTTTCCTGACCCCTGTGATTCCCAGTGAGGTGACGCCCTACCCTGCTTTGACTCACTCTCCGTGGGCTGCATCTAACCAGTCCCAATGAGATGAACCATGTACCTCAATTGGAAATGCAGAAATCACCCACCCTCTGTGTCAGTCACTGTGTGAGCTGCAGACTGGAGCTGTTCCTCCTCAGCCATCTTGCCAGCAAGTCCCAATTATGACTTTATTTACAGCAATTTTAAGTGTAGTAAGCTCTGAACTTGATGAGTGTAATTTAGTTGTTCAGCTATCAGTAGCACTACTGGGACTCTGTGATGGAAGATTCACTCATGGAATTGAGATGAAAAGCATCCATAAATTGGTGACAAGAGATAATCTGCTATTGTGTAAGAGATATAATAGTATCTTTGTTACCTCAAGATTATGAATATTATAATCTTTGGTCATTCATGTCATTGTCTTTCTTTATCACCAGCAGAATATTAGCAATATCAACCAATGCTATATAGATTTGCTTCTGGATATATGGGAAAAAAGAGAATAAGAGACCACCACTGATTTTTAAAAGCATAGTAATCTAACAGTAAATATCAAAATTAGCAATAACATTTTATTTTAATTTTCAAAAATGTATGTTTTATAATGCTTTCTAGTTTAATTTCTGTTAAGGTGAAACCCCTCACCCATCCCAAAATGACCTACAACCCACAAGTTTTATCTCATGCTTTGAGAATCTCATAATGACTTTGGTCTTTTTTACTGAATCCGTAATACTGTGGTTCACTCACATTTTATCCTAGTATTATAATGCTATAATTCAATTCAACAGAATGCTATTATATTCTATAATCTTAAACTATATATAATAGTTTTCTTTACTTCGTTCCTTTCTTTTTGGTTTCAGGATTGTTTATCTAATTGGGATGTTTTTCTCTCATTTTTTTTTTTTCAGTTTTTTTCCACAGTCTTCTCAAATTAAATCTTTTAAAGTCTCTCTCTATATATATCTCTTTTTTAAACACTATTTCTCTCATCCCTTGTTACTCATATTATGTTCTTTGGTGACATTTTATTTTATAACACTCTAGGAATGATGTACTAATGGGACAATACTCAAAGTAAGGATTCAAGAGAATATGCATAAAAAAATCACTTGTCTGCCCTGGTATTGGTTGCTGGTGCTAATTTCTTTACACTCATTGTTTGTAAGTATCTGTTGCTAGGTGAAGAGAAATAGCTCAGCTAAACTGTTTATTTTCAGAGGTGATTAGAACTCGAAGAAATATTTCAGGACGATACTAAGAGGCTGTAGCTATCAACTGTGGTATATATATCAGATTGAAGCCCAAGGGCATGGCCACATCATTATGACAATAGTTTAAGTTGTTAAGAAGCTCAAGGACCAACAAGTGAGAATGTAATTCTCTATCAAGATTGCCAGCTGTTTTTAAATGTTTGGAGACCAAGATGAAGACCACAAGAATCAGTGGCAGATTGTCAAAGCAATGATGCAGAAGCCTACCATTACCGTTATGAGCCACAAGAGGTACAATTGTGTTTCCTGCGATGATGAAATCCTCGTTGAGCTCATTGAAAGCCTGGGTGTAATTAGTTTGTAAACATTTCTGGAATTCAAAACTTTTTTTTTAGGAAAAAGAATGATCTGAATATATAGCATATGCAGTAGTGAGTTTGTGAGAGGAAACTGGGAAAGTCATTTGCATAGTTCTTTTACTGACTTAAACATTCTTAATTAGATTTGTGGATTTAATATGAGAATGGGTAAAAGGGCATACTGCTAAACTTTTGCTCTGAAAGCTTTTACTTTGGAGCTGAATGTAGATATGTGCTTTTCTACTGGCAAATTTAACAAGAGAGAAACATCTGTCAGAATTCTTGTATTTAAATCTACCTCCATTCACGGCAGTTTCAAAGATTATGACAATAATCTGAAACTTGAATTAGATGCAAATCTAGGGTAGAAATAGTTATGCTAATTCTGGACGAGAGATATTATATTATCACTTTTATTCGTCTTCCTTTTAGTGTCTTTTAGTGAATTTGTCCCCTTTTATTTAATAATAAAACTCTTACTTTCAACATGACAGATAGAATCCTGGCTTCAGGGTGATGGCTATTAAAATAACCCATGCCTAAACCCAGAATTACACATATTCTTTCCCACTATATGCTTCTAAAATAGCCTTTCTATATGTTATTAGAGAACCCAATATGTGGTTACAACAGGTATGTTATACATAAGGGAGTATTTAAGACTTTCGAACTAGACAGAAATTGTGTCAAATAATGGGACCTTAAAGTGTATAGTCATCTTCCTGTGCAAAATATGAGTAATATTATCTAATATCTAGGATTATTGAGAAAATTACACATGATGCCTATACATTTCTTAATGCACGTCCTGCCAATTCATAGTCAACACATAATAGCTATCAAAATTAGAATTGTTTTAAATTATCCTGGTCCCCCATGGTTCACACAAAGTCTTTTTTTTTAAACCACAAATTTACTACTTAGCAAGGTCAAGGCAATTTAGGATACCTCTGTCTGAAGTGGTTGGTTAAATTTACCATGAATAGTTAAACATAGTAGGTTTAAAATGGCTATCATTGTGCAACATTAGATAGTGATCCATTTAGAATGTGTAATTATGTTTTTCATATGGTATAGTCCTTTTTTAGATTTTCTTAATAAGCTGTTTGCAGTCAGCATTTACTGTATTTGGTAGTCAGTGTTTACCGTAGTTTGGGAAGCATATTGTAAGTGGTAGAAAGACATACTGGTGTAAGAATAGGACTGAATATAAGTGGTGAGTTGGACGTTTTCACTTGGGACACACAGGATCAGCTTGCACAATCTTCTTATTTAGTAGATGATACAATTAAGGTTCAGAAGAATAAAATGATTTGATAAAATGGCTAGAGTCATAACTGGAACCCAAGGCTTCTGACTTCTGGTACTGTGGTATACTGCTTCTCTTTACAATTCTTTCTTATTTGAAGAATGTATGGCACATCTATTTAAATGTTCCCAGTATCAGATTTTTCTTATGTCTAATACTATTTTCAAACAGTGTATGTGCTCTAGTCTTATTTGAAGCACTTTAGAAAATGTTCACAGTTATTAGAAACAAGTTTTAGACTCTAAATTTCTATCAAGATGAGGTTTAATAGTAATGAATAATAATGAAGAGTCTTTTTCACGGTCTTGATGCTGCTATCTCGATTTTTCATGACTTATTTGTCTCATTTCAGCTTACCTTTTAAATCATTCTTGGTTATTTGTTACTTAGGGCATAATAATGTCTTGACAGTACCATCCAAATATAGTTCCATTAGAATATCTAGAGGTGGCTCAGAACCCCAGCTCACTGTGAAAATACCATGACATTATCACGCAGGCTCTATGTCCCTAGCATAAAGAGTGAACTTCAGTTTCCATTGTTGGTTGTGTAGTGCCTAAAATGAATTAACACATATTTCTTATTCCTAGAGTTGCAAAGTGGTAGAAAAAAACATTAAACTGTCAGATGCTGAAAACAAGAGGTCTATATTTAGGGTGGATATACATTTCTGGAATTTTGCTAGAGGTTATGCAATCAATTGTGCCTTTAATTATATCCTTACTTTTATGGTGATGTGATATCAAAAAGATTTGGGTTAAGTGAAAAATATAAATCAGTATACCCGGCTATTTACACAGAGAATATAATTTAATAGTGTCCTTAATGGTTATGTAATACCAAAATACTAAAATCACACAGATGATTTAAGTTGGATTAATATCTTGAAACTACATTTTTTGGTCACATACTGGGAACACAAATTGTTTTGTCCGTCTTAGTGATCTACAGGATTATCAGCAACTATGACAGTAGAATGGGAAATTTTCTTTATTAAGATTGTAGAAAATGAGATGAATTATTATAGTCCTATTGAATTTATGTCAGTAACTTTTGAGTGTTTATGTATACTGTCAAGCAGGTTTGTATTACTTCATATTAGCTGTGTTTTGTGGAATGTGTTTTCAGTGCTGCACAGGTTTCACATGGCACATTGCATTCTATGAAAACAGCTCTCTCTGTTTCAGGACCAAGAAGTCCATATAAAACCTCCATTATTCATATAAAACCTCCATTATTCATATAAAAAACTGTTGGAAGCAGTCTCACAGTGGCTTAGGTATTAATCATAATACTGAATTTTATTAGTTGAGGCCCTTAAAGACCTTACTTCTTCCAGGAAAAGGCACTGTCATATATTGTCATCAATACTTCAAATATAGGCATACTTTTTGGAGATATTTCCAGTTTGGTTCCAGACCACTGCAATAAAGCAAATTTCACAATAAACCAAGTCATGAATGTTTTGGTTTCTCAATGCATGTAAAAGTTATGCTTACACTATACTATAGTCTATTTAGTGTACAACAGAATTATGTCTAAAAAAATACATGCTTTAATTAAAAGATACTTTATTGCTAAAATACTGCTAACAGTCATCCAAGCCTTCAGTGGGTAATAATCTTTTGCTGGTAGAAGGTCTTGCCTTGATGTTGAGGGCTGCTGACTGATGAGGGTAGTGGTTGCTGAAGATTAGGGTGACCGCGGCAATTTCTTAAAATAAGACAATGAAGTTTGCACATCAGTTGACTTTCTTTCACCAAAGATTTCTCTGTAGTACATGATGTAAGTTGCCAGTATTTTAGCTATAGTAGAACTTCTTTCAAAATTGTAGTCAATCCTTTCAAACCTTGCTCTGCTTTTCTAAGTGTATGGAATATTCTAAATCCTTTATTGTCATTTTAACATTGTTAACAGCATCTTCATCTCATGAAACCATTTTGTGTACTCATCCATAAGAAGGACCCTCTCATCTGTTTAAGCTTGATTATGAGATGGCAGCAATTCAGTTGCATCTTCAGGCTCCACTTCTAATTCTGTTTCTTTTACTGTCTCTGCCACATATGCAATTACTTCCCCCACTGAGGACTTGAACCCCTCAAGTCATCCATCAGGATTGGAATCAACTTCTTCCAAACTCCTGTTAATGTCAATATTTTGACATCCTCCCATTAATTACAAATGTTCTTAATGGCATCTAGAATGGTGAATTCTTTTGAGAAGATTGTCAGTTGACTTTGCTCAGATCTGTCAGAGGGATCACTATTTATAGTAGTTATAGACTTATGAAATGTATTTCTTAAATAATAAGACTCAAGGAGGTGGCTGGCAAGATGACCAAATAGGAACAGTTCTGGTCTGCAGCTCCTAGTGAGATCAACACAGAAGGCACATGATTTCTGGATTTCTAACTGAGGTTCCTGGCTCATCTCACTGGGACTGGATAGACAATGGGTGTAGCCCATAGAGGGTGAGCTGAAGCAGGGTGGGGCAGTGCCTTACCTGGGAAGCACAAGGGGTTGGGGAACTCCCTCCCATAGCCAAAGGAAGCTGTGAGGGACTGTGCCGTGAAGAATGGTGCAGTCTGGCCCAGATACTACACTTACCTCACAGTCTTCGCAACCCACGACCAGGAGATTCCCTTGGGTGCCTACAGCACCAGGGCCCTGGGTTTCAGGCACAAAACTGGGTGGGCATTTGGGCAGTCACTGAGCTAGCTGTAGGAATTTTTTTTTTTTTTAAAATATATACTCCAGTGGTACCTGAAACACCAGCAAGAAAGAACTGTTCAATCCCCTGGAAAGTGGGGCTGAAGCCAGGAAGCCAAGTGATCTAGCTCAGTGGACCCCACCCCCATGGAACCCAGCAAGCTAAGATCCACTGGCTTGTAATTCTTGCTGCCAGCACAGCAGTCTGAAATTTACCTAGGATGCTGGAGCTTGGTGGAGGGAGGGGCGTCTGCCACTACTGAGGCTTGAGTAGGCAGTTTTACCCTCACAGTGTAAACAAAGCTGCTGGGAAGTTAGGAATAGTTGGAGCCCACTGCAGCTTGGCAAAGCTGCTGTAGCCAGACTCCCTCTCTAGATTCTCCTCTCTGGGCAGGGCATCTCTGAAAAAAAGGCAGCAGCCCTAGTAAGGGGCTTATAGGTAAAACTCCCATCTCTCCGGGACAGAGCAGCTGGGGGAAGGGGCAGCTGTGAGTGCAGCTTCAGCAGACTTAAATGTTCCTGCCTGTTGGCTCTGAAGAGAATAGTGGATCCCCCAATCCAGTGCTCAAGCTCTGCTAAGGGACGGACTGCCTCCTCAACTGGGTCCCTGACCCCCCCCCCCTTCCCGCCCCGTGCCTCCTGATGGGGAGAAACCTCCCAGCAGAGGTCGACAGACACCTCATAACAGGAAAGCTCTGGCTGGCATCTGGCAAGTGCCCTTCTGGATGAAGCTTCCAGAGGAAGGAACAGGCAGCAATATTTGCTGTTCTGCAGCCTCTACCAGTGATACCAGGCAAACAGGGTTTGGAGTGTACCTCTAGGAAACTCCAGCAGGCCTGCAGCAGAAGGGGCCTGTTAGAAGGAAAACTAACAAACAGAAAGGAATAGCATCAACATCAACAAAAAGGATGTCCACATCAAAATCCCATCTGAAGATTACCAACATCAAAGACCAAAGGTAGATAAATCCACAAAGATGAGGAAAAAACAGCACAAAAGGCTGTAAATTCCCAAAACCAGAACACCTCATCTCCACCAAAGGACCACAACTCATTGCCAGCCAGGGAACAAAACTGAATGGAGAATGAGTTTGACGAATTGACAGAAGTAGACTTCAGAAGGTGGGAAATAACAAACTCCTCCAAGCTAAAGAAGCATGGTCTAACTCAATGCAAGGAAGCTAAGAACTTGGAAGAAAGGTTAGAGGAATTGCCAACTAGAATAACCATTTTAGAAAAGAACATAAGTGAACTGATGGAACTGAAAAATGCAGCATGAGAACGTCATGAAGCATACACAAGTATCAATAACCAAATTGATCAAGCAGAAGAAAGGATATCAGAGACTGAAGGTCAACTCAGTGAAATAAAGTGAAAAGACAAGATTAGAGAAAAAAAAGTGAAAAGAAGCAAACCCTCCAAGAAATGTGGGACTATGTGAAAAGTCCAAATCTACGTTTGGTTGGTGTACTGAAAGTGACCAGGAGAATGGAACCAAGTTGGGAAACACTCTTCAAGATATTATCCAGGAGAACTTCCCCAACTTAGAAAGGCCAACATTCAAATTCAGGAAATACAGAGAATGCCACAAAGATACTCCTTGAGAAGAGCAACCCCAGAACACATAATTGTCAGATTTTCCAAGGTTGAAATGAAGGAAAAAAGGTTAAGGGCAGCCAGAAGAAAGATCGAATTACCCACAAAGGGAAGCCCATCAGGCTAACATCACATCTCTCTGCAGAAACCCCACAAGCCAGAAGAGAGTGGGGGCTAATATTCAGCATTCTTAAAGAAAAGAATTTTCAACCTGGAATTTCATATCCAGCCAAACTAAGCTTCATAAGCAAGGAAGGAATATAATCCTTTACAGTGCTGAAAGATTTTGTCAACGCCAGGCCTGCCTTACAAGAGCTCCTGAAGGAAGCACTAAATATGGAAAGGAAAAACTGGTACCAGCCACTGAAAAACATACTGTCCTGTAAAGACCATCCACACTGTGAAGAAACTGCATCAAGTAATGTGCAAAATAACCAGATAGCATCATTATGACAGGATCAAATTTATACATAACAATATTAAACTTTAATGTAAATGGACTAAATACCCCAATTAAAAGACACAGATTGGCAAATTGGATACAGAGTCAAGACCCATCGGTGTGCTATATTCAGGAGGGCCATCTCACATGCAAAGACATGCATAGGCTCAAAATAAAGGGGCGAAGGAATATTTACCAAACAAATGGAAAGCAAAACAAAACAACAACAACAATAAAATTGGGTTTGCATTCCTAGTTTCTGATAAACAGACTTTAAACCAACAAAGATCAAACGACAAAGAAGGGCATTGCATAATGGTAAAGGGATCAATGCAACAAGAAGAGCTAACTATCCTAAAAATATATGCACCCAGTACTGGAGCACCCAGATTCATAAAGTAAGGTTTTAGAGACCTACAAAGAAATTTAGTCTGTCACAGAATTTTAGTTGGAGACTTACCACCCCACTGTCAATATTAGACAGAACAATGAGACAAAAAATTAACAAGGTTGTTCAGGACTTGAACTCAGCTCTGGACCAAGTGGCCCTAATAGACATCTACAGAACTCTCTACCCCAAATCAACAGAATATACATTCTACTCAGCACCACATCACACTTATTCTAAAATGAACCACACAATTGGAAGTAAAACATTCAGCAAATGCAAAAGAACCGAATTCATAAAAGTCTCTCAGACCACAGTGCAATCAAATTAGAACTCAGGATTAAGAAACTCACTCAGAATTGCACAACTACATGGAAACGGAACAATGTGCTCCTGAATGACTACTGGGTAAATAACGAAATTAAGGCAGAAATAAATGTTCTTTGAAACCAACGAGAACAAAGACACAATGGACCAGAAACTCTGTGTCACAGCTAAAACAATGTGTAGCGGGAAATTTATAGCACTAAAAACCCACAGGAGAAAGCAAGATGGATCTAAAATTGATATACAAACAACACAATTAAAAGAACTAGAGAAGCAAGAGCAAACAAATACAAAAGCTAGCAGAAGACAAGAAATAACTAAGATCAGAGCAGGACTAAAGGTGATAGAGACACAAAAAGCCCTTCAAAAAAAAATTCAGTGAATACAGGAGCTGGTTTTTTTTTTAAAGGATCAACAAAATAGATAGACCACTAGCCAGATTAATAAAGAAGAAAAGAGAGAAGAATCAAATAGACACAATAAAAAATGGAAAAGGAGATATTATCACTGATGCCACAGAAATATGAACTACCATCAGAGAGTACTATAAACAACTCTATGCAAATAAACTAGAAAATCTGGAAGAAATGGGTAAATTTCTGGACACATACACCCTCCCAAGACTAAACCAGGAAGAAGTCAAATCCCTAAATAGACCAATAATGAGGTCTGAAATTGAGGTAGTAATTAATAGTCTACCAACCAAAAAATGAGGACCACCCAGATTCACAGCCAAATTCTACCAGAGGTACAAAGGGGAGCTTGTACCACTCCCTCTGAAACTATTCCAAACAATAGAAAAAGAGGGACTCCCCCCACCTCATTTTATGAGGCCGGTATCATTCTGATACCAAAACCTGGCAGAGACACAACAACAACAAAAAAAAATTTCAGGCCATTATCCCTGATGAACATCAATGCAAAAATCCTCAATAAAATACTGGCAAACTGAATCCAGCAGCACATCGGAAAGCTCATCCACCGTGATCAAGTTGCCTTCATCTCTGGGTTGCAAGGCTGGTTCAGTGTATACAAATCAATAAAATAATTCATCACATAAACAGAACCAATGACAAAAATCACATGATTATCTTAATAGATGCCGAAAAGGCCTTTGATAAAATTCAAAACGCTTCATGCTAAAAACTCAATACAGTAGGTAGTGATGGAATGTATCTCAAAATAATAAGAGCTATTTATGACAAACCCACAGTCAATATCATACTGAATGGGCAAAAGCTGGAAGCATTCCCTTTGAAAATCAGCACGAGACAAGGATGCCCTCTCTCATCACTGCTATTCATCATAGTATTGGAAGTTCTGGCCAGGGCAATCAGGTAAGAGAAAGAAACAAAGGCATTCATATAGGAAGAGAGGAAATCAAATTGTCTCTGTTTGCAGATGACATGATTGTGTATTTAGAAGACCCCATTGTCTCAGCTCAAAATCTCCTTAAGGTGATCAGCAACTTCAGCAAAATCTCAGGATACAAAATTAATGTGCAAAAATTACAAGCAGCCCTATACACCAATAACAGACAAACAGCTAAATCATGAGTGAACTCCCATTCACAATTGCTACAAAGACAATAAAATTATATAGGAATACAACTTACAAGGGATTGGAGGACTTCTTTAAGGAGAACTACAAACCACTGTTCAAGGAAATGAGAGATCACAAACAAATGGAAAAAACATTTCATGCTCATGGATAGGAAGAATCAATATCATGAAAATGACCATACTGACTAAAGTAATGTATAGTTTCAGTGTTATCCCCATCAAGCTACCGTTAACTTTCTTCACAGAATTGGAAAAAGCTACTTTAAATTTCATATAGAACCAAAAGAAAGCCCATATAGCCAAGACAATCCTAAGCAAAAAGAACAAAGCTGGAGGCATCATGCTACCTGACTTCTTATTACACTACAAGACTACAGTAACCAAAACAGCATGGTACTGGTAACAAAACAGATATATAGACCAATGGAACAGAGCAAGGCCTCAGAAATAACACCACACATCTGCAACCACCTGATCTTTGACAAACCTGACAGAAACAACCAATGGAGAAAGGATTCTCTATTTAATAAATGGTGTTGGGAAAACTGTCTAGTCGTAGGCAGAAAGTTGAAACTGGATCCCTTCCTTACACCCTATACAGAAATTAACTCAAGATGGATTTAAGACTTAAATGTAAAATCTAAAACCATAAAAACTCTAGAAGAAAACCTAGTCAATACCATTCAGAACATAGGTATGGGCACGATTAAAACACCAAAAGCAATGGCAACGAAAGCCAAAATTGACAAATGGGATGTAATTAAACTAAAGAGCTTTTGCATAGCAAAGAAAACTATCATCAGAGTGAGCATGTAATCTACAGAATGGGAGAAAATGTTTCCAATATATCTATCTGACAAAGAGCTAATATCCAGAATCTACAATGAACTGAAACAAATTTATCAGAAAAAAAACCCTATCAAAAAGTGGGTGAAGGATATGAACAGACACTTCTCAAAAGAAGACGTTTTTGTGGCCAACAATCATAAAAAAAAGCTCATCATTACTGGTTATTAGAGAATTGCAAATCAAAACCACAATGAGATACTCATGCCAGTTAGAATGGCAATCATTAAAAAGCCAGGCCCAAGAGAGCCACCCTGTCTCTTGGAGCCAGACATTGATTTCTCCTGTCTAGGTATGAAAGTCCTAGATGACATCTTCTAACAGAAAGCTGTGTCATGTACATTGGAAATCTGATGTTTGGGGTAACCACCTTCATCAGTAATCATAGCTAGATCTTCTTGATAGGTTCTCCATCAGCTCTTGCTGTTTCAGCTTGCACTTTTATGATACAGAGACCGCTTCTTTCCTTCAGCTTCATGAAGCCACCTCTGATAGCTCCAAACTTTTCTTTTACTCTTTCTTTGAGAGCCTTCATAGACATTTATTTAATTGGCATTTACTTAATCAGCATTTGTGAACTCCATAAATAACTTAAGGGGATGAGGGCAAATCTATAAACATTGTAAAATATTCTAGGTTAGGAAAGAACCTTTGATTCTTCAGTGTTGCTATGTGATGTGTATGATCTCATGAATGCAGGGCAAAAGTGCCATTTAAGTAAATGTCTATTGTTTAACATTTAAAAAAGCCAAAAGGTTTTTTTGGAGGTAAAGTGAACTATCTTTCTTGCACTAATTATTTTACATACATTTCTCTAGTTAGTAAGAGTTTCGTGCGCTGAACCATGGCAGGATATATATCCTATTAAGGCTCTCTCAGTCTTCATAGACTCAAAGAGGGTTAGGGGCTTGCTTTAGCTTATGAGTATGCTGTGGTTGGTTTAATCTTCCCAGATCACTGAAACTTTCACCATAGCACCAGTAAGGCTGTTTTGCTTTCTTGTAATTAACTTCTTTATTGAAATATCACTTTAATTGCCTTCAAGACCTTTACCTTTAAGTATACAACTTGGCTGATTGGTGCCGGGAGCCTGTTCGGCCTATCTCGGCTTTCGACATACCTTTGTCACTAAGCTTAACCATTTGTAGCTTATGATTTAAAGTGAGAAATGTGTGACTCTTCCTTTCACTTGATTACTTCGAGGCAATTGTAGAATTATTAATTGGCCTAATTTTAATAATGTTGTGTCTCACGGAATAGGGAGGCCAAAGGAGAGGGAGAGTGGTGGAGGAATGGCTGGTCAGTAGAGCAGTCAGAACACATTCCAAATGTATGGATTAAGTTAGCTGTCTTAATTGGGTGTAGTTCATGGTGCCCCACAACAATTACAATAGTAACTTCAAGGGTCACTGATATCAAATCACCAGATTTGATATCTGGTGATACCAGATATAATAATGAAGAAAACTTTGAAATATAGTGAGAACTACCAAAATAATGACACAGAGACATGAAGTGAGCTCATGCTATTGAAAAGAATGGCTCTGATAGACTTGCTTGATGCAGGGTTGCACAAAACCTTCAATTTGTAAAAAACATGGTTATCTGTGAAGCTCAATAAAGCACAATGCAATAAAACCAGGTATGCCTGTGTGAATTCCTTTACTGTAATCCTCATAATAATCTAACAGGGTAGACATTATGCCCATTTCATAGAAATAGGAAATTGAGTTTTAGCAAGGTTAAGCAAGTTGCACAAAATCACATGCTTTGTAAATGGCATGATCAGGAACCAAACTAGGCCAGCCTGATGCCCAAACTTATTCTTAATGCCTAAATTGATTGGTGTCAAGACTTAGCTCTTGCTCCATTTAAAAATCCTCCTATCTCATTGGCTACTTTTGTTCTCACTTCTAATGCACATTTTGGGCAAACTCTCATTCTTCATTTAGCTTCCTTGAATTAGAAGGTAGATTTCTTACCTTTGAGCCTCGCTCTGACCCCTTCCCCATAGAAGACTCACAAACCATAGGTTGAAGGTGCCTTCCACTCACAGGGTATTTTGGTTTAGGTGAATGGGGCAGGGATGTTGATCTCTTTTTTGATCGATTTATATTTGGTGACTCAGCATGATAAATTAGAAAGAGTATTGATGGAGTAAGATCCAGTAGATCCAAATCCCAGTTCTACTGCTTGCAGCAACATCACTTTATGCAAGCTTGCAGAGTTTTTCTGAGTCTTCCTTTTATAGATTATAGGATTTCTATAAAGATTGAGTTGGAATATACAACAAAATAATCACGAAAATTTTCTTTCTACTTAATTGGCTTGAAGCAATTCTGTAATTTTATTCTTATCAGTTTAAAAATGTTATCTGCTTCACTATTTAACGTTTGATATTACTTCTAGCTCTAGATGCATCATCAGTGTTGTGGTGTGTTTAAACCAGAGAATTTATCATTTTCTGAGCATGTTAGAAATTGAAGTACCAATGTTAGAACCATGCTCAGTTTGGCAGAGAAATTTGCCTTCAATAAAACCTTCAGTATGAATGACAACAACAAACACAAAAAGAAAACTAATCATGACATACCAGGTTAAATTAATACTGTCTTATCTAAGATTTACGTCTCTTGTGGTGTCAAAAATATTTTGAAACAAGAGTGGAAATTCGAGTAAAATTGTTTACTATATGACAACTGTCTATAAAGATAATTTGTTAAACATTATGAAAGTTTCACAATTCACTTATTTTACCTACTATAATGACAAAATCATATCATTGACCCTGAGATCCCATCCACATCATAGTATCATAGTAAATGTTCTGTAACTGGTTGGATAACTTGAATGGCAATTATGACAAATAGGCTGGTTACGGACTGCAATGCCTTTACCTCCACAGACTTCATTTACTTATCTGCCAAAAATATTTATATTTGGTTCTTTGGACACACAGATGTGAACTGAAGTTTTGATTTCATGATCTATATGACTTGATTTAGTATTTTGGTTAATGAACGGTTGATACTTAAAATGTATATAAGATCCTTATTGATTATGTTAAATTGATAAAATCTTTGTTTTAATTGGAAGGGCCCAAAATGACATTTCAAAAATGATTCTTTAATATACATTGCTGTGCCTAGAGCTATAGTTGTTTTGTTAGTGATTACATGATAATTCACAGATGATGGCAGGACTAGCCAGAATGCCCATTTGGCTGGAAATCAGGAGTTCTGTGGTTGACTCCAGGCTTTATTACAAATGCATTGGTTACCTGAGTGATCCTGGGCTGGTCACAGAACTGTTCAGGGCTTTACTTTTCTTACATGTAGAGTGAAGATACCAGTACCCTTCATGGTTAAAGCATTGGAATAAGAATCAGATTATCTAAAAAGCATGTTAAAATGGCTTTGTGACACACAATGTTATATTTATTTATTTAAACTTATGGATAGATATATGAACAAATTATATCTTATTTGGCCAAGCCTATTCCCTTGGTTCTTTGTCTTCCAACTTGTAACACTAAATCTGTCCCTAATCTCCTGTGGAGACATTTCCTGACCTTTCACCCCATGCCTAAATCTTGTCCAAATGCTCCTTATCTATGTTCCAGAGAACCTCTGCATAACTGCATTACAGTGCTTACCAAATTACATCAACAGAATGTGTCTCTGCCCATCTCTTCCATTAGACAGTGAGCTCCTTGAGAGAGTGGCAATATAGTTTTTATTTTTGAATCTCCCATTTTCAGCATAATGCTTGGCACATTGTAGATGCTGCTAAATGTTCACCAAACTGATCATAAAGCTTGGAGACACTATGATGACTACTATATTTTTAAACAAATATTCCCATTTAAAAATATTCCACTTGGCTGGTTGATAATATACAATAAATGTGACTGCAATTTCTAATCACAAACCTTTTAATTTCTTAATTAGCTTCATATAATTTATGTTACATGTGGTAGAAAGCAATAAGATTGTAATGATTTTTTTCTGTTTCTAATATTACTAGGAATATTTTTTGCAAAACACAAAAATTCTTTGCAACTTTTTCCCTTTAAAGTTCTACTGAGCAGTTTATGGAATGGCACCCTGCCAAATGGTGATCCATTTTCTCAAAACATCATTTGAGACCATGCTAACCATGCACACTAAGCTTATCTACTGCATCATAGTACAGTCACATACTTCGTGCAAAATTATGTTTGACATTAAATTATAAACCCTTAGCGTAATAATAAAAAAATAAATAACCCTAAAAGCAAATTAAAAATCTGTTTTCACTGGAGCAGGTTATTAGCGCACTGGAAACTTGATCTGTGGTAGTCAATCCATGGGCATGCTTCCATTTCTGGAGGGGTTTGAAATTTCTTTCTGTGCAGAGAAAAATCCCTAATTCATGAAAGGAAAATTAGCTAATAAAATAATTTTTTCCTCCTGAACTGCTCTGTTGATGAAAACATGTCCACTGCAATTATAGAAATGAGTGACTTTTCAAATAAAGTAGTTGGTGTTGCCATAAACAGAAGGATGGTAAAGCCATTGCTTTTCTTTGCCAAGAGAAAGAGTAGCCAGCTGTGTCCGGCTTTTTTTTTTTTTTTTTTCTCCTGCAATATTTATATAAACAGGCTTTTCTTGGGACTGGAGTAGTCCCAATGAGAGCCCATCTAAGAGAGTCTGAGTTTCCTCTGAGTTTGTGCATTCTGAAGCCTCAGTCAGTAGTAAAAAATTTTCTAAAAAACCAGAAAGAAAAAAAAACCCTAAAAATGATGAAAAAAAAATACTTCTACTTGATTATACCTGCTATTTCAACCATTGTAACTATTATCATGTCCCAAGTAGTTCTCTCATTTGTTGACACACCTGCAAATTATAGATTTAGATTTTGATGGTGTTTAAATAGTGACTTCTAGGTTCTGATGTGCAAATCTAGGAATTTATATTCCCGTTAAAGCACATTAATTCATTGCAGTCCTGGCTACCTTAAGCTGAGATTAATTTATTGCATAGGTGTCTCCCGTGATAAACCGCAATAACAATCATGCAATAATGATAAAATTTACCTCCAACTTATTTACATGGTTTTTCATTGGTTTTCATATGAACAAAATGTTTGTCCTAGCTTACTTGAAATACAAAATTAGTATTGCTGTTCTCATAGTTAAAATATATTTTAGCATCTATATAAATGTTGTATTCTTTTATAATGGGTATGTTCTCTTTAATGCAGTGAGAAGTAAAGTCCATGAACCAGACAGACTGTGTCTGTGGGACAGATACCAGGGCACATTTTACCCAAGATAACATTTCAAAATGATTGCCAGGTAACCTGCAAAATTGTAATGTGTTCTGCTGCCAAATTCATTTTAGTATTGGGAATTAATTTTCTAACCTGTTTTTGGAAGTAAGAGGTGAATTAATTATTGCAGGCGCTGTGATATCTTTGGAAGTCTGAAGTTAGACAGTGATTCAGATGAACATGGAATCAGTAATATAATTGGACTTAGTTCCTTTATCTTTCGAGGGCTCTTTTACATGACAACACAATATACACACTGCTCCAGGGGATACCTTTGGCACTTCTACAATTCTAATTTTTTTCCACACTCTCATTCATTGTTGATTCTTGGAACCTCTGCAGGATAGAGGGGGATGGAACACAGCTCTGTGTCTGTCTGCCTTCCTCAAGCAAGCTGCAAAGTCTCTTGTTTGTTCAAGGAGCATTTGGAAAACTTTTTCCAGAGAGAGCAATTGCTCTTCTTAGCTGGGAATGAAAAGCTTTGCTAGGCATTTCAATGAGAGTCCTGACCCAAAAGGGGTCTGAAGGTGAACAGTACTCACCGGCTCACTATGATTGATCATGCACAATCTTGTGGAGGAGTTGGACATTTAGGCTTGCTATGTGCCACAACATGCAACTAGACTTGAGGCAGAATCAGGTGGTTTAAATCTGTCCCCACAAATGAGTTTGGAATACTGTCACGTAATACATGTTTGCTGTTGATGTCAGAGATTGAAAAAGACTATTTCAGCAGTAGAAAGAAGTCTCGGGCCCCTAGAAAAGAATGAAATGACAGTAGCTTGTAAAACAGCCTTAATCTGTCTCTGCTGGTGGTTACATTTCCTCAGTGTTTCCTTCCTTCCCTTAGTTTTCTCATTTTTTTTTCCATTAAAAATTTTTTTCATTTTCAGAAGAGAAGTAGATCGGTAAACATTTTGTATTAAAGTTTATCTGATAATAATTGCTAAGAGGTTCACATTGTGTCAGAAATTTTTGTTTTGTTTCTCCTTTCCATATTAATGAGTGTAAAAGGAACTTCAGCTGGTAAGACAGTGATCAGTAAAAGAAAATAGTATCTTAAATAGTGCAGATGGTTTTTTGGGCAACAGGCTTCATCAGCTGCAAGTCTACTTCATCAAAAGCTCATTGGTTATGAGTTAGCTGCGCTTATATTTTGGCTTTGGAGTTCCAGATTGAACATCTCTCCTTTGGCTGAATTTTATTACCATGTAATAAAATAAAATCCAAGGTACTTAAACTCTTTTTAATGAGGACTACCAAAATATTTTTAAAGTTATCCTGTGGGTCTCGCTTTGTCCTATCCATATTTTAATGAGTCATAGAGAAAAAAAGAAAGAGCAGTTTGACCAAGATTATGTAATATTACTATAATGATCAGGGCATAAAAATTCCAATAAACAATCATTTTGTTTGTTTGAATGTGAAAGAAAATGACCAGGATTTTCTTTACTTTTTCCTGCTGAATTGATCAGATTAGGTGTTTGCCTCAGAATTAAGGCAGTTACAGCTGATTTCAAAAAGAAAGCAAGAGGACTTGCATACCATTTCTCTAGTTGCCCTTTTCTTTTCATTTACCTTAACTATTTATTTTAATTTTGAATGTGGACCCCAACATTCTGTTAAAGAAAACAATACGTAAACAAGCAACAAACCTGTATTTGAACTTCTATTATAGTGTTTTTTTTTTAAGATTGTTTTTTCAAACTGGGGAACTGACATTTTAAAGTATAAGACTAAATTTATCTAGAGCACAAGGTTTGAATGTGTTCTTTGCTGATATACTGACAAAACTATGGAATATATGTACAGAGAACCATATTGCTTATTTAAAAAGGACTGTAAGCAGCAAATTTCTTTTTTTTTTAAATAACACTTTGACTATTTAATGACATGGTTATTCTTTTGTAGGCTTCCTTTCTACTATGAAAATAAAATAGACAACTAGAGCAATACCATGGTTAAATCAGGCTAAAATTGCTTCAACTGAATTGTTGAAGGGAAATTTTTTTTGTAATGACTTACTTTTGACTTTTTCAATGAGAAGCAATATGGTCTTCACTTCAGGCATTCTGCATGTAGTTATTTGAAGTTGCACTAATTCTGTATCAGATAAAGAAAATTACACATATCTTTCCTAACCAACACACACAGCAGAGCACACTGGCTATGTCTCTTGCTAGCATATGGTGTTCATCATTAGCAGTAGCGGCAGCAGCCACCTCTTTTAGTTCACTGGTGGAAAATAGAGCTCCAACTCAAATCTCTGTCTGCTAGCCATAGCTTTTTCCAGTTAAATTGGTACCACAATCTGTATGGTTTCACCACTCCATTGGCAGTTTAATATAAACATCTGTTTCCAGTCTTTTATAGCCTATCTGAGATTTATTCAGTCCCTCTGAGTTATCTGTCCTTTTCTCCTTCCCCATTTATTTCCCTTGACTTAGAAATGATGTTATATTTTCCAATATTTCCTTGATCTTTTGCTCAGATGTGTGAATCATTAAATGTATTTAATTATCTATTTTCTTTTATTCTAAACCTGAACTATTTGTTTATAGTTTTTTCTATCCTTATGCATTATTAAGCTCTTTACCTTCACAGTTCAACTTTCCTTGAAAAAGTAACGTGACTCTAGGTTTCAACGATGGAGGTCATTATTTCATTGTGATTGGCATGAAGATCAAACCATGAAGAATCTTATTCAAGTTAATTGATTTTGTCTACTCTCCATCCATATTTTGCATTTACCACTGTAAAATGCAAGGATTTGAAGATTCTGGTGCTTGGGATTTATATTATTCTACTTTCTCTTTCATTAAATTTGAAATGTTGGAAAGTAAGGGTATTTCCTGAGAGGTAATAATCTCTGGAAGAAGCAGAGACCCTGAATCAAAGGCATTTGAGTCTTTTAATTCAACTATTGGTTAAATGTCAGGAAATGTCCAGCCCAGAGGTCATTATTATTAAGTCAAATAGAACGCTTTTATTTTCCTATCTCCTTTTTATTTTGGAAGCTGTTCATAAAACTGATACTGTGTAAGTCACTAACTACAGGGAAATGGTGGAATTCTGTAAACAATTGGCAAGCAGAACTTTGTTCTTATTGTCCCATTAAGCTTAATATGAGGTGTTAAATTTAATGAAATGTGGTGAGTGAAGTGTTATTTTCCTATTGGTTACTGTAACAGTCATTAACAAGTAGGACACGACTAGTACTGAAAATAGAATACTGTATCCATGACAACATAGAGTTCAGCTTTTCCATTTTCAGCAAATGGGGCAGCAATTACTTAATATTTTCTTGATTTATTAATTTCCTTGTAAGTGGGAATAAGAAGAAGACTCTTGCACTGGACATTTAATAATACAAATTAACCAAAATTTTTTTGCTACATCATGTATGTAATTAGTCATTTACATGTTCCCATTAACATTTATTGAGATTCTAGCGTATGGTAGTCACTAAGCATTCGGAAATAAGTGAGACATAATTCCTGCCTACAAGTTGTTCACGGTCTAATTAATGCTGTGGTTAACAAAGTGGGATCACCGGACAAGCAGCATGGGCATCTCTGGGAACTTGTGAGAAGTACAGGTTTTCTGAGCCCATTCTGGACCTATTCCATCAACCACATTGGGGTTAGGCCCACTGACCTGTGTTTGAGAACCACCAGTTGAGTGGAGAATTAAACTCTTTTCAACTAATTATCTTGCTAATGTTCAAAATGAATACAAAAAAAAGATACTTTCATTTGAGAGAGTGGTAATTCTTTCAGAGGCTCCACAAATATTTATTCTTTAGGTTTCTGGGCAAGAAACATAGGCCGTGGACTAACTACACATGATTTACAAAAACTTAAGGAGATATAAAAATAATTTCTAATGAAAATCTTACAAATTCCATGAGTCTTTGTTATATAACAATCTCCTTAGTGAACACATTGTTTCATGAGGAGTAAAGAACCATCCTTAAAGTAGAATCATATAAGATGCTTGAAGGAAGGACCACTATTCTGTTAATTTTACAATACTGAGTCTACCACAATGCTAGACAGGTAAATGTTCCATAAATGTCCAGCCCACATACAGATTTAAACCCTGAAAAATATTATTTAACCTCTCTGCTTATTTCTTCTTTTACAAGATGAGAGTGGAAGTAGGCATTGGGAGATAGGATACTCTGTCATGTCTCTCCCAATCTGAATATTTTGTTATTCTATCTTTGGAAGTCTGTGTTTGGTAACAGAAGAGTGCTCTCTCTCTGTCTCTCTCTCCCCGCTCCCTCCCCCCCCACACACGTGTGTATATGTATAACCAATTTTACCTCATGTATTTATTCTTCCTATTGCTTATTAAATCTTGATTCTTAGTACAATTGTATCTTGGTTTTTAGTACACTCATGGCCTTGAATATTCACTCACTCAGAACTGTGTTGTGTGTTCTTCCAAGCTATTGCTGTATACCTGGAACTGCCTTTTTTTGAACACACCACAGGATGCTTCACCCATCTGTTCTGTGAAGCATTCCAGTGACAATAACCACCTACCATTTTGTGCTATTATGCGGTTATCTTCCCCCTCTTGATCCTGTTGATATTAAGTGTATTACTTAAGATGAACACTGCTGTTCTTTATTTGCTTGTAAATTATAAGTGGTGATGTGGTTTGTAAACGTGCTAAAATTATATTTCACATAGGGGCATGAAACATAGTAGGTAGATCCATTTATAATAATATGTTATTATATGGTATATATATTTATGTTAAGAGTAAATTACGTCATAGGAAGGGTAATAGATTAGCTCGATTGTTTAGTATAATGTCAAGCTATTTGTGGTTCAGGTGTGAGCCTCATAGGACTAGTTACCTTACTATTTGCTGTAAACTGTAGCTTTACAATAAGCAACTGTTTTAAGATGAAGATTATGTTACAGGTAGTATGGCAGAGACAGAGTGGTATATTCTAAGGAACATTGCTCAGACAATTAGATCTGGGTTCAAATTCCATCACCACTGTTTACTTGGCTGTTGTGATTTCAAACAAATAACCCTTGTAAATCTATTTTCTCAAATAAAATATTATGAACATAATCTCATGTTTTAGGATTGCTGTGAAGGTAAAGTAAGTAATATTTGGGACAATCTATCACAGGGCCTGATACAAACTAGTTTAACATATGTCTATGCCTGTAATCTAAATCTCTGTCAAGAAATGTAAAAACTCAGATTGCTCCCAATTTGAGTTTTACCCCAAGTCCTTGGTTTCAACATGCTGAAAAATTAACTCGTTTTCCTCCCAACCCTCTATTTTCTGTATCTTGTATCATTGAATAGCATTTCTACTCTCACATTACATATCCAACCAAGCACTAATACCAAATGGTTTTTGCCTCCCATATTCATCCCTATAGTTAATTCCTTAATGAAGATTCAAAATACCTGCTTGGATCACTGTATAGTCTCTAAATCAGCTTCCCAGTTCTCACTCTAGGATGATGCAATTCATATTTCTTACACTGCTACCAGGGGTTATTTTAAAATAAGAATCTTGATTATGTTCTCCTGTTTTAAAACATTCAATGGTTATAACATTTTCAGATAAAATGCAAACTTTCTAGCATGATATTATACACAATGCTCTCTTTAGTTTCTAGGATAACTATTCTTTCTCATACACTCTGATCTCTCTTATTACTGCCAAACATTTCACTATAGTCACCCGAATAATTACTTTTTGTCTTAATTTGCATTCTACTGAAAGCAGAGCCTGAGGCAAGTACTTGGTGGCAGGGAGAATATTTCAGTGGGTATATAAGGAAGTAGGAATAGATATACAGGGTATGTTTTTGTTAGCATGTGTTTTTGAAGTCCCTATAGTGGGCAATAAGCCTTCATTCCTTGAAATCTCTGAGAAACCTCTGAAACTCTCAGAATTGTCAGGACAGAAGGCTGAGTCATTGATCCACTGTTTCCTGTGCCTCACTAGTTGGTTGAAGAATGCTTTTGGCTGCATTTGTGCAGGAGCTAAATGGGCTTCCTGAGAAGTCCTTGAAATGGGAAATGCTTGAAGGGGATGCTAGTTCTGAGTTTGCACAGAATTGTGCAATAACAGATGAGCCAAGGATACATGACATTGGGAGTCAGAGAGGGGGCTCCACTGTGTTCTGCCTCTGTTCCTTTGCATGAATAATTTTCGTGTACCTAAAAAGTCTTGATTGCTCCTTCTTTTTTGAGTTTATGTGGTTTACTCAGCCTTCTGCTGGGATTTTTTCCCCCTCATCATAAGTGGTATCTGGAAGTCATTCTTGTCTACATCCACAATATTTAGGATGCAGTGCTGCACCATCTACATACCACAACAAATGGCACTTGTCTTAATTTTGTCCCTAGAATAAAGGCGCATTGAGTATGAGAAATGCTTGTCTTTCCTCAGGTTTATAGGACAATGCCTGCGTATTCTAGAATTTGAATCAGCGTTTGTTGGATAAATGAGAGCATACATGAATAGAAGAAAAATCACCTAGTAATCATTTTAAAATGTCATTTTTTAAATCATGTCATCTCTTGCATCAAACTTATCACTGACTCTACCCTCTCCAAATATAATGGCTAAAATTATTTAACTTGGCTTCTCAAGGTGTTTGTGATGTAATCCCAAGCTGCATCTCTAACCTGACGGACCATTACTCTCATTTATTAATCTTTCACTCCAGCCATGCCACTCGTTATCCTTTACGTAGTCTCCTAAGTCTCATCCTCATGCCTTGGCCACACTCTTCTGTATTTTTTAAAAGAGTATCTCTGACTCTTACATGTATTTTGAGGCATAGTTATTAAATCATCTTTTCCTAAAAAGAAAAAAATGCCTTCCTCTGACAGCCTATAATGGTCATTTTCTCTTCTTTGGATTCCTGAAAATTTCGTTGTTTCAATGGTTATGAATGGCAATGCCATGCGTATGTTTTCTGCATGCATTGCATCTCTTCAGTTAGACTCTGTGTTCTTTAAGATCAGGTTCTCTTTCTTATACATACTTTGGGATGAGGCTCTAATTCTTAGTGTTTAGTGCCCAGGTGGATTCTGGCATAATCGCAAGCTCATCATTTTTTCTTTATGGACAAACTATTTAGATGTTTACTTTCATATCAGTGATTTCAACACTACCTGTGATTCTGGATACCAGAATAGAACTGCATGTTATAAAGAACGACAGCATTGACCTTACTGATTGGGCAAAGCAGATAAACATTTGCTAAAGACTTTAGCAAGGGGAGAGGAAGAATTGTTTAGAGGTGGAAGTGTTAAAAAAAAAAAAAAGGAAATTATAGAGAGGGATTATCTAACAAAGCAATTCAAGGACATTTACTAGAACAATGGAAATTTGCCAAATATAAAAATAACTAGAGAATGTAAGTTCACTTTTGAAAAAATTGAAACCACACTGATATTCTTTTTCTGGTATTTATTTGCTTAAAACGTTTATTTGACTTTATAATTTTTTAGTGAGGGAAAGTGAGGTGTGATTGAATGATCTTAAATATACCTAGCTATTAATTATGACTATTGCATTTTATAAATTACTAATATTTGAAAGATGTGCCTTGTCTTTTCCATTTATTCAGTCTTGAGCTTCAAGAGATATGGCCTTTTAATTTGGGAAGAATTAAAAAAATTGGAAAGAGGGACTTTTTATTTTTGTTTTTTGTAGAGGAGAACTTGGAAGCTGAGGATTAGAGACGGGATGCGGATTTTCACTGTAGCACCTTTTTAAAACAATTTAACACCCGCTACTCTGTATTATTTAACCAAAAACACAAAATACTGAAAAATATTTTTCTTGATTTTCATTCTTTCAAGAAATGAAGCATGAATATGGAGCATGATAATATTGGCATGTTAACTTTTTGCTCTATTTGAGTATCATTAAATATTGGACCAATTACAAAATATGGAAGTCATACACATTTAAATAGACATTGGTTAAATCAATCAATGAAGCTGAACTAAGAGACTATATTGAATGATAGGAAAATCTTTTTTAATATTTAATGAATTGAACAGATAGACCTTTGTTTAAATGATATTTATAAGCTTTGATTATAATAGATTTCAGACTCTGCACAATCTCGTTTTCAGGCTAATTCTGCAGGTTTACTTTTTAAAAATGTGATAAATTTAAGCAGGAGATTTGCTTATTGTATGATAGAAAAATAAAAAAGAAAGGATTAAGAACGGTCTCTCCCTCCCCCATTTGTCTACCGTCCTTCTAATTCTTCCAACATTAATACAATGTTGCTGACGATGTTATGTTGTTACTAGGTTGTGTCAAATCAAGAGAATAATTGGACATTAAGATTCATCTCTGAATACATTAATTAGATGATTTCTTTATTTCTGTCTTAAGTTACTAATGATTTCCTCTCCATAACTAGGGAAAGTCTGTAAGAACTCATTATCCTTTTGGGATTCTATAGCTACTTTAAGATGATTTTTGGTAACAGTAGGACTGTATATTAAGTTCCCAAAATTAAAATTTCAAAAAGCAAGGGATCTAAAATGTGTGCCCTTTAGGGGGTTAGTTCTTTTCAGATGAAATATGTTCTATAACAGTGGTACCTATGGAGAGACATGAGAACCCCATGAATACTAATCTGCTCATCAAGACAATTGTTGAT
The DNA here is from genome assembly GCF_001604975.1 of Cebus imitator. NCBI lineage: Eukaryota > Metazoa > Chordata > Mammalia > Primates > Cebidae > Cebus > Cebus imitator. The sequence goes on along the minus strand of NW_016107342.1, from coordinate 10,406,121 downwards.
AAGGCATATTTTCTCTAAATGCTGAGACTCTGCAGATATCTCCTCTACAATCAGAAAACATGGCCATAATTCTCAGCTCAGAGCATTGTGCCTTACTGTCCTAGAAACTCATTGTGAGTAGGTTATCAATTTTTCTGTGTTTCTAGTGCCTTGCCTAGTGCAGCTTGTAAGACACTCAGTAAATATCTGTTATTAGCTAATTAATAAAATAATCAGATCTCTCAGAGTACACAGATGCTTAGCTAGAAATTATCTGAAGAGTATTCCTGTTATAATATTCTGTGAACTTTGGGTAGGTATATTTTTGTAGGTAGTAAAACTTTTCAAAAAAATTATTTCATTAAAATATCTCAAATTGTTTTAATTTGATGACATATTCTGTAAAGTTTCACTTAAAAGTGATAAGAAATTAATCCATACTTTATATTCTTCATCACATCAATACATACGGCTAAAACTCACCAAATCTTAATGCCAGGGAACATGAATGGGGTGATGAGTTAAATAATTACCAATATGGAGTTCAGGGCTGGTAATGTCGGGGAGGAACTCTAAAGAAAAACTCAGCCTCGTTCATTATTTAGTCCTTAAAGCACTATTTTTCTTTGCCACCTTTTGCCCATTGTGCTTCGGTGCCATCTCCTTGACACAATGGATATTAATCCAAAATCTTTAGTATAAATTCAAATTTTTGCAAATTAGACCACAGCATTCAATGAAGAGTTGCTGTACTATATAGCACCTATATGTTCCTGGCTATTCTGGTAGGGCCAGATCTTGTCCTCACAGACTTAAAACCTAGTGAGGGAAACACACAGGCACACACATGATAATAACATGAGACAGAGTATCACTGAGAGGAAGAGAAGAAGCATTTCTCCTGGGCCTAGCACAGAATAGTATAGGTAAACGTGCCTTGTGAAATGACCTAAGGCTCAACAACAAAATGAAGCAGGTTATGAATACTCTTCAAAGTTCTTTTGTTTTCAGATAATACACCCTGAAGTGTATCAGTAATATGTTTGAGTTTTCTATATACCTACTTTTTTTTTGATAATAGATTTTGCCAAAGAACTAAAATCAAATGACTCTTTAAAATTTGTAACAGACTAAGTTCTTTTCCTGCCTCCACTCGCTGCTGTCCATATAGAATTGTTGTGCTCCTGAAAGCTGCCAAATGTACTTTCAGTTTTTATGTAACTGTTATAGGTAAAGGCAGGATTATGATTTCTTTCAGTATCTTCCTTGAATTCACAATCAGGATCCCTCTTTGGCAAGGAGATGGAGTTGTAGCTTTTCTGTTCATTGTAATTTACAATCTTGTAGGTGTTACAGTGATTTGTTAACAAGCAGAAACAATTCTAATATTTTGATTTTAATCTTGCTCCACTCTGTTGTTTTACCTGCTTAGTTTGGGTAATGAAAATGACATGTTACAATAACTCAAAGCAGGCTAAAATTCAACTACTGGATGAATTCTTTTGACAAAATTATTGACTATATATTATATTCTAGGCATTATGTGGAACTCTGAAAATAGAGATAAGGACCAAAACAGACTCAGTTCCTGCTCTAAGGATGAGGTTTAAGGTCTGTTAGGGAAGACACACATTAATCAGATAATCACACAATAAATATATAGTGACATATTTAGGTGGTAATAATAATGGCACCAGAGTTGTAAAACTCAATTGAGTGGTTTTAGGTGTGTGTGTGTGTGTGTGTGTATTGTGTTGTCATGTGATCATATTTACATTTATGAAGACTCCTGTCTGCAGTGTAATTGGTATCGCCATCAGTGGATATGAGGAAACCAGTTAGAAAGTCCAGAAAAGACAGCAATGCTGTTTTATACTAAACAATAGTGATGATGAGAGAAGTAGACAGATGACCCAAATACTACTTCAGTAAAGGATTTAGGGGAATTTAGGCATTAGTATTTATCAAGTGCCTATAATATGTCAAATATTCTTTTAGGTACTAAGGATACAAAAATGAATACATTAAAAATCATTTTCCTTAAGAAGCTGTCTACTCTGACATTCCCAAGAATGGTCAACTATGTGTTCATATAAGAGAAGAGTAACACAAAGCAGCTAATGTCAGGTGATTCTTACTCACTTACTTTTTTCAATTTGGGGTATAATATGTGACTTTTTACTTTTAGAAATTCTTAAGAATCAATAGAAACAATGCTTTTGGAAATACTCTAAATATAAATACAAAAAGAAGGTCGTGTTAATTTTCTTCCTTACAGCTTTCCAGTTATACTGAGTATAGGCTAATATTTAAATAGATTTTTGTTTCTTGAGTACGCAGAAATTGAGGAAGCCTCCAGAACATGCTAACCAGTGACAAAATGATGTCTGTTGAAATTTGCTTTTGGTAACAAGAAGGTGATAGAAAAACATTTGTATTACCAAATAACTTGCAGCAATATTACCACTGCGGTACCTGCACTGCCTTTGTCCCCATCCCTCACAACTGAAATCAAACTAAAATGGATATATTAGATTAATTGATTGAGTCAACTAAGTTAGAAACAAATTAGAGTTGATGTTATTTTATGTGTTTGAATTCAGAATTTTTGAAACCATTAAATCATTATTAACTGTTTATTATAAAAATTTTAAACATAAACAAATGTGGGCATAATAATAATAATAATAATTTCCCTATTCCCATCGTCACCTTCAACAATGATCAGGATTTTAACAATCTGATTTCATTTATTTCCTACTTTTCTATTTTTTGGTTTTGCTGCAGTACTTTTAAACAATTCCAGGTAAAATAATGTCATTTAATCCATTAAACTTCAGTATGAATTTTACCTGATAAGGCCTTTTTTTTTTTTTTTTTTGAGATAGTGTCTGGCTTTGTTGCCCAGGCTGGAGTACAGCGGCATGATCTCAGCTCACTGCAGCCTGGACCTCCTGGGTTCAACTGATCCTCCCACTTCTGCCTCCTGAGTAGCTGGACAATAGGCCTGCACCCCCACATCCACCTAATTTTTTAATGTTTTGTAGAGATGAGGTCTCCTTATGTTGCCCAGGCTGGTCTCAAACACTTGGGCTCCAGTGATCCTCCCACCTCTGCCTCCCAAAGTATTAGGATTACAGGCATGAGCCAGTGTGCTGGATCTAGTTTCAGGCTTTTGTTTTAAAGTTTTCAGGTTAGAACATTTAATAAGTGATTCTATGTATGCTTTTTGTACGAGGCATGCAATGACTCTTTCCCTATTTTATATGCTACTAGGCTTGAACGGTGAGGTCAGCATTTAATGTTCCCTAACAAATTTTCAACTACTGATTTTACATTCATTGATGATCATGCCTATGTCGATGATTTGTTTCAGGGTTACAAAATGGTGATTTTTCTAATTCCACCATTCTTTATGTATTTACTAGTTGGAATTTCTCTAAAAGAAAAAAATTTTTTCATTAACTACTTAGTTGCCCTAAAATGTAGTTTATATGGAACTGACAGGATAAATTCTTGACACTTTTCTACCTAACTCCTTTAAAATTCAATTTTCAGAGTAATGAGTTGCTGCCTTGACCACCTCCAAGGCAATCAATCCATTGAATCTTATTTCTTCTAAACAGTAGGACGGCATTCCCATGCTATTAAGAAGAGTGGTGGGATGGGGAATATTTTTGTTGTTGTTAGTGTTCACATTATTAACAGATTACCAGGCTCTCAGTAAAGGGGAATATTGGCAGAGCAGGATGAATGGATAATTCAGCAGCAGGCAGGAGACAAGGAAAGCAAAAATCAGCCTCTGACTGTAGCACAAAGTGGGTCCATGGAGTATGGCAGGCAATGGTCTCCGTATTGGCAAAATCACAAAAGAGTTACTTGCACAGATTAAGAGATTTCAAATTCCAGATTTATGCTACATAGGTACATTTGGAGCTCTTAATTTTCAAAATAGAAACCTAGTATTTTTAGTCCTATTTTCCAAAAATGTTTTATTAAAAATATTTAAGCCTGTGGTGCCAAATTAAATTGCAAGCTAACCAACTAATTTATGTCACAGCAAACTATTGGGACCCACCCACCTCAGTTAGCCTGGGACTTTCCAGTTTGAATGCTGACAGTCCTGAATCCTGGGAACCCCTTCAAGTCTTGAGCAAACTGAATGATTGGTCACCTTAGCTAAGAGAAATCTTTTTACTTACAAGATACTTACACACAATGTTCTGTTTTACAATTAATTATAAGTACAATTTGCTTTGTTTGGTGGCCCATCCAATCACTTTTCCCTTTCATTCCCCTTTGTCACCACCAGCACAAGTTTACAAGAGGCTGTGAAGGAAAGGCTGTATTCAAGGAACTGAGAAAGTGAGGTCACTAGGCTATATGAGAATCAAAACATTGCTGTCGGTTTTACTAGCACCTGTTTTAAGTTAATCTGAAAATGAAGGTTGGAAATAATGACTTCTGCATAATTGTTTTTGTAATTTTGTTAGTTACCTCTTGCTGGGAAAAAGTAATCTTCTGAGAAATTACTATCACTATTTTTTACTTTTGAAATGGAATTGCCTGCATTGCTAAAGATACACCATTCAGTTCTCATCCCACATTGCATAACTTGGAATCTATGATCCTGCAAATATCTTTGAGCTGCATTTTGGTAAATACTTTATTCTATAATATTTTTTATATAATTAAGTAGCCCTGATTGGTGAGAGTCAATTATTCACGTATATACAAATTTTTATCTCACCCTCTGAATACCTATTTATAGCATAAAAGTTACATTCCATGTTCTTGAAATACATTTTATCTAGTTATCATTCTCCTGTATGCTGCTGTCCTGCTCCAATATGGTGTAACCAAGACAGATGTATTGCTATCCATTGAAACTAGCCAAACGTTGGGATTTTATTCCCAACAGATCAAACATATTCACAGATGGGATGAAGAGAGTGATTCAGCTGCTTCTCAGAATCCCTACCTCATTGGCAAGGACTTTTCAGCAGTGGCCGCGCCTAGGACAATTTTAGCAAAAACCATGTGGGAAAAATGTAGGAAATTGTTAGTGCCCAATATACAGACGATAGCAATACAAGGTGCAATCTAAAAAGGAAGATAATTAACAGCCATATGGGTAACTTCAGTTCATATTTTACAAAGAACTTTGGGAACATTGACTCCTGGAAATGGAGCCTATGTAAGACACAATGATATTTTTGAACCTCCACCAGCAAGTATGTCAGCTACCTGTCCAAGAAAACAAAGAACTATTGTTGCTCCAGCTTAAATCTTTGTGTTCATTTGTATTTCTTTTTTGATGGCACAAATATAAATAATGCCATTTAAAAATACTAGAGTTGTTTCCAGTTTGGACTAAGGAGAGTTTAGATTCTTAGCCTGGGGAGCCATGGGCAAACAAACACACTCCTCTGCACCTGGGTCCTTTAAATGGGTGACAGTGATGACTGCTCAGTCTACCTCACAGTCTCCTTATCAGAATAAAAGGAGATAATGTAGGAAAAAGTGATTTTAAAATAATATACCCCACTTAAATGTTAGTTATAATTATAGATCTAACTTTTTCTTGTATTTGAGGGAATACTTTATGTTTATTCATATATTTCTCATTAAAATGTCAAATGTTAAAAAATGCTCAACAGCATATTATGTAATAGTTGGTACTTACTAGACATTGATAAATATATTGTTTCTTAATTTATTGGATCAGATAGCTTCATGTGTATTTCATTCTAGAAAGAAAATTATCAAAATTTGTCTCGTATTTTTCCTTATCTACACTTCAACTCTGGCTGGGGTTTTCAAATGCTGTATCTATAGATATTGTCATATTTCATACTCAACTATTTTAGGAGAGAAAACAGACCTTTTTTATTTCTAATAATATTAGTTTTACTGCATAAAATATACCCCAGTTACTGTATTTATTGTTTTAAACATTCTCCTGGGGGAAAAATTTTTATCATGGATTAAACTAGATGTCTAAATGGATTGATTCTCACCCCAAAGTCACTAAAACAACATTTTAATGCCACTTTCAAAATATAAATTTTGATGTGGTTTTCAAAGGTGAAATGAATAAAAGTTTTGAAGCTAAAAATAAATAAAAGAATGTGACAGTCATCTTACCACCAAAAATAGACACCAGCACTCCATTTGCTCTTTTCTAATTTAAATAATTAGAAAAGACTTCAGCAATATATTTTGTCAGCTTTTATTGTGAAGAAGACAATTATCAGACCCTTTGGAATGGCCATTTAAGGCCTTCTGATATATCTCTTTAAACTTGCTGTAAGCGCTCCCAGTCATATTTGCTTTATTTAATTTTATAGGATCAGAGGGAAACAGACCATTTTCTATTGTGACAAAGAGAGAACCCAGGAAAGGGGCAGTGTTTTTCCCCTCACAGGTGATGGAGTTTGTATAAAGAATGCAGCGGACAATGGCAGGCTTGTCCTCTGAACAGATGGTGATGGTCTTGTTGCTAGGATGAGGCCTCAAGAATTTAGTTTTTAATTCCACATTATTTGCCTCAGTGCCATGAATATCCCTAGGTTTCCTGAGGCAAAAATACAGAGAAAAAAAATCCACAGAAAGAGTGACACACAGAGAGAGAAAGAGCAAGAGATGGGGCAACCGAGCAGAGACTGGACCCGGGTCAAGAGAGGCTTTGGGGAAAATGCCTGCTCAGCTGTCTGCAGTCACCTGGGTTTAAAGCAGGCAGGAAGGAAGATTGGTTTGGCAGGAGAACTGGGCCTTTGATGCCTTCGATACTACAGAGATAAATTCCCATTTCTTCCCATTAGAAGTCTGTTTACTTCCCTAATTAAGGTAAACATGTTTCTGAAGAAGTTAGCTTATAGCATGATATTTATAAAAACAACTATATATGCACACAAGAATGTTTCCCAGAAATTTGGCTGATTGTGATTGTATGGAGCATTTTATAGAAATATAGAAAATTATTTAAAAGTGAGCGACTTTCATTCCCTCCAGTCAATTAAATATCTAATTTCAACTCTCGGAGATAATAACTGAAGTAGTTTTTTTAATAAATGAATGAACAGTTAGAAAACTGTTAAACACATAGCCCCGAAGCATGAAAAATATATTCGTTGAACAGCTTTATTCTTTTATTGTTAATTTACTTCAGAGAATATCCACTCATGTAATTTTTGGTAAAGTACTCTTATTTTGAAGTCTCCTTTATTGAATTTAAGAGTGATGTGTGTGATTATAGGCCAATAGTTTAAAGAAGTTGGAGATTCTGAACACTCAAGGGTGAATGAGGGTATAAGTAGGTATCAGAATAGGATTACCTGCCACAATTGTCAGACCACCTGCCTGAGTTAGTCACTTCAGTCAGACAACCAATTATGTTCCATGCCACCCCTGCAACACACACACTGTAACTGACATTAATCACTTGTCTCAGAATTATCTGAATGCAACTTTAATAATTCAGTAATTGAACATCTGATTTTTTGGCATAATGTGACTGATGGCATAGTACACAAGTCTCACACTTAAGCTGTGTCTCACTGTAAAATGTTCATGTGTGATTGCACTATGGTCTGAACCACACTATGGTTCAGACGAAGATCAGGTACCTGCTAGTGCTGAGAAATCTATCCCTCGCTCAAAATGGTTATTAGTAATTCAGAGTGGAGAGCTGTCACTGAAGCCTGTATTATTTAGGCTAGAAGCATAAATCACATACTATTATTGTGTTTCAAAAGCTGTCAGTCACACTCAGCTTTTATATTAGTTGGTTTGGAGCGAAATGATGCCATAGGTTTTCATTCCTCTGTGTCTCCTCTAATCGTGTATGGCTGACTCCACAATTCTTCCCCTGACAAACTCTCCAGTGTTTTAGGGGCCCTTTTTGCAAAACGACTCAACGTTTGTGTTTTTTAAATGCCTACTCTTATCAAAATTACCTGTTTGCTATTATACTCACCTTGGGCCCTTAAGAAAACTATTTGTATTATCTGATTGATTTAATTCAAGGTAAGGTGCTAATGACTTATTAATGGCTTCCTAGATAATATGTTTGCTTTCTGATAAAGATTTTTAATGACGTGAAAAAAAATAATGACCAGTGATTAGAATTCTAAGTGCTATAAGAAAAATGATAATGCAGACATGGGAAATGGGATAGATATTTTTGTCAGGGAGGCTCTCCAGTGTTTTTCAATGCACATCTACTAAATATCTATTAAATACCTGGTCAGCCCTAGTTTTAGAGAATTTTTGCCGTATTCAATTGTGTATGTGTCTGGAGATGTGATAGACACTATAATCTGGCTCTTTATTTCTACTGAAACAAGCTATAAAATGTATCTTCCAAAAAAGTAGACTTCATTTATAAGCAATTGTTTTTAAAATGCCCAATTACTAGACTATTTGTTTAGCCAAATTTATTTTTTAAAATTATTTCCAAACTTAATTTGAAAGGAGATTCAGTCATATTTTATCTTAATTAATTCAAAGTTTCTACCACAGACATTGGATAAACATTTTGCATTCATTAAAAAAATGCATGCATGAGTTTTACCTAACTGTGCAAGTCACAAGTGATTTTGATATATTCCTCTGCTTTTTGGTATTGTTTTCATCTTTAATAAATTGAGAAGCAAAGGCATTGATGTACAATTTTATATAGAGAAAAAACCTAAAATATTTTCAGATAAAATGCTGTACTTATATGTCCTTTAAATTTAAATGGTTTGTATTTTAAGATATTTTACTTTGAAAGTATCTCACTTTATGTTTGTTACTTGAATATTTAAGGGCATATATGTATATCTGTATCTGCTTTCTATTTGGATGGCCAGGTTAAAAAGAAAAAAAAAGGGGCCAGGCGTGGTGGCTCACGCCTGTAATCCTAGCACTTTGGGAGGCCGAGGCGGGTGGATCATGAGGTCAAGAGATCGAGACCATCCTGGTCAACA